>NC_140993.1:1200000-1635295 GCF_052327205.1 Somniosus microcephalus
CACAAGTTAATGTGATATCAGAGACTGATTTTAAGAAAATTAGACCCAGACCAAAGATACATGGAATCAAAGTGAAAGTGACAGGATACTCAGGTACTGATATACCAGTGAAAGGAAGATGCATTGTCAACGTAACACACAAGGACAGAGAGCACACGCTAGCATTCATCGTGGTGCCAAAGGATGTGCAAGCCATACTAGGTTTAAAAGCCTGTGAGAGACTGAACCTGGTAAAGAGAGTCCTCGTTGTGGAAAGCGAAGGAGAGACAGTCTATGATGAACTGAATGTTGCGTACACACCGGGTAAGCTGATGTACACAGCAGACACGTTGTCCAGAGCTGTTGACCCAGGAGAGCCCGCAAACACAGTGAAAAGACTGATGTACAAGGCAAAAGACAGTGGAACTGACTTCTACCAGAGCATGCTTGTATACCGCACAACGCCGCTCGAGTGTGGTATGTCACCAGCCCAACTCCTTATGGGATGTATGCTAAGGTCAAACCTACCCATCCCGGAGAACCTCCTGAAAACAAAAGAGGGGGAGAAAGTGAGGAAGTTCAAAGAACAACAGAAAGAAAAGCAAAAGTACTACTATGACAGAGGAACACAAAACCTACCTGAACTCCACACTGGTGACCAAGTAAGGTTCAAAGACAAAACAAACACATGGACTCAGAAGGGAACTGTCCTGAGTGAAGTTCAACCAAGATCATACACCATTCAGACAGATGAGGGTGCTGTTCTGAGAAGAAATCATCGAGATCTTCTCATGGGACCAGCCACGGCAGGTCAAGAGACTGATACTGTTGAACAACCTGTTCACACAGCTGAGAACACATCATCTGAGGCAACAACTCAGATTCAAGGACAATCAATCAGAAAATCCTCAAGACACGCGAAGCCTCCTGAGAGACTCATTGAGCAAATTTAAGGACTATTGTTATAGAAGGAAGTAATGTTATCTTATTCTTTCTTCAAGTTCTAGTGTATTGACATATTTCATGTGAACACACAAAGCAAGGTTAAAAAACCTTGATCATGATAATGATAATGTAAGTTCATTAAGTGTTACAGTTAAAATGCAGATTAATACAAAGAAAACATGTTGTTAGTTAAAAGTAAAATACTTTTGTTTTAAGAACAGGAGATGTAATGATATCAGCAAATAGAGATGGTATTTGCCTGTTTGATTATGATGCCTACCAGCATGTTTGCATGTATTAATTGCTTGTGCCTGACCATCAGAGGTCATGTGACCAAGACAAGCAAGGCAGTTTAGTTTCAGTTTCATTCTAGATGCATCACTAGCATCGTGTCTCCTGAAAAGCTGTATAAAGAGTTGAACAAGCTTTAGATTAAAAGTCATTCTCTTTCATAAATGTCTCGTCATTGAACCCACAAAGAAATCAATACAACTGGAGAAGCTGGGATTGTTCTCCTTGGAGCAGAGAAGGTGCAGCGAAGATTTAATAGAGGTGTTCAAAACATGAAGGCTTTTCATAGAGTAAATAGGAGCATGGGAATAGGAGGAGGCCATTCAGCCCCTCCAGCCTGTTCCACCATTCAATGAAATCATGGCCGATCTGTGTCTTAACTCCACCCACCTGCCTTGGCTCCATATCCCTTTGCTCCCTTGTCTAGCAAAAATCTATCGCTCTGGGATTTAAAATGATTAATTGAGCTGGCATTGACTGCTTTCTGTGGGAGAGGGTTCCACACTTCTACCACCCTTTGTGTGAAGAAGTGTTTCCCAACTTCTCTCCTGAATGGCCTGGCTCTGATTTTAAGGTGATGTCCCCTTGTCCTCGACTCCCCCACCGGCGGAAAGAGTTTCTCTCTATCTACTCTACCAATTCCTTTCAAAATCCTAAAATCCTCAATCACTCCTTAACCTTCTAGATTCCAGGGAACACAAGCCTAGTTTATGTAATCTCTCCCTTATAATCTAACCCTTGGAGCCTGGGTAACATTCTGGTGAATCTGTGCTGCACTCCTTCCAAGGCCAGTATATCGTTTCTGAGGTGCGGTGCCCAGAACTGTACACAGAGCTCCAGATGGGGTCTAACCAGGGCTTTGTATAGCTGTAGCTTATAAGGAGAAACTGTTTCCAGTGGCAGGAGGGTCGGTAACCAAAGGACACAGATATAAGGTCATTGACAAAAGAACCAGAGGTGAGGTGAGGAGAATTTTATTTACGCAGCAAGTTGTTGTGATCTGGAATGCGCTGCCTGAAAGGGCGGTGGAAGCAGAGTCAATAATAACGTTCAGTGGGGAATTGGATAAATACTTGAAGGGGAAACATTTGCGGGGCTATGGGGACAGAGCAGGGGAGTGGGACTAAATGGAGAGCTCTTTCAAAGAGCCGGCACAGGCACGATGGGCTGAATGGCCTCCTTCTGTGTTGTATGATTCTATGAGCCACTCCTAGAGTGGAGTGGTGCCCGCAGGGATCGCTTGGCAGGAAATTGGGAGGAGGTGGTGCACACGCAGACAGCAGCTGATTTTGAGACGCTGTCCTTTTAAAATTGGTCCTCCACAGGCAAGGAGGGACTCGGTCCCTTTAATGAAAATCACATTGAAAGGGAGAGTCCCGGTCCCTTTAAGAGCCCTCTGCCCACCACTCCCACCTTTTTCTTAAAGTCTTTGAAATTAATAATAAATGTTCATGCAGAAAAAATGTGAGTGTGTGACTATTTTTGTGAGTATCTGTGTCTGTGTGGCTGTCTGACTGTATGTGTGTGTGTCTGTGTAGAATAGCATCATAGAATGATACAGTACAGAATCTCCTCTTAATCTTCTATGCTCCAAGGAGAACAACCCCAGCTTCTCCCGTCTCTCCACAGAACTGAAGTCCCTCATCCTTGATCAAATTCTCATAAATTTCTTCTGCACCCTCTCTAAGGCCTTGACATCCTTCCTAAAGTGTGGTGCCCAGCGAAAGCCTAGCCAGTGTTTTATAAAGGCTTAGCATAACCTGCTTGCTTTTGTACTCTATTCCTCTATTAATAAAGTCAAGGATCCTGTTTGCTTTTTAGCAGCCTTCTCAACTTGTCCTGCCACCTTCTAAGATTTGTGTACATACACCTCGAGGCCTCTCTGTTCCTGCACCCTCTTTAAAATTGGACCATTTAGTTTATATTGCCTCTCCTCATTCTTCCTGCCAAAATGAATCACTTCACACTTCTCTACATTAAATTTAATCTGCCACGTTTCTGCCCATTTCACCAGTCTGGCTACATCCTCCTGAAGTCTGTTACTATCCTCATTGTTTGCTACATTTAAGAGTTTTGTGTCACCTGCAAACTTTGAAATTATGCCCTGTATACCTGACAGGGAATAAGCAAGCTGTAAAGCCATAAATGGAGTTCCGCCCTTCGTCCAATCAGGATGCAACAGCGAGCAACTCGCTGTCACAGCATGACAACTCAAGGCCAATCACAGCATGACAACTCAAGGCCAATCACAGCATGACAAGTCAAGGCCAATCACAGCATGACAACTCAATGCTGCACCGGGAGGCCAATCACAGCATGACAGCTCAAGGCCAATCACAGCACAACAACTCAATGCAAGGCCAATCACAGCATGACAACTCAAATAGCTGATGCCAAAGGCCAGTTACAACGTAAGAACTGGGTGTTTTTTTTAATTCATTGATGGGATGTGGGCGTCGCTGGCTGGCTAGGCCTGCATTTAGTGCCCATCCCTAATTGCCCTTGAGAAGATGGTGGTGAGCCGCCTTCTTGAACCGCTGCAGTCCATATGGTGTAGGTACACCCACAATGCTGTTAGGAAGGGAGTTCCAGGATTTTGGCCCAGCGACAGTGAAGGAATGGCGATATAGGTCCAAGTCAGGATGGTGTGTGGTTTGGAGGGGAACCTGTAGGTGGTGATGTTCCCATGCATCTGCTGCCCTTGTCCTTCTAAGTGGTAGAGGTCGCGGGTTTGGAAGGTGCTGTTGAAGGAGCTTTGGCGAGTTGCTGCAGTGCATCTTGTAGATGATACACACTGCAGCCACAGTGCGCCGGTGGTGGAGGGAATGAATGTTGAAGGCGGTGGATGGAGTGCCAATCAAGCGGGCTGCTTTATCCTGAATGGTGTCGAGCTTCTTGAGTGTTGTTGGAGCTGCACTCATCCAGGCAAGTGGAGAGTATTCCATCACACTCCTGACTTGTGCCTTGTAGATGGTGGAAAGGCTTTGGGGAGTCAGGAGGTGAGACACTCGCCACAGAATTCCCAGCCTCTGGCCTGCTCTTTTAGCCACAGTATTTATATGGCTGGTCCAGTTCAGTTTCTGATCAATGGTAACCCCCAGGATGTTGATAGTGGGGGATTCAGCGATGGTAATGCCATTGAATGTCAAGGGGAGATGGTTAGAGTCTCGCTTGTTGGAGATGGTCATTGCCTGGCACTTGTGTGGTGCGAATGTTACTTGCCACTTGTCAGCCCAAGTCTGAATGTTGTCCAGGTTTTGCTGCATATGGACACGGACTGCGTCAGTACCTGACGAGTCTCGAATGGTGCTGAACAGTGTGCAATCATCAGCGAACATCCCCACTTCTGACCTTATGATGGAGGGAAGGTCATTGATGAAACAGCTGAAAATGGTTGGGCCTAGGACACTGCCCTGAGGAACTCCTGCAGTGATGTCATGTGATTGAGATGAATGACCTCCAACAACCACAGCCAACTTCCTTTGTGCTAGGTATGATTCCAACCAATGGAGAGTTTTCCCCTTGATTCCCATTGACTGCAGTTTTGCTAGGGCTCCTTGATGCCACACTCGATCAAATGCTGCCTTGATGTCAAGGGCAGTCACTCTCACCTCACCCCTTGAGTTCAGCTCTTTTGTCCATGTTTGGACCAAGGCTGTAATGAGGTCAGGAGCTGAGTGGCCCTGGCGGAACCCAAACTGGGCATCAGTTAGCAGGTTATTGCTGAGTAAGTGCCGCTTGATAGCACTGTCGACGACACCTTCCATCACTTTGCTGATGATTGAGAGTCGACTGATGGGACGGTAAATGGCCGGGTCGGATTTGTCCTGCTTTTTGTAGACAGGGCATACTTGGGCAATTTTCCACATTGCCGGGTCGATGCCAGTGTTGTAGCTGTACTGGAACAGCTTGGCTAGGGGTGCAGCTAGTTCTGGAGCACAAGTCTTCAGTACTATTGCCGGAATGTTGTCAGGGCCCATAGCCTTTGCAGTATCCAGTGTCTTCAGCCGTTTCTTGACATCACGTGGAGTGAATTGAATGGGCTGAAGACTGGCATCTGTGATGCTGGGGACCTCAGGAGGAGGCCGAGATGGATCATCCACTCGGCACTTCTGGCTGAAGATAGTTGCAAATGCTTCAGCCTTGTCTTTTGCACTCACGTGCTGGGCTCCACCATCATTGAGGATGGGGATATTTTTGGAGCCTCCTCCTCCTGTTAACTGTTTAATTGTCCACCACCACTTACGACTGGATGTGGCAGGACTGCAGAGCTTTGATTTGATCCGATGGTTGTGAGATCGCTTAGCTCTGTCTATCGCATGTTGCTTCCGTTGTTCGGCATGCAAGTAGTCCTGTGTTGTAGCCTCACCAGGTTGACACCTCATTTTTCGGTATGCCTGGTGCTGTTCCCGGCATGCTCTCCTGCACTCTTCGTTAAACAATGGTTGATCTCCCGGCTTGATGGTAATGGTAGAGTGAGGGATATGCCAGGCCATGAGGTTACAGATTGTGGTTGAATACAATTCTGCTGCTGCTGATGGCCCACAGCGCCTCATGGATGCCCAGTTTTGAGTTGCCAGATCTGTTCGAAATCTGTCCCATTTAGCACGGTGGTAGTGCCACACAACATGGTGGAGGGTATCCTCAACATGAAGATGGGACTGCTCAAAAGAATCAAACTGTATCGAAACTGAAACTGTAAGGGTGATTATTGTAATGAAGATCTGAAGCAATAAAGATCACCTGAATCTACCACCGGACTTCGAATCTCATTTAAGAACTAAGAGATCTATCAATACCCAAATCCAGGTCAGTAATATATATCAAAAAAAGCAGTGGCCCGAATCAATGTTTATGTTACTGCATGGCCACGAAGCGGTCTGGAGGTCCCACGCAGCCGGCTTACCGCCATATAAATAGAAAAAATGCGCATGTGCGGAAATTTCAATGTGCCGCACAGCCCATTAAAGGGGCCAAGCACTTAAAAAAAAAAAAAAAATTAGAGGGAACATTGGTCCTAATACCGACCCCTGGGGAACGGGTTCTTTAGGAACCCATTTTATGCCTGTAAAACAGATGTGGTCCATTCGAATTTCTAGACCATGATTTGATCTCTCTCTTGTTAAAAGAACCAGTGCAGCATCTGTCACATTCCTGATGGGAAGTTGGGAGGAACTGAGCCTTATCCCCAAAATGTAACTAAATAAAAGCAGGGACCATTCAATCCAACAGGTTTACTAATCAAGTAAAAGCAACAGCCATTTGATGCAACAGGCCTCCCATCATGACACAATTTTAATTGGTCAATTAAAAGCTGTTTACCTCCCTCCAGTCTGAAAAGAAACCGTTCACCACTACTCTCTGCTGTCTGTCCCTTGGCGGAAAGTTGGGAGGGGGCGAGAGCAAACAGCACCTGATTTCTTGCCAAACACTCAGGGGAGCAGGGGATTAGCCCTACTTTAAATATCAGTCTCTTACATATATACATATTATAAAAAGGGAGACTCTGTCCCTTTAAAATCAGTCTTCTGTGGGGATGCGGTCCCTTTAATGAAAATCACATAAAAGAGAGTGCCTGTCCCTTTAAGAGAACCCCCACCACTCCCATATTTCTCTTAAAGTGCTTGAAATTAATAATTAAAAACGCTGAAAATGAATATTAAAAACATTAATTCAGGGAGAAAAAATATTGTTACTCAAGTATTTGCTCCTCAGGTTTTCTAGTTTCTGTTTCATCAATGTAAAAACGAACAATTAAAAAAAAAAAGTATCTTCTGCAAAACAAAAATAGTCTGAGCTGTAAAATGTGAAAAGAACATTAAAAATAAACTTTCCCAGGCTCACAGATCCTGACCAGGCCCCTTTACAAAATGGTGGCAGGCTGATCCGTCCAATGAGCCGGTTCCAGGTCCCGCCTCCTCCTTCGCCGCGATTGGTTGGAGGACCAAAGCCTCTCAGTCGGTCCTCCAGGCTCAGCCTCCCCTCGCTCATTGTGGAGAGCTCAGTGTCAGTCAGTGCACGCCGGCGACGTCGTGATGTTGCAGGGTGGGCAGTTGGAGCAGGCGGGAAATTAATTTAAAATTAACATCTCCCGTCAGCCTCCTCTGTCCCAATGAGCGGGCGCAAGTCCCGCCCCTCAGGCACCCCGATTGGTTGGAGGATCCGCCGCCGGCTCGCTCCTCCAGCCCCGCCCCGCTTGCTCCCTATTGGTCGGAAGCTCCCGTCAATCAGGCCCTGGGCCCGGGTCACGTGTCCCTGGAGCGCGCTCCGCCAAACTGAAGAAGCTCCGCTCGGGGCTCGGATCCGCGGACTCTCAGGTTTGGATTCCCCTTTATTCTCTCCCCTCCTCTGATCTCAATCGGATCTGGGGGAAAACTCACTTTCCCTCACTGATTGCAGCTCTTCACCAACACCGACTTTACAAAGAAAGCCCCGTGCGGCAGCCTGGTGCTCAGGGGCCCAGCGCGCAGGCACAGGGGAGGATGATTGACAGGGGCCCAGGGTGTGTGCTGAGCATGCACGGTGCGGGCCGGGCGCCTGTGGAGCAGGAGAGGGCGGGACCATAGGGAGCATGCGTGGGGTCAGACACAACTCAGTGCGGCGGCCGGAGCGCTTTCTGGAGTGCGGGGGCTTGTGGGGATTGCAGCCGCCATTACTGTTGATCCTTTCAACCAACCTGTGCAGCAATCGGGGCCTGAAAATCAGCTTCTCCGTCTCTGCCGCATCTGTTCTGACGATGCCACCTTCCATACCAGTGCTTCCGACAAGTCTTCCTTTTTCCTCAACCAAGGATTCCCCTCTACTGTGGTTGAAACGGCCCTTGACCGTGTCCGTTCCATTTCCCGCACTTCTGCTCTCACCCCTTCCCCGCCCTCCCAGAACCACGATAGGGTTCCCTGTAGTGTATGTACCTTTAAGAGCCCCTGTATACTGTAATACCGGTAGTGACCACTCGGGTATATAAGCCTGTATAGTGTCTTGTATCTTTTGTAAAAAGTCACACAACACCAGGTTATAGTCCAACAGCTTGTATCTTTTAGTTCACCTCCAGACTTTGTTCAGTAAACACCTGTTAAACCAAGTCCTGCATTCCGTGTCTCCATTAATACACAGATACAACAGTGGCGACGAATTGGAAACGGACTTACCTGCAATTCGGCAGCACCTCAAGGAGATCGATTCCTCAGACGAAGGTCGAAGAAAAAAAAAGAAAACTGTGGTTTCACCAGCTAGCCGGGCTGGTGGCAGGTACTGCAGTAATCCTTCCTGGGCGGCGGGCTGGGGCTCGATCGGGTGGCTCTGCAGCAGGGCCGAGCAGCGAGTCGGAAGGCGGAGGCAAACAGAGATGGAGGGTGGAGCACTCGGGAGATGGCTGGCGCTGCAAAGCAGGCCGGCGTTCGGACCAAGCAGAGGGAGGGAAAAATCCCAGAGAATCCGGCGGGAACGAGTCTCCAACTATTAAAAATATCTGTGTAAATAAAAACCACGGAGAACAGCGTTGTCAGCAGCGGCAGCGGCAGGAAAGCGCGGGAGGCGCCATTTTTGATTTTCAGGATGCCTAAGACTGGCAATATTAATGCTTTCAATAGTAATATAGAGGATTGGACCACACATGTGGAAAGAGTGGAGGTATATTGCACAGCGAATGAAGTAGAGGATGATAAAAAGGCATCGGCACTTCTAAATCTGATGGGCGCAAGGACATACGGGCTGTTACGAAACTTAATCACTCCAGCCAAACCGATGGACAAGAATTTTAAGGAGATTGTTGATACCCTACAGGAGCACTTAAACCCAACACCGCTGCTGATAGCGGAACGATTCAAATTCTTCAGGCGGAATCAGCACAAGAATGAAAGTAACGCTGATTACCTCACCGAATTAAGAAAGCTGTCAAAGCACTGCCAATTCCGGGCAGGACTGGCAGATTCTCTACGAGACAAATTCGTCTGCAGTCTCCTAAGTGAAGGAACACAGAAAAGGCTACTTTCTGAGAAAGATTTGACACTGGACAAGGCTTTCAGTGTGGCTGTATCATACGAAGCAGCAGCAAGAGGAGCTGCAGAGATACAGCAAAAGCCACAGGACTTCGGCACCCATGAAATGACATGGGGTTTCGAGAGATGTTATCGCTGCGGCAGATCCACCCATGACCAGAGGGACTGCTGGTTCAAGGACAAAGCATGCAGGCAATGTGGAAAGATGGAACACATTGCACGTGTATGCCGATCTGGAAAAAAAAATCCACTGACAGAAAAAAAATCAAAAAGGAAAAGTACAGAAAGGTACAAATGATGACGGACAGTAGCTCCGAAGACCAGAAGAGCGATAGCGACTCCGGAAACAAGAGACTAAGCTGTCTCAAATTACATAATGTAATTGCCAAAGAAGATTACCAGACCATTTGGGTTACCCTCACGATAGCGGGGTCCCCAGTTAAAATGGAGCGAGATACAGGATCAGCTCTGACCATCATAAGTCGACGGGATTACGAGCGGCTATTTCCGCATATACCTTTGAAAGACACATCCATTATCTTGAAGACATATACGGGGCAGAAAGTATACCCCAGAGGGAAAATAAGGGTGCCTGTTGTATACAACGGCAAGGAAATACAGAAGTTGTATTTATACGTGCTGCAAGATGGTGGTCCACCACTGTTGGGACGTGAATGGATCAGGAAGATACGTTTAGACTGGCACTCCATTCAGGCACTGACGGTGACCAGTAAGAATAAAAATGATGATGACGTCATACCTGAACGATTAAAAGATATCTTGGCCAACGCCAAAGAAGTGTTTCAACAGGAACTAGGAACCTTGAAAGGTGTCACCGCCTCAATAAAAGTGGAAGATGCGGCAATTCCCAAGTTGTTTAAGGCAAGGCCGGTGCCATACGCAATTCGTCCAGCCGTCGAGGCAGAGCTGGAGAATTTGGAAAAGGCAGGCGTGTTATCCAAGGTAGATTGGAGCGATTGGGCAATGAAGAAAACGTTGAATAATGATAAATCTGAAGAACAGAGAAAATTTCGCATCTGTGGGGACTTCAAGGTGACTGTAAACCCGGTCCTTCACACGATACAGTATCCACTTCCGAGGATAGAAGATATTTTTGCCTCACTATCCGGAGGGAAACGTTTCACCAAAATTGACTTGGCACAGGCATATCTACAGATGGAGGTTGAGGAGGCCTCTAAAAAGTATCTCACGATAAACACACACAAAGGCCTGTACCAGTACAATCGATTGGTTTTCAGAGTAGCATCAGCTCCAGCTATCTGGCAAAGAGCTATGCAACAAGTCCTCCAAGGGATTCCGGGGACTCAATGCTACCTAGACGACATCCTTGTAACAGGAGCAAATGACAACGAGCACCTTGTCAATTTGGAGCAGGTGCTCACTAGACTGAGAGAACGGGGCGTACGAGCAAATCGCCCCAAGTGCAAATTTTTCCAGAAACAAATATCATATTGTGGCCATATAATTAATGAAGAAGGGTTGCATAAGTCACCTGAAAAAATTGAAGCAGTCATAAAAGCCCCAGCACCTGAAAATGTCTCACAATTAAGGTCGTTCCTGGGATTGATAAATTACTATCATAAATTTTTACCGAACTTGTCAACTGTTCTGCACCCTCTTAACGCACTGCTACAAACGGGAGTAATTTGGAAATGGAGCGAAGACTGTAAAGGTGCCTTCCATAAATGCAAAGGCTTGATCACGTCCAAGGAAGTGTTGGCTCATTACAACCCATCACTGCCAATCAGACTGGCGTGCGATGCATCCCCTTACGGCGTAGGAGCGGTATTATCGCATAGATTCCCTGATGGCTCGGAGCGGCCGATAGCTTTTGCGTCACGCTCATTGAACTCAGCTGAGCGTAACTACGCCCAGATCGACAGGGAAGCACTCAGCCTGGTGTGGGGAGTGAAGAAATTCAACCATTACCTGCACGGACAAAAATTTACCTTGTTAACTGACCATCAACCCCTCATCTCCATATTCAACTGTAAAAAGGGCGTTCCCATGGTGGTAAACCACTGTTATAACCTATCTGTGTCTGTATGTGTATTCCAATAGGTACAGGTCTGGACATGCCTCGGCTGACTCCTCCCACTATTCCAGGTATATAAGTGACTAACTCCCAGTCCCTTAGTATTCTGGACGGGTCGACCACTCGAGACAAGACATTCATTCTTTAGTTAATAAAAGCCTGATTGTTACTCGCTCAACCTCAGTCTTTTGAGTAATTGATGGCGCATCAATTTTATTAACTAAATTTTTTATAATGGAGAAGATCCTCACACCAGCATGCCTGGACCTGGACAGTCGGGAAGCGGACGCTTCCACCAAGTTTGCTCACTGGCTCACGTGCTTCGAGACATTCCTGACTGCCTCCACTGCAGTCGAAACGGATGCGGACAAACTGTCTGTCCTGTTCTCCAAGGTGAACCACCGAGTGTACTCAGTCATCCGGGACGCGACCTCATACACAGCCACCCTCCAGCTCCTCAAGACCCAGTACACACGCCCTGTGAACGAAGTATACGCTAGGCACCTTCTGGGGAGTCGCAAGCAACAACCTGGGGAATCGACTGAGGAATACCTCCAAGCACTGTCCGTGCTTGGCCGGGCCTGTGGGTGTAAGGCGGTAACGCCCACTAAGTACACGGAGGAACTGGTCCGGGATGCCTTCGTAGCGGGCCACAGGTCCAACTACACCCGACAGCGACTGCTGGAGCAGAGTGACCTCACCCTCGACAAAGCCTCCGACATCGCACTAACGCTGGACGCAGCCTTCCGGGGCATGGATGCCTACTCCTCTGCACCATGGGCGCCGCGGGGAACGACAACCTGGGACACAGTAGGACAGCCCCATAGCACCGTGCCACCCCAGCCACAGCCCAACAACGGCCCAACTACCGCAGCAGTGTCCCAAAGCCAGACAGCAGTATCCCAAGGTCAGAAATGGTTTGTTGCCTCCCTGGTGCCAGGGTCAAGGATGTCACTGAGCGGCTGCAGGGCATTCTGGAGGGGGAGGGTGAACAGCCAGTGGTCGTGGTCCACATTGGTACCAACGACATAGGTAAAAAGAGGGATGAGGTCCTGCATCAAGAATTTAGGGAGCTAGGTAACAGATTAAAGGGCAGGACCTCAAAGGGTGTAATCTCTGGATTACTCCCAGTGCCACGTGCTAGTAAGTATAGGAATGGGAGGATAGAGCAGATGAATGCGTGGCTAAAGAGTTGGTGTAGGGGGGAGGGTTTTACTTTCCTGGATCACTGGGCCTGCTTCTGGGAAAGGTGGGACTTGTACAAGTCGGACGGGTTGCACCTGAACCAGAGCGGGACAAATATCCTTGTGGGGAGGTTTGCTAGCACTGTCGGGGGGGGTTTAAACTAACTTGGCAGGGGGATGGGATACAGGGGGGAGCTGAAGTAGGGGGGGATGTGCTGCCAATTATGGAGGAAAAAACAAGTCAGCTTGGTAGGCAGGGCAAATATATAAGGGCAAGGCTGGATGGCATCTATTTTAATGCAAGGAGCCTTGCAAATAAGGTGGATGAACTGAAGGTGTTGATAAACACATGGGAGTATGATATTGTTGTTATCACTGAGACATGGTTGAGGGAGGGGCAAGACTGGCAGCTCAATATTCCGGGGTACAGAATCTTCAGGCGAGACAGAGGGGGAGGTATAAGAGGAGGGGGTGTCGCAATATTAATTAAGGAGTCAATTACTGCGGTAAGGAGGGATGATATATTAGCTGGGTCCTCTAATGAGGCCATATGGGTGGAGCTTAAAAACAAAAAGGGGGCAAGCACTTTGCTGGGAGTGTACTATAGGCCTCCAAACAGTCAGGGGGAGATAGAGGAACAGATATGTAGGCAAATCTCAGAGAAATGTGCAAATAATAGGGTAATAATAATGGGGGATTTCAACTTCCCCAATATTAACTGGGATAGTCAAAGTGTGAAAGGCTCAGAGGGTGTAGAATTCTTAAAGTGCATCCAGGAGAGCTTTTTGAGCCAGCATGTAGAAAGTCCTACAAGAGAGGGGGCGGTACTGGACCTAATTCTAGGGAATGTGGCCGGCCAAGTGGAAAAAGTGCTAGTAGGTGAGCACTTTGGTGATAGTGACCATAATATGGTAAGATTTAAGGTGGTCATGGAAAAGGACAGGGATGGGCCGGAAATAAAGGTTCTAAATTGGGGGAAGGCCGATTTTAATAGGATAAGGCAGGATCTGGCCAAAATGGACTGGGATCAGCTACTTGTAGGAAAATCCGCATCGGAGCAATGGGAGGCTTTCAGAAGGGAGATTGAGATCATACAAGGGCAACATGTTCCCATAAAGGTCAAGAGTGGTTCCAAAAACCACAGGGAACCGTGGATGTCAGGGGATATACGGGAATGGATTAGGAAAAAAAGGAGGGCTTTTGGTAGATACAAAAGGCTAAAGACGGAGGAAGCCCTAGAGGAGTACAAAAAGTGCAGGGGGATACTTAAAAAAGAAATTAGGAGATCAAGGAGGGGCCATGAAATAACACTGGCGAGCAAAATAAAGGAAAATCCGAAGATGTTTTATAAGTGTATTAAGGGTAAAAGGATAACTAGGGAAAAAATAGGGCCCATTAGGGACAAAAGTGGCAATCTGTGTGTGGAGCCGGAAGATGTAGGAGGGGTTCTAAATGAATTTTTTGCATCTGTTTTCACTATGGAGAAGGACGATGTAGACATAGAAATAGGGCGGGGGGACTGTGATATGCTCGAACATATTAACATCGAGAGGGAGGAGGTATTGGCGGTTTTAGCTGGCCTAAAAATGGATAAATCCCCAGGCCCCGATGAAATGTACCCCAGGCTGCTGTGTGAGGCAAAGGAGGAGATTGCGGGGGCTCTAACACATATATTCAGGACCTCTCTGGCCACAGGGGATGTGCCAGAGGACTGGAGAACCGCTAATGTAGTACCATTATTCAAGAAGGGTAGTAGGGAAAAACCGGGGAACTACAGGCCAGTGAGCCTAACATCAGTGGTAGGAAAATTACTGGAAAAAATCCTGAGGGACAAAATTTGTCTCCACTTGGAGAGGCAAGGATTAATCAGGGATAGTCAACATGGCTTTGTCAAGGGAAGATCATGTCTGACTAATTTGATTGAATTTTTTGAGGGGGTGACTAGGTGTGTGGATGAGGGTAACGCAGTGGATGTGGTATACATGGATTTCAGTAAGGCCTTCGATAAAGTCCCGCACAGGAGACTGGTCAAGAAGGTAAGAGCCCATGGAATCCAGGGTGCCTTGGCACATTGGATACAAAACTGGCTTAGTGGCAGAAGGCAGAGGGTGATGGTCGAAGGTTGTTTTTGTGACTGGAAACCTGTGGCCAGTGGGGTACCACAGGGATCGGTGCTGGGTCCCTTGCTGTTTGTGGTCTACATTAATGACTTGGATATGAATGTAAAGGGTATGATCAGTAAATTCGCGGATGATACTAAAATTGGTAGGGTGGTAAATAGCGAGGAGGGTAGCCTCAGTCTGCAGAACGATATAGATGGGTTGGTCAGATGGGCGGAACAGTGGCAAATGGAATTTAACCCGGAAAAGTGCGAGGTGATGCACTTTGGGGGGTCTAACAAGGCAAGGGAATACACAATGAATGGTAAGACCCTAGGCAAGACGGAGGGTCAGAGGGATTTGGGTGTGCAGGTACACAGATCCCTGAAGGCGGCGGAACAGGTGGATAAGGTGGTAAAAAAGGCATATGGGATACTTGCCTTCATTAGCCGAGGCATAGAATATAAGAGCAAGGAGGTTATGATGGAGCTGTATAAAACACTGGTTAGGCCACAGCTGGAATACTGTGTGCAGTTCTGGTCGCCACACTACAGGAAAGATGTGATCGCGTTAGAGAGGGTGCAGAGGAGGTTCACCAGGATGTTACCAGGGCTGGAGCGCTTCAGCTATGAAGAGAGACTGGGCAGATTGGGTTTGTTTTCCTTGGAGCAGAGGAGGCTGAGGGGGGACATGATTGAGGTGTACAAAATTGTGAGGGGCATAGATAGGATGGATGCTGAGGAGCTTTTCCCCTTAGTAGAGGGGTCAATAACTAGGGGGCATAGATTCAAGGTAAAGGGAGGGAGGTTTAGATGGGATTTGAGAAAGAACTTTTTCACCCAGAGGGTGGTTGGAGTCTGGAACTCACTGCCTGAAAGGGTTGTGGAGGCAGAAACCCTCACAACATTTAAGAAGCATTTGGATGAGCATTTGAAATGCCATAGCATACAAGGCTACGGGCCAAATGCTGGAATATGGGATTAGATTAGACAGGGCTTGATGGCCGGCATGGACACGATGGGCCGAAGGGCCTCTATCTGTGCTGTATTACTCTATGACTCTATGACTCTATGGCCCCGAAATTAGACGCTCCTCAGTCGAAAAGGAGGCCCAGGCTATAGTGGAGGCTGGTACAGCATTGGAGGCATTACCTGGCCGTGAAACGCTTCACCCTGCTCACTGACCAACGATCAGTAGCATTTATGTTCAATAACAAGCAGAGGGGCAAAATCAAAAACGACAAGATATTGCGGTGGAGGATCGAATTATCCACCTACAATTATGATATCTTATACCGGCCCAGGAAACTTAATGAGCCCCCGGACGCCCTATCCCGTGGAACATGTGCCAACGCACAGGTTGATAGGCTACGGGCCCTCCACAACGATCTCTGCCACCCGGGGGTCACCAGGTTTTTCCACTTCATTAAGGCCCACAACCTGCCTTACTCCATCGAGGAGGTCAGGACCATGACCAGGAACTGCCAAGTCTGTGCCGAATGCAAACCGCACTTTTATAGGCCAGACAGGGCGCACCTGATAAAAGCCACCCGCCCTTCGAGCGCCTAAGCGTAGGTTTTAAAGGGCCTCTCCCCTCCTCTGACCGCAACACGTACTTCCTCAACATCATTGACGAGTACTCCCGTTTCCCGTTTGCTATCCCCTGCCCGGACATGACCAGCGCCACAGTCATCAAATGTCTCAATGACCTCTTCGCCATATTCGGTTTTCCCAGCTACATCCATAGTGACAGGGGCTCGTCGTTCATGAGCGACGAGCTGCGCCAGTACCTGCTCGAAAAAGGGATAGCCACAAGCAGGACCACCAGCTACAACCCCCGGGGTAACGGACAAGTAGAAAGGGAGAACGCGACAGTGTGGAAAACTGCTATGCTAGCCTTAAAGTCCAGAGGCCTCCCAACCTCCCGCTGGCAAGAAGTCCTCCCCGATGCGCTTCACTCCATACGGTCACTACTCTGTACCGCCACGAACGCCACCCCTCACGAGAAAATGTTCGTCTTCCCTAGGAAATCCAACTCGGAGACATCGCTACCGCCATGGCTGACGTCTCCAGGGCCCGTCTTGCTCAGGAAGCACGTGAGGAGCCATAAAACAGACCCCTGGTCGAAAGGGTCCACCTCCTCCACGCCAACCCACAATATGCATACGTGGCGTATCCTGACGGGCGGGAGGACACGGTCTCCATACGAGACCTCGCACCCTCAGGTGCCACCGAAAACACCATTACCCACTACCCATTACCATTACCCACTACCATTACCCACGACACACCCCTAGAAGGGAATCCACATCTAACCCAAGTAGACAGCACGCCAGGGCCCTGTGACCCACCCTTATACACCCACCGACCCCGCACCCATGAAGACGACACGCTGGTGCTCCGGCCCACGCGGGAAGCGGCCGCGGGAAAAGAACCGCTGCAGCCGGCACCACAACGATCACTACGGCAGACAAGACCCCCGGAGAGACTTGCCTATACGAACTTCTGAGACACTTCACCCCGCCGGACTCATTTTAAACAAGGGGTGAATGTGGTAAACCATTAATCTGCCTGTACAGAACATGTCTGGGCATGCCTCAGCTGGCTCCGCCCCTGGCTCCACCCCTAAGCCCAGGTATAAAGGTGATTGACCTCCAGTCCCCCTGGCTTTAAGGATTGGTCTACCAGCAGAGGCATGCTCATATTCTTTTGTTAATAAAAGCCTACTTGTTATAAGTTTAACTCTTAGTCTTCTGGAGTTATTGATGGCGCATCAACTCTATACTCCAATCCTTTTGTAATAAACATAGAAACATAGAAGATAGGAGCAGGAGTAGGCCATTCGGCCCTTCGAGCCTGCTCCGCCTTTCAATGAGATCATGGTTGATCATCTGTGGTAAACCACTGTTTGTATTCCACTGTGTACATGTCTGTACATGCCTCGGCTGACTCCTCCCACGAGTCCAGGTATAAAGGTGACTGCTCCACAGTCCCTCTGTATTCTGGACTGGTCGACCACTCGAGGCATACCTTCATTCTCTTGTTAATGAAAGCCTGTTAGTTACTCGCTTAACCTCAGTCTTTTGAGTAATTGATAGCGCATCAATTTTATTAACAAGATTTTTTATAATGGAGAAGATCCTCACACCAGCATGCCTGGACTTAGACCATCGGGAGGCGGACGCATCCACCAAGTTTGCTCACTGGCTTAAGTGCTTTGAAAAATTCCTGATCGCCTCCGCTGCAACGGTCAAATCGGATGAGGACGAACTGGATGTCCTGATCTCCAAAGTGAACCACCGAGCGTACTCGGTCATCCAGGACGTGACCTCGTACACGGCTGCTCTCAAGCTCCTCAAGGACCAGTACACGCGCCCAGTGAACGAGGTGTACACCAGGCACCTCCTGGGGAGTCGTAAACAACAACCTGGGGAATCGACCGAGGAATACCTTAAGGCACTGTCTGTGCTTGGCCGGGCCTGTGGTTGTAAGGATGTAAAGGCCGCCGTGTACACAGAGGAACTTATCCGGGACGCTTTTGTGGCGGGCCACAGGTCCAATTACACCCGACAGCAACTGTTGGAGCAGAGTGACCTCGACCTCAACAAGGCCTCTGAACTCGCACTATCATTGGACGCAGCCTACCGGGGCATGGATGCCTACTCCTCTGCACCATGGACGCCGCGGGGAACAACAGCCTGGGACACGGTAGGACCGTCTCATAGCGCCGTGCCACCCCAACTACCGCAGCAGTGTCCCAAGGCCAGAAATGCTACTTCTGTGGCCAGGCCAAACACCCCAGAGTGCGCTGCCCGGCGAAAAATGCGATCTACTCGGGCTGCGGGAAGAAGGGACACTACGCCAGCGTCTGCAGGGCCAAAGCCACACTGAACCCCAGCAGCGCAGCGTGTGGGCCGTGCGGGCCGCCATCTTGGGCCTCCACAGCCATGTGCGAACCACCAGAACAGCAGCCATTTTGGGCGCCTCCAGCCACATGGGGATCATGGACGCGGCCATCTTGGACGCCAGCCGCCATCTTGGCCCCCAACACCGCCTCATCTGATACCCGCAATGACACACCGACCCCTACGCTGGCCTCCGTTACGCTGGACCAAGCAAGACCGCACCAACTGGCCCGGTCCACAATGGACATTAAGGTAAATGGTCACGAAACAATCTGCCTTTTTGACTCTGGGAGCACGGAGAGCTTCATCCACCCTGACACGGTGCGGCGTTGCTCTCTCCCAGTCCTGCCTGCGCACCAGCGGATTTCTTTGGCCTCCGAGTCCCAGTCGGCGGACATTGGCGGCTACTGCGTGGTGACACTCTTAGGAGACGGGACTGTGTATGATAATTTTAAACTTTTGGTCCTGCCCCACCTCTGCGCTGCCATTCTACTGGGGTTAGAAATTCAGTGCCACCTTAAAAGTGTTACGATGGTGTACGGTGGACCCCTCCCCCCACTCACAGTCCGCAGCCAGCAGCTTCCAAATTGCCTGCCGCGCACCAGGTGCAACCTCTCCACACTCAGAGTCACCCCCCCCCCACTGTTTGCTAACCTCACCCCCGACTGTAAGCCCATTGCCACAAAGAGCAGGCGATACAGTGCCGGGGACAGGGTTTTCATTAAAACCGAAGTGGAGCGGCTCCTGAAGGAGGGGATTATTGAGGGCAGCACCAGCCCCTGGCGAGCCTAGGTTGTGGTCGTTAAGACCGGCGAGAAGCAGCGCCTGGTCATCGACTACAGCCAGACAATAAATTGCTACACCCTGCTGGACGCTTACCCACTCCCCCGCATAGCTGATATGGTAAACCAGATCACGCAGTACCGCGTCTTCTCGACCATTGACCTGAAATCAGCATACCACCAGCTCCCTATCCGCCCTGAGGACCGCCAGTATACTGCTTTTGAGGCAAACGGCCACCTCTATCACTTCCTTAGGGTTCCCTTTGGCGTCACCAACAGGGTCTCCGTCTTCCAAAGGGAGATGGACCGGATGGTCGATCAAAATGCGTTGCAGGCCACTTTCCCATATCTGGACAATGTGACCATCTGCGGCCATGACTTGCAGGACCATGACGCAAACCTCGAAAAATTCCTCTGCACCGCCCAACTCTTGAACCTGATGTATAACAAGGAGAAGTGCATATTCCGCACAACCCGCCTCGCCATCCTTGGCTGTGTTGTGGAACACGGAGCCATCGGTCCCGACCCCGACCGGATGCGTCCCCTTATGGAACTCCCACTGCCCCACTGCCTCAAGGCCCTGAAGAGGTGCCTAGGGTTTTTCTCCTATTACGCCCAGTGGGTCCCCTACTATGTGGACAAGGCCCGTCGTCCGCTGATCAAGTCCATCTCTTTTCCCTTGACGGCAGAGGCCCACTTAGCCTTCCACCGTATCAAGGAAGACATTACCAAAGCCACCATGCACGCAGTGGATGAATCCATCCCCTTCCAGGTGGAAAGCGACGCGTCCGACTTTGCCCTGGCCGCTACCCTTAATCAGGCGGGGAGACCCGTGGCCTTCTTTTCATGAACCCTCCAGGGCCCGGAGTCCAGACACTCCGCTGTCGAGAAGGAGGCCCAGGCTATTGTGGAGGCTGTGCGTCATTGGAGGCACTACCTGGCCGGAAAACGATTTACCCTGCTCACTGACCAGCGTTCAGTTGCTTTTATGTTTAACAACAAGCAGAGGGGCAAAATCAAAAACGACAAGATCTTGAATTGGAGAATCGAGCTTTCCACCTACAATTACGAGATCTTGTACCGGCCCGGGAAGCTCAATGAACCCCCGGATGCTCTATTGCGTGGCACCTGCGCCAGCGCGCAGATCGATAGACTGCGGGCCCTCCACAATGACCTCTGCCACCTGGGGGTCACCAGGTTCTTCCACTTCATCAAGGCCCGCAACCTGCCTTACTCCATTGAGGAGGTCAGGACCATGACCAGGAACTGCCAAGTCTGCGCTGAGTGCAAACCGCACTTTCATAGACCAGACAGGGCTCACCTGATAAAAGCCACTCGCCCCTTTGAGCGCCTGAGCGTTGATTTTAAAGGGCCTCTCCCCTCCTCCCACCGTAATGTGTACTTCCTCGACATTATTGATGAGTACTCCCGTTTCCTGTTCGCCATCCCCTGCCCGGACATGACCAGTGCCACGGTCATTAAATGTCTGAACGACCTCTTCACCCTGTTCGGTTTCCCCAGCTATATCCATAGCGACCGGGGCTCATCGTTTATGAACGATGAACTCCGCCAGTACCTGCTCGCTAGGGGTATTGCCACAAGCAGGACCACCAGTTACAACCCCCGGGGGAACGGACAGGTGGAAAGAGAGAATGCGACAGTTTGGAAGGCCGCCCTGCTAGCCTTAAAGTCTAGGGGCCTTCCGACCTCCCGCTGGCAGGATGTGCTCCCCGATGCGCTCCACTCTATTCGGTCACTGCTCTGCACTGCCACTAATGCCACCCCTCATGAGAAAATGTTTGTCGTCCCAAGGATGTCCACATCGGGGACATCGCTACCACCATGGCTGATGTCCCCAGGGCCAGACCTACTGAGAAGACACGTGAGGACCCATAAAACGGACCCCCGTTCGAGAGGGTCGACCTCCTCCACGCCAACCTCCAGTACGCTTATATTGCGTACCCGGACGGGCGGGAGGACACAGTCTCCATACGAGACCTCGCACCCTCGGGGGCCCCAGTAACCCACTACCCACTATCAGCCCCCCCCACGATCTAATATCCAACCCCAGCAGATGGCACGCCTGGGCCCCGCGACCCGCTCGACACCCACGAGGACTACACACCAGTGCCCCAGCCTACGCGGGACTCGACGCCGGAAGCTTCACTACCCCTGCCGTCACCACGTCGATCACAGCGGCAGACAAGGCCTCCGGAGAGACTCCAATACACAATCTTTTAATACACTTCACCCCACCGGACTCATTTTTAAACAAGGGGTGAATGTGGTAAACCACTGTTTGTATTCCACTGTGTACATGTCTGTACATGCCTCGGCTGACTCCTCCCACGAGACCAGGTATAAAGGTGACTGCTCCACAGTCCCTCTGTATTCTGGACTGGTCGACCACTCGAGGCACACCTTCATTCTCTTGTTAATAAAAGCCTGTTAGTTACTCGCGTAACCTCAGTCTTTTGGGCTCCGCCCCTGGCTCCACCCCTAAGCCCAGGTATAAAGGTGATTGACCTCCAGTCCCCCTGGCTTTAAGGATCGGTCTACCAGCAGAGGCATGCTCATATTCTTTTGTTAATAAAAGCCTACTTGTTATAAGTTTAACTCTTAGTCTTCTGGAGTTATTGATGGCGCATCAACTCTATACTCCAATCACTTTGTAATAAACATAGAAACATAGAAGATAGGAGCAGGAGTAGGCCATTCGGCCCTTTGAGCCTGCTCCGCCTTTCAATGAGATCATGGCTGATCATCCAAATTCAGTACCCTGTCCCTGCCTTCTCCCCATATCCCTTGATCCCTTTAGCCTCAAGAAATATATCCAACTCTTTCTTGAATATATTTAATGAACTGGCCTCCACCGCCCTCTGTGGCAGAGAATTCCACAGGTTCACCACTCTCTGGGTGAAGAAATTCCTCCTCATTTCAGTCCTAAATGGCTTACCCCTTATCCTTAGACTATGACCCCTGGTTCTTGACTCCCCGGCCATCAGAAACATCCTTTCTGCATCTAGTCTGTCCAGACCTGACAGAATTTTATAGGTTTCGATGAGATCCCCTCTCAATCTTCTAAACTCCAGTGAGTATAAGCCCAATTGACACAATCTCTCCTCGTACGTCATTCCTGCCATCCCAGGTATCAGCCTGGTGAATCTTCGCTGCACTCCCTCCATGGCAAGAACGTCCTTCCTCAGGTAAGGTGACCAAAACTGCACACAATACTCAAGGTGCGGTCTCACCAAGGCCCTGTACAACTGCAGCAAGACATCCTTGTTCTTGTACTTGAACCCTCTTGCTACAAAGGCCAACATACCATTTGCCTTCTTAACTGTCTGCTGCACCTGCATGCTTACCTTCAGCGACTGGTGCACAAGAACACCCAGGTCTCTTAGCACTTCCCCTTGTCCCAATCTATTGCCATTCAAATAATAATCTGCCTTCCTGTTTTTGCCACCAAAGTGGATAATCTCAGATTTATCCACATTATAGTGCATTTGCCAAGTTTCTGCCCAATCACCCAACCTGTCCAAATCGTACTGGAATTTCATGACATCCGCCTCACAGCATACCCTCCCACCCAACTTTGTGTCGTCTGCAAATTTGGAGATATTACATCCAATTCCCTCGTCCAGATCATTAATATATATTGTGAACAGCTGGGGTCCTAGGACCGATCCTTGCGGTACCCCACTAGTCACTGCCTGCCACTCAGAAAATGACCCGTTTATTCCAACTCTTTGCTTTCTGTCCACCAACCAGTTCTCTATCCAAGTCAATACCTTGCCCCCAATCCCATGTGCCTTAATTTTGCACGCTAACCTCTTATGTGGGACCTTATCGAAAGCCTTCTGAAAGTCCAAATACACCACATCCACTGGTTCTCCCTTATCTATTTTACCAGTTACATCCTCAAAAAATTCCAGTAGGTTAGTCAAGCATGATTTACCTTTTGTAAATCCATGTTGACTTTGTCCGATGCTGTCACTGCTTTCCAAGTGCTCTGCTATTACATCTTTTATAATGGACTCTAGCATTTTCCCCACTTCCAATGTCAGGCTTACCGGTCTATAATTCCCCGCTTTTTCTCTCCCACCTTTTTTGAACAGTGGGGTAACATTAGCTACCCTCCAATCCATGGGTACTGTTCCAGAATCTATCGAGTTCTGGAGGATGACCAGCAATGCATCTATTATTTCTAGGGCCACTTCCTTAAGTACCCTGAGATGTAGATTATCAGGCCCTGGGGATTTATCGGCCTTCAGTCCCATCAATTTTCCTAACACCGTTTCCCTACAAATACTGATTTCTTTCAGTTCCACCCTTTCATCAGACCCTATGTTCTGCGGTATTTCTGGGAGGTTATTTATGTTCTCCTTTGTGAAGACAGAACCAAAATATGTATTTAGTTGGTCTACCATTTCTTAGCTCCCCATTATATATTCCCCCATTCTGACTGCAAGGGACCTACGCTTGACTTCACCAATCTTTTTCTCTTTACATATCAATAAAAGCTTTTACAGTCAGTTTTTTTGTTCCCTGAAAGCTTACTCTCATATTCTATTTTCCCTTTCTTAATTAATCCCTTTGTTCTCCTTTGTTGAATCCTAAACTGCTCCCAATCCTCAGGATTTTAGCTTTTTCTGGCCAATTTGTATGTCCTCTCCTTGGATCTTATGCTATCCCTAATTTCCCTTGTTAGCCACAGTTGAGTCACCTTTTTTGTTTTATTTTTATGCCAAACTGGGATGAAGAACTTCTGTAGTTCATCCATTCGGTCTTTGAATGTTTGCCATTGCCTATCCACCGTCAACCCTTTGAGTGCCATTCCCCAATCAATCCTACCCAACTCGCTCCTCAGACCATCGTAGTTTCCTTTATTTAAATTGAGGACCCTAGTTTCTGAGTCAACTACTTCATTCTCCATCTTAATGAAGAATTCGATCATATTATGATCGCTCCGACCCAAGGGGCCTCGTACAACAAGATTGCTAATTAATCCTTTCTCGTTACATAATACCCAGTCTAAGATGGCCTAATCTCTGGTTGGTTCCTCGACATATTGGTCCAGGAAACTATCCCGTAAACACTCCAGGAATTCCTCCTCCACAGTTTTGTTACTAATTTGATTAGCCCAATCTATATGTAGGTTAACGTCACCCATGATGACTGCTGTGCCCTTATTGCACGCTTCTTTAATTTCCCTTTTAATGCCATCCCCAACCTCCGCCTTACTGTTTGGAGGTCTATATACAACTCCGACGAATGTTTTTTTCCCCTTAGTATTTCTCAATTCTACCCATACAGATTCCACCTCATCTGAGCTAATATCCTTCATTACAATTGTGTTAATCCCTTCTTTAACCAGTAATGCTATCCCTCCTCCCTTTCCTTTTTGTCTATCTTTCCTGAATATCGAATACCCCTGGATGTTGAGTTCCCCGTCTTGGCCATCCTTGAGCCACATTTCCGTAATCCCAACCAAATCGTATTCGTTTACCACTATTTGCGCAGCCAATTCATCCACCTTATTACAAAAGCTCCTCGCATTAAGACACAAAGGGCTAGATTTTCAGTCGCTTGCGCCAGCAGTTAGCGCCTTAAGAGAAGTGTGTTTCGGGCGCTATGCATGTAGCGCCCGGGCGCAGCGCAGTTTGTGCCCTGCCCCAAATTAAGTTGCCCATTAGCGCCGGCGCAAAGTTTAGCACCCGCCCGGATGCGCGCGCAGAAAATGACGTCACATCCTCGTGCAACGCCCTTTGTGCGCCCCGATTCCAAACTTCAGTCGGACCGCCCCATTGTGCGGCTGGCGGCCGGAGCGTTTGGAAAAAGGAACGCAACACAACCAGCGCGGGCCCCGGGGGGCGCAAATTAAAGGGGACGTACTCTCCAGTATAAAGGCCAGCCTTTTTTCAGAAAACACTCTTGTGCAATGCATTTCTGGAGACACAACAAGGAGGATAGCTAACTGGTTTCAAGCAGCAAGAGCCAGGTATTTTTGGACTCAGGCCAGAGCGCTGCAAGTGGCCTTTTGGAAATTAGAGTGTTTGCCAGGATTTGATAGGGGTTGCATGGGGTGCCAACGCGGAGCTGCAGCTCCATGTCCGTAGGGCTCGCAGACGCATTGTGAGAGGGGCAGCCCTGGCTAGAGGCAGAGGGGGCTACAGGCGTCGGCCACGTAGGCCTTACCCAGTCAGGCTATACCGCCAGCAGCGCTCCTACCTAAACATGAGTGCCGCACGATGTGTTAAAAGGCTCCGATTCCGAAAGGAGGTGATTGCAGAGTTCTGCCACCTGCTTCGCCGAGATCTGCGGCCAAAGCTCAGGTGCAGGACGTCTCTGTCGGTGGAAGTGAAGGTGACGGTGGCATTGAACTTCTATGCCACCGGCTCCTTCCAATACGCTGCTGGGGACATAGCAAACATCTCCCAGTACGGCACGCATCACTGCATCCACCAGGTGACCGAAGCACTGTTCAGAAGGAGAAGCCAATTCATCTCCTTCCCCATGGCCCTGGAGAGCCAGCATCAGCGCGCATTGGGATTTTCCAGACTCGGGGAATTCCCCTTGGTGCAGGGCGCCATTGACTGTACGCATGTGGCTTTGCGGGCCCCTCTGGAGCATGGCGAGCAGTATCGCAACAGGAAGGGCTACCATTCTCTGAATGTGCAGCTGGTCTGTGACCACAAGCAGCGCATCATGGCAGTCAATGCCAGCTTCCCAGGCAGCAGCCACGATGCCTTTATCCTGCGGCAGAGTACTGTGCATGACATGTTCCAGGCACAGCCTCCCCCAAGAGGATGGCTACTCGGGGACAAAGGCTATCCTTTGTGCACCTGGCTCATGACCCCGCTCCGCGCGCCCAGGACCGCTGCTGAAGAGGCCTACAACGAGAGCCATCAAACCACCCGCAACATCATCGAGCTAACTATTGGGGTCCTCAAGCAGCGGTTCCGCTGCCTTGATTGCTCCGGAGGAGCTCTCCAGTATTCGCCGGACCGGGTCTCCCAATTTGTGGTGGTTTGCAGCATGCTACACAACCTGGCTATCTGCAGGACTCAGGCACTGCCACCTGACGTTGGACCAGCACCTCAGGAGGAGGAGCAGGAGGAGCATGAGGAGGAGGAGGAGGAGGAGCAGGAGTACGTTCCCAGGAGGGAGCGACCAGGGCCAAGGGCCGCACGACGCCACCTTATTACACGGTACTTCTAAGCCCCCTGTCAGGGAATGGCCAGGGGCCATGAGGGAAGATGAATGCAGCCGCTCCGCAAGCCCTCAGCCGGCGAAGCCAACAAACACTAAGAAGAACAACCATGGAGACTGCATGAATAAAGATAATTTTTTATTTCACAAAAATGAAAAGCCCTTCCCACATGAATCCCCAAAAACAATAAACGGGCCCCACAAAAAGCCCAACAAACGACTCACTCCCACAAACTGGGGAGGAGTCACTCCACCTTTCTTCAAACCGGGCCTCAACGTCGGCCTAATGCAAAAAATAAGCCCTCCAACAACACAACCATGGGCAAAATAAAGATGGCCACCGCCATATAAAAGGAAAGCTGCCCACACCCTCTACTGAGTGGCCCACGAGGGCGAGACCTTGCCCAGCCTTTTGCCTCCCCTGCCCGGCCTGCTGCTCCTTCGCAAGCTCTGCCCAGTGGCTGCTGCGAGGCTGGGGGAAGGCGCCTGAGGCTCAGATGCCCTTCCGCCAGATGCCGCTGGGGGGCGGCCTACACGGCGTTTGGGCCTCGAGGGGCCGTCTGCTGAGTGGCGCACCTGAGCCTGGCCACCATCAGCTGCAGCCGCTTGCCCTTGACGCCCCAGTGGGGGAATGGCGGCGACGGATGGCGCAATGTGGGCCAGCTGGTGTCTGGGATGCGCTGGCTGGTGCTGTGGCGCGGTGGCACTCGGCCGGGCCCGCACTGCAGGATCCGCAACAATCAGCCGAGGGGCGGCTTGCTGGGATGGTCCAGCGCAGCAGCTGCCCTGGCGATGCCTGCCTGAGACAGCGCGTGTGGCAGCAATGAGTGCCCCTGTGGTCCTGCTGTGCGCGCGCATCACAGCCGCCAGGGTCTTGACGGCATCAGTCAGCATGCGGCCACTCGCGGCAGTTGCTGCCCCGAACTCGCGCACACTGGTCGCCAGCGACTCGATGGCCTCAGGCATGCACCCCACCACGCTCATGAGCTCCGTGTGGCGCCGGTCCGAATCCTCGGCCATCTTATCCAGCTTCCACACCTCCTCCGAGGTGAAGGTGTCCGGACTGGAGTCGCGACTCTCCCGCTGGGGAGGAGGGGGCCGAACTAGGGGACCCTTGCCGCGTTGGTGGCGGCGAGTGTGCCGAACAGCAGCACTCCCCTCTGATCCTTCCCCCCTTTGGGGGGAAGGTCGCAGGCCACGCGCACGGCTCCTGGGTGGCTGGACGCCACTGGTCCCAGAAGCTGCATTGCCCTGCGACAGTTCCTCCAGGCACTCGTCCAGTGAGGAGGTGTCAAGCATTTCCTCCTCTCCTGCGGGACGTGACTGTTCCCCCGAAGGTTCGGCTTGCTCCTCCTCCTCCTCCTGGTCGGAGGTGCTGTCACTGGCAGCTTCAGGGTCCTGGTCGTCACCAGCTGAAAGCAGGAATGCACAAGAGTAGCTTCAGAGTGAGGAGACGGCATCAGCGAGGGAGTTAGGACTGGTGGCATTCAGCGCATTGGTGGGACAGTGGCAAAGGAGGTAGCTCGGATGGGCCAGTGCGACGCGAGAGGGCCAAAAGGCGAGGTCCTTACCATTGCCGGGCAGTGGAGGGTCGGGTACTCCGCACGCTGTGGGGACAATCACACGGGCTCCCATAAGCACACACACGCGCTCCTCCAGCCGAGTGAGCTTCTGCAGCTTGGCGTGGCCACCCCTGGCACGCGCCTGGCGATTAAACGCTACTTTAGCCTGCAAGAGAAAGGACGGGCTGTAAGTGCGCAGTGAAGCCCTGATGTAGTGTGCACTGCCTCCCATGGTGGAATAGCGTGGACAGAGTGAAGCCCTGATGTAGTGTGCACTGCCTCCCATGGTGGAATAGCGTGGAAAGAGTGAAGCCCTGATGTAGTGTGCACTGCCTCCCATGGTGGAATAGCGTGGACAGAGTGAAGCCATGATGTAGTGTGCACTGCCTCCCATGGTGGAATAGCTTGGACAATGTGTAGAGTGCCGAATGGCCATGTGATGCTCATGACTGTCCCAATGCTGCTGGCTGAGGGCTGGCTAATAGGACTTTCAGCTCCCTTTGCCCATCATGTCAGGTGTACATGCAAGAATGAGGAGGAGACTGGAAAGGCTACTCACCTTCACAATCCTGGTCAGATAGTTGTATTTTTTACGACATTGTTTGTGGGTCCTGGGGGCATCGCCGGTGAACGTCACCCTCTGGGCGATCTGCTTCCAGGCTTTGGTGTAGTCGTGGTGGGTTGGATTCCTCCCACTCTCTGGGAACAAGATCTTGCGCCTCACCTCCAGAGCTGTGACCATTATGTCCAGATCACCCTCTGAGAAGCGCAGGGCACGCTGACGGGCCTTCTCTGGCGTTGCCATGACTCCCTGGGGCTGAGCAGCAGTGTTGAGGCCTCTTTGCAAGGCTGCAGTGTGCAGGGCGTGGCAGCAGACCAATTCGTCCCTTCCCCCTTTAAGAGCTGGTCGGCGCCACGGGGTCTGCTGTCAGTCCAAAAATGACCGCACCCGCGCTGCGCCCCGCCTGGGCGCTATCCCTCTGGACCGCCGGCTTAGCGCCTAAAGATAGGAGTGGAACGCCTCTTTTAGCGCTCCATCAATCTCTTAGGGCGAAGCCACTGAATTTCCGGCAACGGGGCGCTACTTTGGGGCGGGCGCTAACTTCGGGCGGGCGCTAAGGTTAGCGCCCCAAAACTGTCTATACTGAAAATCTAGCCCAAAGCCTTCAGGCTTGTTTTTTTTATCACTCTTGCACCTATTAGAATTATTAATTACTGTGGCCACGTTTGATTTAAACCGTTGATTTCTCTGACTGCCACTTTTGTTTTTCTCCTTCCTATCTTTTGCTTTTATCCTTGTTTCCCTTTCCTCTGTCTCCCTGCTCAGGTTCCCAACGCCCTGCCATTTTAGTTTAAACCCTCCCCCACAGCACGAGCAAACACTTCCCCTAGGACATCGGTTCCAGCCCTGCCCAGGTGCAGACCGTACGGTTTGAACTGGTCCCACCTCCCCCAGAACCAGTTCCAATGTCCCAGGAACTTGAATCCCTCCCCCTGGCACCATTCCTCTAGCCACGTATTCATCTGAAGTATCCTTCTATTTCTACTCTGACTAGCACGTGGCACTGGTAGCAATCCTGAGATTACTACATTTGAGGTCCTGTTTTTTAATTTACCTCCTAACTCCCTATATTCCGCTTTTAGGGCCTCATCCCGCTTTTTACCTATATCGTTGGTGTCTATATGAACCACGACAACTGGCTGTTCACCCTCCCCTTCCAAGATGTTCTGCAGCCGCTCGGAGACATCCTTGACCCTTGCACCAGGGAGGCAACACACCATCCTGGAGTCTCGTTTGCGGCCGCAGAAACGCCTAGCTATTTCCCTTACAATTGAATCCCCTATTACTATAGCTCTACCACTCTTTTTCCTCCCATTCTGTGCAGCAGAGCCACCCCTGGTGCCAGGAAGTTGGCTGCTGCTGCCTTCCTCTGATAAGCCATCCCCCCCAACAGTACTCAAAGTGGTATATCTGTTGGAGAGGGGGATGGCCACAGGGGACCTCTGCACTACCTGCCTACGCCTAGTACTCTGACTGTTGGTCACCCGTTCCCTTTCTTCCTGTCCCTCCACTAGCTGCAGTGTGTCCGACTCCGTAAATGTGCTATTCACGATGTCCCAAGCATCGTGAACGCTCCAGTATGCATCCAATCGCAGCTCCAGCGCCGCAATGCGGTCTGTCAGTAGCTGCAGCTGGGTGCACTTCCTGCACACGTAGTTGTCAGGGACACAGGAAGTGTCCCTGAGTTCCCACATCTCGCAGGAGGAGCAGATCACAGGGCCGGGCTGTCCTGCCATGACTTACCCTTTAATTAATTGAGTTTAAATTAAATCAATCAATCCCACTAATTACACTACAGTTAAATGGTTTACCAACAGTCCCCGCTACACCAGAGAGACCTTAGAAACTATAAAACAGAGTTAAAGTTTTAAAAAAGAGAGAAATACTCACCAACCAATCACTTACCTGCTTCCTGCTGATGTCACACTTTGATTACTTTTTACCTCTCTCCCGGAACCTGGATTGGTCGGGCCTGTGGTGATCCCTCACAGGTCCGCTGCCTCTCCGGTCTTGGGGCTCTGGGCCTCGCTGCCTCAGACTGCTCCTTTTATCCTCCGCCACCTCTGGTGATCCCTCGCAGGTCTGCTGCTTCTGCGGTCTCGGGGCTCTGGGCCTCGCTGCCTCAGACTGCTCCTTTTATCCTTCGCCGCCTCTGGTGCTCGCTCGCAGGTCCGCTGCCTCTCCGGTCTCGGGGCTCTGGGCCTCGCTGCCTCGGGCTGCTCTTTATGTAACTCCGCCGCCTCTGGTGATCCCTCGCAGGTCCGCTGCCTCTCCGGTCTCGGGGCTCTGGGCCTCGCTGCCTCGGGCTGCTCTTTAAGTAGCTCCGCCGCCTCTGGTGATCCCTCGCAGGTCCACTGCCTCTCCAGTCTCGGGGCTCTGGGCCTCGCTGCCTCGGGCTGCTGTTTAAGCACCTAGCAGCAGAGAGTGCCTTTTGAGAGTTTGGTCTCAGAATTAGCAGACATCGTGAATCGGAGCAGCGAGGCGAGGCCCAGTCGAGGCAGCCAGGAGCAGCAGCGGGTGTTGAGTCGAGTCGGAGCAGTGAGGCGAGGCAGCCGGGAGCAGCAGTAGGTGTTGAGTCGAGTCAGAGCAGCGAGTCAAGGCAGCCGGGAGCAGCAGCGGGTGTTGAGTCGAGTCGGAGCAGCGAGTCGAGGCAGCCGGGAGCAGCAGCGGGTGTTGAGTCGAGTCGGAGCAGCGTTCCAAAGAGAATTCAAAAGTGACATCACAGCCAAGTTGGTAGCTGATTGGCTGGTTGGTGAGTACTTTTCCTTCCCTTTTAAACCTTTATAGATTGGTAAGTTCAATTAAATAGAAGTGTGATATTCATCATCTATAATCAGGGCAGAGGGTATTTTAAAATAATAATAATAAATTTATTTAATTACATAGAATGGCAGAGCAGGTGATGTGTTACTGCTGCAATATGTGGGAGTTGGTGGACACCATTGATGCCCACGGTGATCACATTTGCAGTAAGTGTTGGCTGCTCGAGGAACTCCAGCTCTGTGTTGATGAGCTGGAGTCCGAGCTTCAAACACTGCGACACATCAGGGAGGGGGAGAGTTACCTGGACTCTGTGTTCCAGGAAGTAGTCACACCAATTAGATTAACTAATTCAGATGTATTCCGTGGTCAGGGACAGGAGGATGTGACTACGAGTGAGGCAGGTACGGGGATCCAGGAGGTAGTGTTGGAGGAGCCACAGCCCTTGCTCTTGTCCAACAGGTTTGAGGCTCTTACTCCCTGTGAGGACAGGAATGGGGACTGCAGGGAGGATGAGCAACCTGGCCACAGCACCATGGAACGAGGGGCCATTCAGGTGGGGGGAGTAAAAAGAAATGTTGTAGTGGTAGGTGATAATATCATTATGGGGGTAGCCGAGAGCGAGAGTCCCAAAGGCTGTGTTGCCTGCCCGGTGCCAGGGTTAAGGACAAGGCCATCGTTTCAACCTGTTCTTGCCCCACGGAACTTATCTCTTCCTATTTTGACTCTATCTTTTCTCCCCTTGTCCAGTCTCTTCCCACCTACATCCACGACTCTTCGGACGCCCTCCGCCACTTTAACAGTTTCCTGGCCCCAACAGCTTCCTTTTCACCATGGACGTACAATCTCTCTACACTTCCATCCCCCACCCGGATGGCCTGAGGGCGCTCCGCTTCTTCCTTGAACAGAGGCCCGACCAGTCCCCATCCATCACCACCCTCCTCCGCCTGGCTGAACTTGTTCTCACATTGAACAACTTCTCCTTTAACTCCACTCATTTCCTCCAAATCAAAGGTGTTGCCATGGGTACCCGCATGGGTCCTAGCTATGCCTGCCTTTACGTGGGCTATGTGGAACAATATTTGTTCCAGTCCTACTCGGGTCCCCTCCCTCACCTCTTTTTCCGATACATTGATGACTGTATCGGTGCCGTTTCCTGCTCTCGTCCCGATCTTGACAATTTCATTCACTTTGCCTCCAATTTCCACCCTTCCCTCACCTTCACATGGTGCATCTCTGACTCTTCCCTTCCATTCCTCGACTTCTCCGTCTCCATCTCTGGGGATAGGTTATCGACCAATATTCACTACAAGCCCACTGACTCCAACAGCTACCTGGACTACACTTCCTCCCACCCCGCTTCCTGTAAGGACTCTATTCCATTCTCCCAGTTTCTCCACCTCCACCGTATCTGCTCCGACGATGCCACCTTCCACACCAGTGCTTCAGACACGTCTTCCTTTTTCCGCAACCGAGGATTCCCCTCCACTGTGGTTGACACTGCCCTCGACCGTGTCAGTTCTATCTCCCGCACTTGTGCCCTCACCCCTGCCCCTCCCTCCCGGAACCACGATAGGGTTCCCCTTGTCCTCACCTTTCACCCCACCAGCCTCCACATTCAACGGATCATCCTCTGCCATTTCCGCTACCTCCAAAGTGATCCCACCACCAAAAGTATCTTCCCCTCCCCTCCCGTTTCAGCATTCCGCAGGGACCGCTCCCTCCGAGACACCCTAGTCCACTCCTCTATCACCCCAAACAGCCCTTCCCCTTCACCTGTCACCTTCCCGTGCAAGCAGAGGAGATGTAACACCTGCCCCTATACCTCCCCCCTTCCCACTGTCCAGGGCCCCAAACACCCCTTCCAGGTGAAACAGCGATTTACTTGTACTTCTCGCAATCTAGTATACTGTATTCGCTGCTCACGATGCGGTCTCCTCTACATTGGGGAGACCAAACGCAGATTGGGTGACCGCTTTGTGGAACACCTCCGTTCAGTCCGTAAAGGTGACCCCAAGCTTCCGGTCGCCTGTCATTTTAATTCACCGCTCCATTCCCACTCGGACCTCACCGTCCTTGGCCTCTTGTATTGTTCCACAGAAGCTCAACGTAAACTCGAGGAACAGCACCTCATCTTCCGATTAGGCACTCTGCAGCCTTCCGGACTCAATATCGAGTTCAACAATTTCAGATCATAACCTCGGCCCCTATTTCATTTGTTCTTGTAATTTTTCCACTCCTTCCCCCCCCCCCGCCTTTCCTTTTGTTTCTCTCTCACACCTGGCAGCTGTCTCTTGCCCTGCCAGTACACTTTACACCTAATCTCAGCCTATTACCATCTCGTCTAGCTTCTAATACCTTTTATTGTCTCTTTTATTTCTTTTGTTTCTTTTATTCTTTTGTCCGATCGCAGCCCTGCCTCCGATCTATCTTCTTTTCTTTCCAGTTTTGAAGAAGGGTACGACCCGAAACATCAACTCATATTTCTCTCCACGGATGTTGCCTGACCTGCTGAGTTTTTCCAGCATTTTCTGTTGTTGTTAAGGACATCTCCTCTGGGCTGGAGAGAAACTTGGAGTGGGAGGGTGAGGATCCAGTTGTCGTGGTCCATGTTGGTACCAACGACATAGATGAGACAAGGAAAGAGGTTCTGCTGAGGGAGTTTGAGCAGCTAGGGAACAAATTAAAAAGCAGAACCACAAGGGTAATAATCTCTGGATTACTACCTGAGCCACTTTCTGTGATAGTGGATTGGCAGTTAGGATCAGATCAGCCATGATCTTATTGAATAGTGGAGCAGGCTCGAGGGGCCGATTGGCCTACCCCTGCTCCTATTTCTTATGTTCTTATGTTCATATGTTCCAATTTGGCTAGGGTAAATAAAATCAGAGAGTTAAATGCGTGGCTCAAAGACTGGTGTGGGAGAAATGGGTTTTGCTTCTTGGGACACTGGCGCCAGTACTGGGACAGGAGAGAGCTGTTCCGTTGGAACAGACTTCACTTGGCCAGTGCTGGGACTAGAATCCTGGCGAATCGAATAACTAGGGCTGTAGAGAGGGCTTTAAACTAATTAGTGGGGGGGAGGTTTCAAGAGAGCGAAAAATAAAAATGTCAGCGGAGAAGGCAATAGAGCAAGGTAGCAGTGGGGGAATTAAAACCAGAGCGTGTCAGGAAGGGACAGAATGTATAAAGATAAAGGTAGAGTAGTAACGGGGGTAAAAACAGGAATAAATTGTCACAAAACATATTTAAAAGTTCTTTATCTGAATGCACGCAGCATTTGTAACAAAATAGATGAGTTGACGGTACAAATAACTACACGAGTATGATCTGGTGGCCATTACAGAAACATGGATGCAAGGTGACCATGATTGGGAACTAAATATCCAGGGGTATTTGACAATTAGGAAGGACAGACAGGAAGGAAAGGGAGGTGGGGTGTCTATGTTAATAAAGGATGGAAACACTGCAATAGTGAGAAATGATATTGGGTCAAAAGATCAGGATAGTGAAACAGTTTGGGTGGAGATAAGGAATAATAAGGGGAAAAAGTCACTAGTGGGCAAAGTCTACTGTTGGCCAGAGTATAAATCAGGAAATAGTTGGGGCTTGTAATAAGGGAACAGCTATAATCATGGCGAATTTTAACTTTCATATTGACTGGACAAATCAAATTGGGCAGGGCAGCCTTGAGGAAGAGTTCATAGAATGCATTAGGGACGGGTTCCTTGAGCAGTATGTAACTGAACCAACCAGGGGGCAGGCAATCTTAGATCTGGTCCTGTGTAATGAGACAGGATTAATAAAAAATTTCCTAGTAAAGGATCCCCTTGGAATGAGTGACCATAACATGGTTGAATTCCAAATTCAGTTGGAGGGTGAGAGAGTTGGATCTCAAACCAGTGTACTAAGCTTAAATAAAGGAGACTATGAAGGTATGAGAGCAGAGTTGACTAAATTGGACTGTGTGGCGATTATTCTTTATGTTTAGTAAGAAATATTGTGATTGTTTGTTTCCTGCCTTGGGATATATGCTGTAATCTCATTGGTAGTTGATGTCATGTGATTTGTGGTGGCCATCTTAAATTCAGTTCTTTCCAGCCTTTAGTTGGGACTGGGTGTTGAAGATGTGCTACAGGTTTTTTGGTTAATAAAGCCTAGATTAGAAAGGCAAATCTATTCTTTATTTCAATTTATTAACTTTATGTCAGAATGGAGTGATATCTTCAACCAGAACGATTCAATGCTGACCCTAATTCTGCAGGAGTGGATGATAAATGGAAACACTGGTATTGTACATTTAAAAACTTTTTGGGCGTGTTGGATCAATAATCTCTAAATAAGCTGAATATGCTGATCAACTACATTGCTCCAGATGTGTATAAGTATATTTTGGACTGTAAAACTTATGAAGTGGCTATTTCTACATTGGAAAAGATTTTTGTTAAACCAAAGAATGAGGTATTTGCACGTCACCTTCTATCTGCCCGTAGGCAGCAGGTGGGAGAATCTTTGGATACTTATTTACAAGCACTTCGGTGCCTTAGTGTTAACTGTAATTATAAGGCTGTGACGGCTGAAGAATATAAGGAAGAATCGGTACGGGATGCTTTTATTAATGGATTACTGTCTAGATCAATTCGTCAGCGGTTGTTAGAAAATAAGACTTTGGATCTTAAGAGTGCTTTTGAGCAAGCTTCTACATTGGATGTGGCTCAGAGAAGTTCGGATTCTTATGCTCTTTTTAATCGGCCTGTGACTGTGGTTTCGGCAGTTCCGGATGAAAAGGAATTATGTGGACTTAATGGGAGTGGTTTACTAGATTCTGAAACAGTTTCTACTTCAGTGGCTGTTGTCTCTAGGATTCAGAAGCGTTATTTTTGTGGGAACGTCCAGCACCCTCGTCTGAAGTGTCCTGCTCGGGAGGCTGTGTGTAGTAAATGCGGCAAGAAAGGTCATTACGCATGTGTGTGTAAATCATCAGGTTCAATTACCTCCTCTGTGACTATTCAGCCTTTAGATAGGGCGTTTATTGCATCAATTTCTGCTGCATTTGCTCATGGCCTAAACAAAGCTATAGTTACGGCCCAAGTTAATGGGTTGGAAGTGAAGGCCCTTATAGATACGGGCAGTACCGAGAGTTTTATAAGTCTTCAGTTTGCAAAGGAGAAGCATTTGAAAATTTCGCCTGTTTCCTATCAGGCGTGTATGGCTCAGACAACTCTCACTTCACAAGTAGCTGGTTGTTGCCTTGTGAAATTGATTCTTCTAGGTAATACGTATACTGATATACGCCTATCTGTTTTGCCTAATCTCTGTGCGGATATTTTGATTGGTCATGATGTGCTTCAGTTACACGAGTCTCTCAGTCTTTCATTTGGAGGGACTAAGCCACCTTTATCTATTTGTGGATTAACCTCTTTATCCATTTCTCCATTATCACTTTTTTCCAATTTGATGCCGGATTGTAAGCCAATTGCTACCAAGTCAAGAAGATATAGCAGTCAGGATAGAGAATTTATTAATTCTGAAGTTCAACGTCTCTTATTGGAAGGAATCATTGAACCTAGTTGTTTGCCTTGGCGGGCACAGGTAGTTGTCACGATTAATGAGAGACATAAGAAACGAATGGTGATAGACTATTCCCAAACTATTAATAGGTATACTCAATTAGATGCATATCCTTTGCCTAAGATTGATGAGCTTATCAATAAAATATCTCAGTATAAGGTTTTTAGCACTATTGACCTAAAGAGTGCTTATCATCAGATTCCTATTGTTAAGAAGGATCAACCATATACGGCCTTTGAGGCTGGTGGAAAGCTGTATCAGTTTTGCCGAATATCATTTGGTGTTACTAATGGTGTTGCTTGTTTTCAGCGGGCAATGGATGCTTTTATAAGTGATAACTCTCTCTCTCTGACACCTTTTCATTCTTAGATGACATCACGGTGTGTGGCAAATCAAGGGTGGAGCATGATTCTAATTTAGAAAGATTCCTTCAAGCTGCGGAAAAAGCTGGTTTAACTTTCAATAAAGAGAAGTGTACCTTTTCGACCACTGAGGTAAATCTACTGGGGTACATTATCTCGGGAAACAAGATTAAACCAGACCCAGAACGTCTGTGACCATTGATTGATTTACCTTGTCCTACTAATTCTAAGGCTTTGCAACGAGTTGTTGGACTGTTTTCTTACTATTCTAATTGGATTGCAAATTTTTCACAGAAGATCCGGCCTCTTATTCGGGTTACGACATATCCTCTATCATGGGAGGCCAGGACGTGTTTTGATAATTTTAAAAAGGATATCCTTGGAGCAGTTGTGCATTCTATTGATGAGCAGGTTCCTTTTGTGATTGAGACGGACGCTTCTGATTTTGCAATTGGGGCTACTCTGAACCAAAATGGAAGACCTGTGGCCTTTTTCTCACGTACCTTGAACAATAGTGAAAAAAGGCATTCTTCAATAGAGAAAGAGGCGTATGCAATAGTAGAAGCACTGCCTAAATGGAGACATTATTTATCGGGGCGACATTTTACATTGGTAACTGATCAAAAGTCTGTGTCCTTTATGTTTGATGTCAAACATTTTGGAAAGATTAAGAATGATAAAATAATGAGGTGGAGGATTGAGTTGGCATGTTACCATTTTGATATAGTTTATCGTCCAGGGAAGGATAATGTTGCTGCTGATGCGCTGTCAAGGGCTTATTGTTCTGTGATTCACGGAGATACGCTTATTAATCTTCACAATGCCTTATGCCATCCTGTGGTTACGAGGATGATACACTTCGTACGCAGTAAGAATTTGCCCTTTTCAGTTGAAGACGTCAAGTGGATGACTTCATCAAGTTCTATCTGTGCTCGGTGTAAACCGAATTTCTTTAAGCCTCAACGAGCTCATCTTATAAAGGCTACTTCTCCTTCTGAACGTTTGAGCGTCGATTTTAAGGGGCCTCTTCCTTCAACTACTCAAAACCGATATATATTTACTGTTGTGGATGAGTTTTCAAGGTTCCCTTTTGCTTTTCCTTGCGCAGATGTATCAGCTGCTACAGTTATCAAATGTCTCACTCAACTTTTTGTCATCTTTGGGATGCCTGTGTATATCCATTCGGATCAGGGAAGTTCTTTAATGTCTTCCCAGTTGAAGGAATACCTTCAGAGTCGGGGAATTTCTACTAGCAGAACTACCCCATATAATCCCCAGGGTAATGGACAGTGCGAACGATACAATGGGGTGATTTGGAAGGCAGTTATGTTGGCTTTGACATCCCGGAACCTTAAGAATACACAGTGGGAAATGGTACTGCCTGATGCCCTGCATTCCATTAGATCATTGCTTTCAACGGCTACTAATGTGAACCCCCATGAAAGGCTCTTTAACTATCCGCGGAGATCTACTACGGGATATTCGGTACCTTCATGGCTTACTATGCAGGGACCTGTGCTGCTTCGACACCATGTTAGATTGTCAAAGTATGATCCTTTAGTGGAGGAGGTGGAGCTGTTGGAGGCAAATTCCCAATATGCTCATATTCGATTCCAAGATGGGAAAGAACGTACCGTTTCAATTAAAGACTTGGCTCCTTCTGGTGGCAAGCCCTCTTCTGAGGATATTAACAATAGTCATGATTCAGATAATGTGGATGCTGTTACAGATACTACGAATATTTCCAATCCGACTGCAGATAATTATACTTCTATTAGTCAGCCTTCGATGGATGTTCATGACCATCCCAGTTTACCTCCTGATGGGATTTCTAATCCGGAAACCGTTGAAAATCGGGATATGGATAGCCTTCCTGCAGAAGATACTTCTGTGTCTCCTGGTGTGGGAGGGCAAGGAATTTCACCAAGGTTAAGAAGGTCGACACGAACAAGATATCCAGTCGACCGATTGAAAATGGACTTTTAAATTGATAGTAATGTTTTAAAATTGTTGAAATATTATATTATATTGTTTTAGTTGAGAGATACTTAATACTTATGTGCAATGTTACTATTTGTTGTTGCTCACTTAGTATTGTGTCATGTTGAATAGTTTTATTCTTGTCTGTGCATAGTTTTAGTTGTAAATCATTAATTATAAATTGTAAATGTTATTTAGGTTGGAGTATATTTTAAAAGGAGGGGTGAATGTGGTAATTATTCTTTATCTTTAGTAAGAAGTATTGTGATTGTTTGTTTCCTGCCTTGGGATATATGCTGTAATCTCATTGGTAGTTGATGTCATCTGATTTGTGGTGGCCATCTTAAATTCAGTTCTTTCCAGCCTTTAGTTGGGACTGGGTGTTGAAGATGTGCTACAGGATTTTTAAGTTAATAAAGCCTAGATTAGAAAGGCAAATCTATTCTTTATTTCAGACTGGGAAAATAGATTAAAATGTAAGATGGTAGATGAGCAGTGGTGTACATTCAAGGAGATATTTCACAACTTTCAAGAAAAATATATTCCACTGAGGAAAAAGGGGCGTAAAAGAAAAGACAGCCATCCGTGGCTAAGTAAAGTAATAAAGGATAGTATCCGACTGAAAACAAGGGCATTTAAAGTAGCGAAATCTAATGGGAGGATAGAAGATTGGGAAGCATTTAAAAGCCAGCAAAGAATAACTAAAAGATTAATTAAGAAAGGGAAGATAGATTATGAAAGTAAACTAGCAAAAAATATAAAAATAGATAGCAAGAGTTTCTACAGTTATATAAAAAGAAAAAGGGTGGCTCAAGTGTATGTTGGTCCCTTAGAGGACGAGACTGGGAAATTAGTAGTGGGGAACATGGAGATGGCAAATACGCTGAACAAATATTTTGTATCAGTCTTTACAGTAGAGGACACTAAAAATATCCCAACACTGGACAAACAGGGGGCTATAGGCGGGGTGGGGGGGGAGCTATACACGATTAAAATCACTAAGGACATGTTACTCGGTAAGATAATGGGACTTAAGGCGGATAAATCCCCTGGACCTGATGGCTTACATCCTAGGGTCTTGAGAGAAGTAGCGATAGGGATTGCGGATGCATTGGTGGTCATTTTCCAAAACTCCCTGGATTCAGGCAAAGTCCCAGCAGATTGGATAACTGCTAATGTAATGCCCTTATTTAAAAAGGGAGGCAGACAAAAGGCTGGAAACTATAAACCAGTTAGCCTAACATCTGTGGTTGGTAAAATGTTGGAGTCCATTATTAAGGAAGCAGTAACAGGACATTTGGATAAGCATAATTTAATCAGACAGAGTCAGCATGATTTTATGAAGGGGAAGTTATGTTTGATAAATTTGCTCGAATTCTTTGAGGACGTAACAAACAGGGTGGATAAAGGGGAACCAGTGGATGTGGTGTATTTGGACTTCCAAAAGGCATTTGACAAGGTGCCACACAAAAGATTACTGCACCAGATAAAAAATCATGGGATTGGGGGTAATATATTGGCATGGGTGGAAGATTGGCTATCTAACAGAAAACAGAGAGTTGGGATAAATGGTTCATTCTCGGGTTGGCAATCAGTAACTAGTGGTGTTCCGTAGGGGTCAGTGCTGGGACCCCAACTCTTTACAATCTATATTAGCGATTTGGAGGAGGGTACCAAGTGCAACATATCCAAGTTTGCCGACGATACAAAGATGGGAGGGAAAGCAGTGAGTGAGGAGGCCATAAATAACCTGCAAAAGGACATAGACAGGCCAAGTGAGTGGGCAGAAATTTGGCAGATGGAATATAATGTTGGAAAGTGTGAGGTTATGCACTTTGGCAGAAAAAATCAAAGAACAAGTTATTATCTAAATGGAAAGAAACTGCAAAGTGCTACAGTACACAGGGATCTGGGGGTCCTGGTGCATGAAACACAGAAGGTTAGTATGCAGGTACAGCAGGTGATCAGGAAGGCCAATGGAATCTTGGCTTTTATTGCAAGGGGGATGGAGCATAAAAGCAGGGAAGTCTTGCTTCAGTTATACAGGGTACTGGTGAGGCCACACCTGGAATACTGCATACAGTTTTGGTTTCCATATTTAAGAAAAGATATACTTGCTCTTGAGGCAGTTCAGAGAAGGTTCACTCAGTTGATTCCGGAGATGAGGGGGTTAACTTATGAGGAAAGGTTGAGTAGGTTGGGCCTCTATTCATTGGAATTCAGATGAATGAGAGGCGATCTTATCGAAACATATAAGATTGTGAGGGGGCTTGATCGGGTGGATGCGGGGAGAATGTTTCCACTGATGGGTGAGACTAGAACTAGGGGGCATAATCTTAGAATAAGGGGCTGCCGTTTCAAAACTGAGATGAGGAGAAACTTCTTCACTCAGAGGGTAGTAAATCTATGGAATTTGCTACCTCAGAGATCTGTGGAAGCTGCGACATTAAATAAATTTAAAAAGGAAATAGACAGTTTCCTAGCTGATAAGGGAATTAAGGGTTATGGGGAGCGGGCAGGGAAGTGGACGTGAATCTAAATTCGGATCAGCCATGATCCTATTGAATGGTGGAGCAGGCCCAAGGGGCCGTATGGCTACTCCTGCTCCTACTTCTTATGTTCTTATGTTCTACCCCTTATCCTTAGACTGTGACCCCTGGTTCTGGACTCCCCGACCATCGGGAACATCCTTCCTGCATCAAGTCTGTCTAGTCCGGTTAGAATTTTATAAGTTTTAATGAGATCCCCTCTCATTCTTCTAAACGCCAGCGAGTACAAGCCCAATCGACCCAATCTCTCTTCACACGTCATTCCTGCCATCCCAGGTATCAGTCTGGTGAATCTTCGCTGCACTCCCTCCATGGCAAGAACATCCTTCCTCAGCTAAGGCGACCAAAACTGCACACATTACTCAAGGTGTGGTCTCACCAAGGCCCTGTACAACAGCAGCAAGATATCCTTGCTCCTGTGCTCGAATCCTCTCGCTATGAAGGCCAACATACCATTTCCCTTCTTAACCGCCTGCTGCACCTGCATGCGTACCTTCAGCGACTGGCGCACAAGGACACAGAAGTGGGAATTGGCATGTTGTGTCTGAAGTCTATCTCCAACAAGAGAGTGTCTAAATTCTGGGCCCTTATTACACTTTTTTTTTGCAGATGACCAAGGGAATTTTGCATTTAAATTAACTTCTTTTTAAGAACATAAGAAATAGGAGCAGGGGTCGGCCATTTGGCCCTTCGAGCCTGCTCTGCCATTTAATAAGATCATGGCTGATCGTCTACCTCATCTCCACTTTCCTGCACTATCCCCATATCCCTTGATTCCCTATCGATTTCTGTCTTGAATATACTCAATGACTGAGCCTCCACAGCCCTCTGGGGTAGAGAATTCCAAAGATTCACCACCCTCTGAGTGAAGAAATTCCTCATCTCAGTCCTAAATGACCGACCCCTTATTCTGAACTGTGACCCCTGCTTCTGGACTCCCCAGCCTGGGGAAGCATCCTCCCTGCATCTACCCTGTCAAGCCCTGTAAGAATTTTGTATGTATCAATGAGATCACCTCTCATTTTTCTAAACTCTAGAGACTATAGGCCTAGTCTACTCAATCTCTCCCCATAGGACAATCCCCCCATCCCAGGAACCAGTCTGGTGAACCTTCGTTGCACTCCCTCTATGGCAATATATCCTTCCTTAGGTAAGGAGACCACAACTGTACAGAATACTCCAGGTGTGGTCTCACCAGGGCTCTATATAATTGCAGTAAGACGTCTTTACTCTTATACTCAAATCCTCTTAAATAAAGGCTTGTAAAGCTCCTGTCCCTCTGGCCCTTTGAAAGGCCCGCTGACTGCGGCCCCTCTCCCAGATTCCAGCCCCAGCTCTGTGCTGACTGTGGCCCCTCTCCCAGATTCCAGCCCCAGTTCTGTGCTGCCTGCGGCCCCTCTCCCAGATTCCAGCCCCAACTCTGTGCTGACTGTGGCCCCTCTCCCAGATTCCAGCCCCAGCTCTGTGCTGACTGTGGCCCCTCTCCCAGATTCCAGCCCCAGCTCTGTGCTGCCTGCGGCCCCTCTCCCAGATTCCAGCCCCAGCCCTGTGCTGACTGATGCAACACCTGCCCTTTTATCTCCTCCCATCCCACTGTCCAGGGCCCCAAACACCCTTTCCAGATGAAACAGTGATTTACTTGTACTTCTCGCAATCTAGTATACTGTATTCGCTGCTCACGATGTGGTCTCCTCTACATTGGGGAGACCAAACGCAGATTGGGTGACCGCTTTGCGGAATACCTCCGTTCAGTCCATAATGGTGACCCCGAGCTTCCGGTCGCCTGTCATTTTAATTCACCGCCCCATTCCCACTCGGACATCACCATCCTTGGCCACTTGTATTGTTCCATGGAAGCTCAACGTAAACTCGAGGAACAGCACCTCATCTTCCGATTAGGCACTCTGCAGCCTTCCAGTCTCAATATCGAGTTCAATAATTTCAGATCATAACCTCGGCCCCTATTTCATTTTTACTTATATTTTTCCACTCCTTTCCCCGCCCCCCTTTCCTTTTGTTTCTCTCTCACACCTGGCAGCTATCTCTTGCCCTGCCAGTACACTTTACACGTAATCTCAGCCTATTACCATCTCGTCTAGCTTCGAATACCTTTTATTGTCTCTTTTTTACTTCTTTTGTTTCTTTTATTCTTTTGTCCGATCGCAGCCCTGCCTCCAATCTATCTTTTCTTTCCAGTTTTGAAGAAGGGTTCGACCCGAAACGTCAACTCAAATTTCTGTCCACGGATGTTGCCTGACCTGCTGAGTTTTTCCAGCATTTTCTGTTGTTATTTCGGATTTCCAACATCTGCAGTATTTTGCTATCGCCCTTTTATCTCCTCCCATCTCACTGTCGAGGGCTCCAAACACTCCTTCCGGGTGAAACAGCGATTTACTTGTACTTCTTGCAATTTAGTATACTGTATTCGCTGCTCACGATACAGTCTCCTCCACATTGGGGAGACCAAACGCAGATTGGACGACCGCTTTGCGGAACACCTCCATTCAGTCCGCAAGCATGACCCCCAAGCTTCCGGTCGCCTGTCACTTTACTTCCCCACTCCACTCTGACCTCTCTGTCCTTGGCCTCTTACACTGTTCCAATGAAGCTCAAGGAACGGCACCTCAACTTTCGATTAAGCACTTTACACCCTCCTGGACTCAACAGCGAGTTCAACAATTTCAGATCATAACCTCTGCTCCTAGTTTTTCCACATGGCAGCTGTTGATGATCATTCTGCCATTTCCCATTTACACCTATTCTAAACTCATCTTTTGTTTCTTTATTTGTCCCATTAGAATCACAGAATGGTTACAGCACAGAAGGAGGCCATTCGGCCCGTCGAGCCCGTGCTGGCTCTCTGCAAGAGCACTTCAGCGAGTCCCACTCGCCCCCGCCCTTTCCCCATCGCCCTGCAAATATTTTTAATTCGGGTACTTATCCAATTCCCTTTTGAAACCCGCGACTGAATCTGCCTCCACCACCCTTTCAGGCAGTGCATTCCAGATCCTAACCACTCACTGCATAAAAAAGTTTTTTCTGACGTCGCCTTTGGACCTTCTGCCAATCACATTAAATCTGTGTCCTCTGGTTCTCGACCCTTCCGCCAATGGGAACAGTTTCTCTCTATCTACTCTGTCCAGACCCCCTCACAATTTTGAACACCTCCATCAAATCTCCTCTCAACCTTCTCTGCTCCAAGGAGAACAATTCCATCTTCTCCAGTCACTCCACATAATTGAAGTCCCTCATCCCTGGAACCATTCTTGTAAATCTTTTCTGCAGTCTCTCTAAGGCCTTCACATCCTTCCTAAAATGCGGTGCCCAGAATTGGGCACAATAAGAAAGAAAGACTTGTATTTATAAGAACATAAGAAATAGGAGCAGGAGTAGGCCATTCAGCCCCTCAAGCCTGCTCCACCATTCAATGCGATCATGTCTGACATTCCAAATTCAGTGCCCGGTCCCTGCTTTCTCCCCACACCCCTTGATCCCTTTAGCCTTAAGAAATATATCCAACTCCTTCTTGAATATATTTAATGGACTGGCCTCCACCGCCTTCTGCGGTAGAGAGTTCCACAGGTTCACCACTCTCTGGGTGAAGAAACTCCTCATTTCTGTCATAAATGGCCTAACCTTTATCCTTAGACTGTGTCCCCTGGTTCTGGACTCCCCGACCATCGGGAACATCCTTCCTGCATCTAGTCTGTCCAGTCCTGTCAGAATTTTATATGTTTCAATGAGCATCGGACCTGTGTGGGAGCAGCGACAGCTTAAAACCGGCGTCAGTGAACGAGGCCTGACCAGAGCATCGGAGCTGTGTGGGAGCAGTGGAAGCTTAAAGCCGGCGGCAGTGAACGAGGCCCGACCAGAGCATCGGACCTGTGTGGGAGCAGCGGCAGCTTAAAACCGGCGGCAGTGGACGAGGCCCGACCAGAGCATCGGACCTGTGTGGGAGCAGCAGCAGCTTAAAACCGGCGGCAGTGAATGAGGCCCGACCAATTCAACAGCGGGGAGAGAAGTAAAAAGTAATCAAAGTGTGATGTCAGCAGGAAGCAGGTAAGTGATTGGTTGGTGAGTATTTCTCTCTTTTTTAAACTTTAACTCTGGTTTATAGTTACTATAAGATCTCTCTGGTGTTGCGGGGACTGTTGGTAAATCAGTTAACTGTAGTGTAATTAGTGGGATTGACTGATTTAATTTAAATTCAATTAATTAAAGGGTAAGTCATGGCAGGACAGCCCGGCCCCGTTGTATGCTCCTCCTGCAGTATGTGGGAACTCAGGGACACTTCCTGTGTCCCTGACAACTACATGTGCAGGAAGTGCACCCAGCTGCAGCTACTGACAGACCACATTGCGGCACTGGAGCTGCGATTGGATGCATACTGGAGCGTTCACGATGCTCAGGACATTGTGAATATCACATTTACGGAGTTGGACACACCGCAGGTAGAGGTTGGACAGGAACAAAGGGAACGGGTGACCAACAGGCAGAGTACTAGGCGCAGGCAGATAGTGCAGGGGTCCCCTGTGGCCATCCCCCTCTCCAACAGATACACCACTTTGAGTACTGTTGGGGGGGATGGCTTATCAGAGGAAGGCAGCAGCAGCCAACTTCCTGGCACCAGGGGTGGCTCTGCTGCACAGAATGGGAGGAAAAAGAGGGGTAGAGCTATAGTAATAGGGGATTCAATTGTAAGGGGAATAGATAGGTGTTTCTGCGGCCGCAAACGAGACTCCAGGATGGTGTGTTGCCTCCCTGGTGCAAGGGTCAAGGATGTCTCCGAGCGGCTGCAGAACATCTTGGAAGGGGAGGGTGAACAGCCAGTTGTCATGGTGCATATAGACACCAACGATATAGGTAAGAAGTGGGATGAGGTCCTAAAAGCGAAATATAGGGAGTTAGGAGATAAATTAAAAAACAGGACCTCAAAAGTAGTAATCTCAGGATTGCTACCAGTGCCACGTGCTAGACAGAGTAGAAATAGAAGGATACTTCAGATGAATACTTGGCTAGAGGAATGGTGCCAGTGGGAGGGATTCAAGTTCCTGGGACATTGGAACCGGTTCTGGGGGAGGTGGGACCAGTTCAAACCATACGGTTTGCACCTTGGCAGGGCTGGAACCGATGTCCTAGGGGGAGTGTTTGCTAGTGCTGTGGGGGAGGGTTTAAACTAAAATGGCAGGGGGTTGGGAACCTGAGCAGGGAGGCAGAGGAAAGGGAAATAAGGATAAAAGCAAAAGATAGGAAGGAGAAAAACAAAAGTGGCAGTCAGAGAAATCAATGGTTTAAATCAAACATGGGCACAGTAAATAATAATTCTAATAGGTTTAAGAGCGTTAAAAAAACAAGCCTGAAGGCTTTGTGTCTTAATGTGAGGAGCATTTGTAATAAGGTGGATGAATTGACTGCGCAAATAGAGGTAAACTAATATGATTTGGTTGGGATTACGAAAACATGGCTCAAGGATGGCCAAGACTGGAAACTCAACATTCAGGGGTATTCGATATTCAGGAAAGATAGGCAAAAAGGAAAGGGAGGTGGGGTAGCATTACTGGTTAAAGAAGGGATTAACACAATTGTAATGAAGGATATTAGCTCTGATGATGTGGAATCTGTATGGGTAGAATTGAGAAATACTAAGGGGAAAAAAACATTAGTGGGAGTGGTATATAGGCATCCCAACAGTAAGGCGGAGGTCGGGGATGGCATTAAAAGGGAAATTAAAGAAGCGTGCAATAAGGGCACAGAAGTCATCATGGGTGACTTTAATCTACATATAGATTGGGCCAACCAAATTAGTAACAATACTGTGGAGGAGGAATTCCTGGAGTGTTTACGGGATGGTTTCCTGGACCAATATGTCGAGGAACCAACCAGAGATCAGGCCATCTTAGACTGGGTATTATGTAACGAAAAAGGATTAATTAGCAATCTTGTTGTACGAGGCCCCTTGGGTCTGAGCGATCATAATATGATCGAATTCTTCATTAAGATGGAGAATGAAGTAGTTGACTCAGAGACTAGGGTCCTCAATTTAAATTAAGGAAACTACGATGGCCTGAGGAGCGAGTTGGGTAGAATTGATTGGGGAATGGCACTCAAAGGGTTGACGGTGGATAGGCAATGGCAAACATTCAAAGACCGAATGGATGAACTACAGAATTTGTTCATCCCAGTTTGGCATAAAAATAAAACAAAAAAGGTGACTCAACCGTGGCTAACAAGGGAAATTAGGGATAGCATAAGATCCAAGGAGACGACATATAAATTGGCCAGAAAAAGCAATAATCCTGAGGATTGGGAGCAGTTTAGGATTCAACAAAGGAGGACAAAGGGATTAATTAAGAAAGGGAAAATAGAATATGAGAGTAAGCTTGCAGGGGAACATAAAAACTGACTGTAAAAGCTTTTATAGATATGTGAAGAGAAAAAGATTGGTGAAGTTAAGCGTAGGTCCCTTACAGTCAGAATCAGGGGAATTTATAATGGGAAACAAAGAAATGGCAGAACAAATAAATTCATACTTTGGTTCTGTCTTCACAATGGAGGACACAAATAACCTCCCAGAGATGCCGGGGAACATAGGGCCTGATGAAAGGGTGGAACTGAAAGAAATCAGTATTTGTAGGGAAATGGTGTTAGGAAAATTGATGGGACTAAAGGCCGATAAATCCCCAGGGCCTGATAATCTACATCCCAGGGTACTTAAGGAAGTGGCCCTGGAAATAGTAGATGCATTGCTGGTCATCTTCCAGAACTCGATAGACTCTGGAACAGTACCCGTGGATTGGAGGGTAGCTAATGTTACCCCACTATTCAAAAAATGTGGTCGAGAAAAAGCAGGGAATTATAGACCGGTAAGCCTGACATCGGTAGTGGGGAAAATGCTAGAATCTATTATAAAAGATGTAATAGCAGAGCACTTGGTAAGCAGTGACAGGATCGGACAAAGTCAACATGGATTTACAAAAGGTAAATCAAGCTTGACTAATCTAGTGGAATTTTTTGAGGATGTAACTGGTAAAATAGATAAGGGAGAACCAGTGGATGTGGTGTATTTGGACTTTCAGAAGGCTTTCGATAAGGTCCCACATAAGAGATTAGCGTGCAAAATTAAGGCACATGGGATTGGGGGCAAGGTATTGACTTGAATAGAGAACTGGTTGGCGGACAGAAAGCAAAGAGTTGGAAATACGGGTCATTTTCCGAGTGGCAGGCAGTGACTAGTGGGGTACCACAAGGCTCGACCTAGGACCCCAGCTGTTCACAATGTATATTAATGATCTGGACGAGGGAATTGGATGTAATATCTCCAAATTTGCAGACGACACAAAGCTGGGTGGGAGGGTAAGCTTTGAGGAGGATGTCGTGAAACTCCAGCACGATTTGGACAGATTGGGTGATTGGGCAGAAACATGGCAAATGCACTATAATGTGGATAAATGTGAGGTTATCCACTTTGGTGGCAAAAACAGGAAGGCAGGTTATTATTTGAATGGCAATAGATTGGGAGAAGGGGAAGTGCAAAGAGACCTGGGTGATCTTGTGCACCAGTCGCTGAAGGTAAGCATGCAGGTGCAGCAGGCGGTTAAGAAGGCAAATGGTATGTTGGCCTTTGTAGCAAGAGGGTTCGAGGACAGGAACAAGGATGTTTTGCTACAGTTGTACAGGGCCTTGGTGAGACCGCACCTTGAGTATTGTGTGCAGTTTTGGTCGCCTTACCTGAGGAAGGACGTTCTTGCCATGGAAGGAGTGCAGCGAAGATTCACCAGGCTGATACCTGGGATGGCAGGAATGACGTATGAGGAGAGATTGTGTCGATTGGGCTTATACTCACTGGAGTTTAGAAGATTGAGAGGGGATCTCGTCGAAACTTATAAAATTCTGTCAGGCCTGGACAGACTAGATGCAGGAAGGATGTTTATGATGGCCAGGGTGTCCAGAACCAGGGGTCATAGTCTAAGGATAAGGGGTAAGCCATTTAGGACTGAAATGAGGAGGAATTTCTTCACCCAGAGAGTGGTGAACCTGTGGAATTCTCTGCCACAGAGGGCGGTGGAGGCCAGTTCATTAAATATATTCAAAAAAGAGTTGGATATATTTCTTAAGGCTAAAGTGATCAAGGGATATGGGGAGAAGGCAGGGACAGGGTACTGAATTTGGATGATCAGCCATGATCTCATTGAATGGCGGAGCAGGCTCGAAGGGCTGAATGGCCTACTCCTGCTCCTACCTTCTATGTTTCTATGTTTAATCTACATATAGATTGGGCCAACCAAATTAGTAACAATACTGTGGAGGAGGAATTCCTGGAGTGTTTATGGGATGGTTTCCTGGACCAATATGTCGAGGAACCAACCAGAGATCAGGCCATCTATAGACTGGGTATCATGTAATGAGAAAGGATTAATTAGCAATCTTGTTGTACGAGGTCCCTTGGGTCGGAGCGATGATAATATGATCACATTCTTCAATAAGATGGAGAATGAAGTAGTTGAATCAGAGACTAGGGTCCTCAATTTAAATAAAGGAAACTACGATGGCCTGAGGAGCGAGTTAGGTAGTATTGATTGGGGAATGGCACTCAAAGGGTTGATGGTGGATAGGCAATGGCAAACATTCAAAGACCGAATGGATGAGCTACAGAATTTGTTCATCCCAGTTTGGCATAAAAATAAAACAAAAACGGTGACTCAACCGTGGCTAACAAGGGAAATTAGGGATAGCATAAGATCCAAAGAGAGGACATATAAATTGGTCAGAAAAAGCAACAATCCTGAGGATTTGGAGCAGTTTAAGATTCAACAAAGGAGGACAAAGGGATTAATTAAGAAAGGGAAAATAGAATATGAGAGTAAGCTTGTAGGGAACATAAAAACTGACTGTAAAAGCTTTTATAGATATGTGAAGAGAAAAAGGTTGGTGAAGTCAAGCGTAGGTCCCTTGCAGTCAGAATCAGGGGAATTTATAATGGGGAACAAAGAAATGGCAGACCAACTAAATACATATTATGGTTCTGTCTTCACAAAGGAGGACACAAATAACCTCCCAGAGATGCCGGGGAACATAGGGTCTGATGAAAGGGTGGAACTGAAAGAAATCAGTATTTGTAGGGAAATGGTGTTAGGAAAATTGATGGGATTGAAGGCTGATAAATCCCCAGGGCCTGATAATCTACATCCCAGGGTACTTAAGGAAGTGGCCCTAGAAATAGTAGATGCATTGCTGGTCATATTCCAGAACTCGATAGACTCTGGAAGAGTACCCATGGATTGGGGGGTAACTAATGTTACCCCACTAATCAAAAAAGGTGGTAGAGAAAAAGCGGGGAATTATAGACCGGTAAGCCTGACGTCGGTAGTGGGGAAAATGCTAGAGTCCATTATAAAAGATGTAATAGCAGAGCACTTGGAAAGCAGTGACAGGATTGGACAAACTCAAAATGGATTTAGAAAAGGTAAATCATGCTTGACTAATCTACTGGAATTTTTTGAGGATGTAACTGGTAAAATTGATAAGGGAGAACCAGTGGATGTGGTGTATTTGCACTTTATGAAGGCTTTCGATAAGGTCCCGCATAAGAGATTAGCATGCAAAATTAAGGCACATGGGATTGGGGGCAATGTATTGACTTGGATAGAGAACTGGTTGGCGGACAGAAAGCAAAGAGTTGGAATAAATGGGTCATTTTGCGAGTGGCAGGCAGTGACTAGTGGGGTAACGCAAGGATCGGTCCTTGGACCGCATTTGTTAACAACATATATTAATGATCTGGACGAGGGAATTGGATGTAATATCTCCAAATTTGCAAACAACACAAAGCTGGGTGGGAGGATATGCTGTGAGGAGGATGTCGTGAAATTCCAGTATGATTTGGACAGGTTGGGTGATTGGGCAGAAACATGGCAAATGCACTACAATGTGGATAAATGCGAGGTTATCCACTTTGGTGGCAAAAACAGGAAGGCAGATTATTATTTGAATGGCAGTAGATTGGGGGAAGGGGAAGTGCAAAGAGACCTGGGTGTTCTTGTGCACCAGTCGCTGAAGGTAAGCATGCAGGTGCAGCAGGCGGTTAAGAAGGCAAATGGTATGTTGGCATTCGTAGCAAGAGGGTTCAAGTACAGGAACAAGGATGTCTTGCTCCAGTTGTACAGGGCCTTGGTGAGACCGCACCTTGAGTATTGTGTGCAGTTTTGGTCGCCTTACCTGAGGAAGGACGTTCTTGCCATGGAAGGAGTGCAGCGAAGATTCACCAGGCTGATACCTGGGATGGCAGGAATGACGTATGAGGAGAGATTGTGTCAATTGCCATTGCCTATCCACCGTCAACCCTTTGAGTGACATTCCCCAATCAATCCTATCCAACTCACACGTCAGACCATCGTAGTTTCCTTTATTTAAATTCAGGACCCTAGTCTCTGATTCAACAAATTAATTCTCCATCTTAATGAAGAATTTTATCATATTATGATCGATCTGACCCAAGGGGCCTCGTACAACAAGACTGTTAATTAATCCTTTCTCGTTACATAATACCCAGTCTAAGATGGCCTGATCTCTGGTTGGTTGCTCGACATATTGGTCCAGGAACCCATCCCGTAAACACTCCAGGAATTCCTCCGCCACAATATTGTTACTAATTTGGTTAGCCCAAATTAATGTATAATTTTGTATGCTTCAATGAGATCCCATCTCATTCTTCTGAATTCAAAAGAATACAGGTCTATTTTACTCAATCTCTTCTAATACGACAGTCCCGCCATCCCAGGAATCAATCTCGTGAATCTTCGTTGCACTCCCTCTATGGCAAGTATATCCTTCCTTAGGTAAGGAGACCAAAATTGTACACAGTACTCCAGGTGTGGTCTCACCAAGGCCCTATATAATTGGAGGCAGCGTTGGTGCTACCTCTCCAGTGCTTTGAGGTGCACTGGAGAGGTACCACCAACGCTGCCTCCGCAAGATCCTGCAAATTCATTGGCAGGATAGACGCACCAACGTCAGTGTTCTGGCTCAGGCCAACATCACCAGCATCGAAGCTTTGACCATGCTCGATCAGCTCCGATGGACGGGTCACATTGTCCGCATACCCGATACGAGACTCTCAAAACAAGCGCTCTACTCGGAGCTCCGGCAAGGCAAGAGAGCCCCAGGTGGGCAGAGGAAACACTTCAAGGACACCCTCAAAGCCTCCTTGAAAAGGTGCAATATCCCCACCGACACCTGGGAATCCCTGGCCCAAGACCGCACAAAGTGGAGGAGAAGCATCCGGGAAGGCGCTGAACACCTCGAGTCTCTTTGCCGGGAGCAAGCGGAAGCCAAGCGCAAGGAGCGCATGTTACTGCTGAGTTGGAGCCTCAATGGACCAAGTGATATACAAGGTCGACGTATACCCAACCTCAGCTTGATAGAGTAATAAGGCTCAGACGACTGTGGTTTGATTGAAATGTGAGAGTACACTTTTATTTGCAGAGCGCTCTGGGAGAAGTGCTATGCACCCCTGTGCAACCGCCAAGCTTCTCTTTTTACACTCCAAATGCGTTTACCTTTATACACAAATGAAAAGTTAAGCAGATTAATCACAGAAATGCCTCATGACAGTGTAGCAGTAAAATATTTTAAACAATGTTCAGCAGAACTAAGACTTCTTCGGACTTTTCACCGTGAGATATGATAAGCAGAAATAAAACAATAGCAGACTGTCTGTCCTTGCAAGATAACTGAAGTACAAAACAGGATGCAGCTGGCACTACTCATCCCAGGGTAGCTCAAGGTCCAGTTTTAGCCTGTAACGAATGTCAAGTATCCCGACGAGCTTTGCAAAGTCCTTTAGTACCGAAATTCCCTCCAACAAACCCTCCTTTTGGTCCTGGAGCACGATCCTCTTGCTCCAGGCGACCACCAATTTTCTTTCTTCACAGTGTCGATCTTACAACCACTGACTTAAGGGGGAGTCGGCCAGATTAGCTTTGTCCTCCGTGTGCTGTTCTTCAGGCAATAGCTCGTCTATCATACTGACTGGCATTAACTGTGTCATTGCCATTTTGCAACAAGTTTTTAAGATGGTTAACAGACAGCATATTGCAACACCTATTGCGACAATAATGACCAGCGCATGCATTATCCAGGGGCCCCATCCCGTTAGTCCTAGCCAGTCTAACCATCCCTGCCCGGGATTGGTATGGAGTTTCTTCACTTCATCCCTCATGTGGGTTACTAGGTTTGTGATATTCTCGGAGCTATCTGGGATATATGTACAACATTCCTGCCCTATCAAGGCACATGTACCCCCCCGCTCCGCTAACAGGTAGTCTAATGCCATCCAGTTCTGTAAGGCAACCATTCGTATCGCCGTCATCTCATCACTTATTTCTGCCAGTGCCTCCTCGGTGTCATTAGCTACCTTTTCTAACAATGATGCGACAAGCTGGATTTCTTTTATGGCTCTGCCTGTCCCATAAGAAGGGAATAAAATGGCGAAATACCGTTCGGTTTCTGTAATGTCGCATTTGGCTCGATAGTGATGGTGGTCAGTTAGGGAGGACAGATGGTAAACATATGGTAGCACATATCCCAAATCACAAGATCCAGTCCAAGACCGGGGGAGCCACAGGTAGGCTCTGTGACCACATATAAAATAGGTCCTATTATATGCGGTTAGATTGTCGCCCAGTGAATTACGAATCCTCCACCTCCATCTGATTTCCTCCCCTTCCCATGGTCCCCCAGTTGTCTTATTGGGGGTTCTGATATGATTTAATTGGAAGAAACCTTGGCCGCAGCCTTCGGTGAGGTTGCATTTTGTTATATTAATCTCTTCTGTGCCTCCGGACACATTCTTCGTTAAACATATTGGCCTAGAAATTCAGTCGCGTTTGCGCCCACTTATTGGCTATAAAGTGGTTTGCGCCTGAAGTTTTTTATCGCCCGAAATTCAGATGGACCCTAACATCGGCGTTAGCCGGTAGCGCCACGCCGGCACCGATGACATCATCGGTGTGCGCAGCGCCCCGGTTGCAATGCTATTCCGGCCCAATGGCCAAATTCAGTTGCGGCCGCCTCGCCCGTGGCAGCAGCAAACAGCGTTTGTGAAACGGGGTCTTGCAGCTCCGAAAGGCCGGCGCATAAAGGTGGAGCAGCGGCCGGCCACTTTCCCGGCGACCGCCTGCCCGCACCTCCCTCCCCGGACTCCTGCACCACCCCCCCCGCGGCATTGATGTCTGAGTCCCGCGAGCCCGGCACTTCCCCGTGGTGCCGGGCTCATTTGCCGGGGGAATCCACCGGTGATTTGACGGCTGCAGGCAGCTCCTCCTTAAGAGAAGGAGGAGGCCTGCAGTACCCCAGCCTGCCGCACCGCATCGGGTGCCGCAGCGGGAGCTGGACGCCTGAAAGTGACATTCATCGCCCCTAGCGAGGCGGCCAAACCCTGCAATAGCGCCCGCCGCTGTCTTGGCCCGTCGCAACTGAATTTTAGGCGGGTGCTACGGGAATCCTGGCGGGCGCAAAATTTCGGGCGCAAAAGACCTGGCGGGGCCATACCGAATTTCTAGGCTATTGGCCCCTCCGGCCTACCAACTCCTGAAGTATTAGTAATGATTAAGAATGGAGGCTGCCTATCCCAATTATAATTAGGCTGGTACCACCCCTGGAAAGTGGTTAGGTCATAACCTGCCGACTTCCATTTGTCTCTGTCACCCTCCTGGTTGTATGAATCTTAATAATCACCGCTGACGTTCTGGCGCATGACCCATTCCGCCATCTCCGAGGCATTGAATGGGATGGCTCTCAACGGAATTCCTCCTTTACTATGTGACTACAGACCCAACAGCTGGACTGTCCCTTTTCCTTAGCATACTCATATGACATATATATATAAGTATTTACATGTAATTCCCGCTTACATAGCGGTCTTCCCCCGGCTACCGTAACAATACATATTATCACAACTAAACCTATTACGGTCTCCCTCCTCATCTTTTATTAAATACTGTTGTTCTGGTGTTATTTTAATCTTTCTTTGGCCCTCCCGATAACACTCTTGTATTAACACGTTTAAGTAAAAGCACAAATGATGCAATAAGCCACATAACAAACGCCCACACAGGCACACAGATCAAAGAATCATACATTAATCAGCCGTTATTGATCTGTAAGACAAGTACAAAGGATGTGTCATTAGTAATTTGCCACACACACACCCTCCTTTTGTTCATTGTATCCCACTAGACTCATCTTCCCTTTGCTGAGGTTCTCTATTGGTATTACCATCCCCGGGATTTTCTTCCTGTATTGATGGTTTGGGCTCGACTGAACCCGCCCTTTTCTCGTAAACCTTCAGTTGAGTCCAATGTTTCCAAACCCCCTTCCCTCTTATGTCCAGACAGGCACAGGTGTCTCCACTAATTATAACTTCATACGGCCCGCTCCATTTTGGAGCGAAACCTGGTTTTGCAGGCAACATCTTTACCATGACCTTTGTTCCCACTGGGGTACCTCGGGGAGCATATTGAGCCGTAGCTCCTCATCTCGCTCTCTTTGGTGGTCTCGGACTTCTTTGCGCATCTCTTTTAACTGAGTGCCTAATTCCAAAACGTATCATCTTAATTTATCTTTTAATGGGCCTACGTCGGCCCCACCTGTTATGATGCCTTCGGGTAATTGCATCGCTCGCCCTGTCATTAGTTCATAAGGGGTCAAACCGGTTGTCCAGTTTCTGGTGGCTCGGAGTTTAGTGATTTCTGGTATCCATCTGTCCTGCAGAAATTTATTAATCCTAAAAATGCTCGTATTCCTCTTTTAGTGGTAGGTTCCGGATGTTGGGATATTGTTCGGATCCTTTCTGAGAGCAGGACTTTTTCATCTGGTGTCAGAATGTGCCCTTAATACGTGACACACTTTTTGCAAAATTGAATCTTTGCTTTTGATACGACATACCCTTCCCTTGACAAATGGTTCAAAATGAATTTTGTATCTATTTAACAATCCATCGCTGTTGCCGAGACTGAGCTGAAACCAATAATTCCCCCAATCTCACCAACGTTTGAGTGATAATTTCATCATACTCTGATGCTTCATCGTATGGCAATTGTTCAAAAGCTTATTTCATAATTAACATATCCTGCTCTACTTTATCCACAGCTACCTTCGCGTCTTTAGCCGATTTCTCAGCCATCGGGTACATTCTCATTTCGTAATTCATTGCACATTAGTTGACACACACACGAACCATGCAACTTCAATCACAACTTCTAGCTGCAGTCATGATCGCGAGAGAGAGAGAGAGAGAGAGAGAGAAAGCGCGCAGCCTGTGACCTTGAAGAGGGAAGCACAGGCTTTTAAAGGGACAGTACACTGAAGATGAATGAGCACACACTCGGCAGGTTTTTTATTATTCTTAACTACATCTTACACTCTCAATCACTTTCCTTTAATTATCATTCATATCTCATTCATGAGTCCTGGAGAAACTTTACTGTCCAGTACAATATTTAAGATAGAAAACATAGATCAAACGTTCTCACTTGATCCAAGTTATTAACACTTTTTATTTATCATTATTTTAGAGGATATTTTATTTTCCCAAAAGTAACCCAATATATATATTGCCTGAGTCCATTTCGTCATTTCAAAATTATCCCAAAATCCAAACAGCAGTATTATTGTACCAGCAGGTTTTATCAATGTTCAATTTCATTTCTATCAATTTATCCTCCATTTCCAATTTCAGAAACAAGTAATTCTCAGGCTAGGTAGCTTACACAGTGTTTTAACATTAGTGACAGAAGTGCTGCAATTAGTTTACAAGGTAACTTCCATGTAACAAAAGAAAGAAGAGACTCCATTGTGACTCTGCTTAGAGCCCAAGGTTAAGTTATCAAATCATAAATTCCTTCTGTTACTGGGGAAATATTAACTTAAAATTAAGAAACTTAAATTATTTAACGTCCAAAGGCCTAGAAATTCAGTCGCGTTTGCGCCCACTTATTGGCTATAAAGTGGTTTGCGCCTGAAGTTTTTTATCGCCCGAAATTCAGATGGACCCTAACATCGGCGTTAGCCGGTAACGCCGCGCCGGCACCGATGACGTCATCGGTGTGCGCAGCGCCCCGGTTGCAATGCTATTCCGGCCCGATGGCCAAATTCAGTTGCGGCCGCCTCGCCCGTGGCAGCCGCAAGCAGCGTTTGTGAAACGGGGTCTTGCAGCTCCAAAAGGCCGGCGCATAAAGGTGGAGCGGCGGCCGGCCGCTTTCCCGGCGGCCGCCTGCCCGCACCTCCCTCCCCGGACTCCTGCACCACCCCCCCGCGGCATTGATGTCTGAGTCCCGCGAGCCCGGCACTTCTCCGTGGTGCCGGGCTCATTTGCCGGGGGAATCCACCGGTGATCTGATGGCTGCAGGCAGCTCCTCCTTAAGAGAAGGAGGAGGCCTGCAGTACCCCAGCCTGCCGCACCGCATCGGGTGCCGCAGCGGGAGCTGGACGCCTGAAAGTGACATTCATCGCCCCTAGCGAGGCGGCCAAACCCTGCAATAGCAACCACCGCTGTCTTGGCCCATCACAACTGAATTTTAGGCGGGCGCTACGGGAATCCTGGCGGGCGCAATATTTCGGGCGCAAAAGACCTGGCGGGGCCATACCGAATTTCTAGGCCAATATCTTTAAACGTCATACTAAAGTTGGGTTAACTCCTTTGCAGGATTCTAAGAAGGTGGAGCAACACATTATCAAATGCACGCAACTGCGTCAATTCACGTAAATCAAAAGAACTTTCCCTATCGAAAGACAGTTGTGTTTTCACACTTTAACTAAACACGAACACGGAGGTAATATGGACAAAGACGGGATTTGAGCAAAATTCACAAGCTAAGTATTATTTAATTCGGTCTACACAAATTCACACCAACCAGAATTTCACCATGGCCACAATGAAAGTCTGGTCTTAATAGGTTAATTAACCTCAAAACTCCAATTTATTCCAGATCTTGTAAACATTCAAATTAATTTTCTTCCAAGCACATTGGCAACTGTAACTTTAAGGCAGAAGCCCATCTTTTGTAAAACTATGAACAGACAAATAAAACAAAATAGCACACTCTTGCAGAAAACAGTAAATTACGTCATATTAATTTTCTTATTGTCCTTTCTTCAGATGTCTTTCCAAAATACTGTAAAAACATTGAATATAACTGGAGAAAAATTAGTTTTTCACATTTAAACAAATCAAACTGCTTTGGAAGATTTCACCATAGCAACCACGACTCCAAGGTTAAATCTTAGGCTGAAACTTAATCTTTTGTTAAACAAACTTCCGTTGTTCTTCTCAGTTTTTACACACCAGCTTAATTTAAATTGTAGTTCAAAGATTTTTTCTTCTTGGGGCACAATCTTATTCGCACATTCTTAAAACTTCCAAAATCCAAGACAAGACAAACATTTTTAAGCGCTTTTAACACAGAGAAGTGGGTGGAGCTAAAACACACATAACAGAATCTTTCTTTTAAAGACAGACTTTTCAGACAAAAATACTATAACTTCTTAAACATTCATAGTCAGAAAAACAGTCACACTTTAACACACTTTCACACAAACTGAAATTCCAGCATTTTTTTAAGGTTCCTTTCCTCTATCCCAGGGGCACTTGGTCCCATGGACGCCGCGGGGAACGACAGCTTGGGACACGGTAGGACCATCTCATAGCACCGTGCCACCCCAGCCACATCCCAGCAACAGCCCAACTACCGCAGCAGTGTCGCAAGGCCAGACAGCAGTGCCCCAAGGCCAGAAATGTTACTTCTGTGGCCAGGCCAAACACCCCAGAGCATACTGCCCGGCGAAAAATGCGATCTGCTCTGGCTGTGGGAAGAAAGGACACTACACCAGCGTCTGCAAGGCCAAAGCCACCCCGAACCCCAGCAGCGCCACGTGTGGGCCATGCGGGCCGCCATCTTGGGCCTCCCCAGCCATGTGCGAACCACCGGAACAGCAGCCATTTTGGACGCCTCCAGCCACATGGGGATCATGGATGCCGCCATCTTGGATGACAGCCGGGATGCAGCAGGCCCCCAACACCGCCTCATCTGATACCCGCAGCATCACACCGACCCCTACGCTGGCCTCCGTTACGCTGGACCAAGCGAGACCGCACCAGCTGGCCCGGTCCACAATGGACATTAAGGTAAATGGTCATGAAACAATCTGCCTTTTTGACTGTGGGAGCACGGAGAGCTTCATCCACCCCGACACGGTGCGGCGTTGCTCTCTCCCAGTCCTGCCTGCGCACCAGCGGATTTCTATGGCCTCTGAGTCCCAGTCGGCGGACATTGGCGGTTACTGCGTGGTGACACTCGTAGTAGACGGGACTGCGTACGATAATTTTAAACTTCTGGTCCTGCCCCACCTCTGCGCTGCCATTCTACTGGGGTTAGATTTTCAGTGCCACCTTAAAAGTGTTACGATGGCGTACGGTGGACCCCTCCCCCCACTCACAGTCCGCAGCCAGCAGCTTCCAAATTGCCCGCCGCGCACCAGGTGCAACCTCTCCACACTCAGAGTCACCCCCCCCCACTGTTTGCTAACCTCACCCCCGACTGTATGCCCATCGCCACAAAGAGCAGGCGATACAGTGCCGGGGACAGGGTTTTCATTAAAACCGAAGTGGAGCGGCTCCTGAAGGAGGGGATTATTGAGGGCAGCACCAGCCCCTGGCGAGCCCAGGTTGTGGTCGTTAAGACCGGTGAGAAGCAGCGCCTGGTCATCGACTACAGCCAGACAATAAATCGCTACACCCTGCTGGACGTTTACCCACTCCCCCGTATAGCTGATATGGTCAACCAGATCGCGCAGTACCGCGTCTTCTCGACCATTGACCTGAAATCAGCGTACCACCAGCTCCCTATCCGCCCTGAGGACCGCCAATATACTGCCTTTGAGGCAAACGGCCGCCTCTATCACTTCCTTAGGGTTCCCTTTGGCGTCACTAACGGGGTCTCCGTCTTCCAAATGGAGATGGACCGGATGGTCGATCAAAATGCGTTGCAGGCCACCTTCCCATATCTGGACAATGTGACCATCTGCGGCCATGACTTGCAGGACAATGATGCAAACCTCGAAAAATTCCTCTGCACCGCCAAACTCCTCAACCTGACGTATAACAAGGAGAAGTGCATATTCCGCACAACCCGCCTCGCCATCCTTGGCTGTGTGGTGTAACACGGAGTCATCGGTCCCGACCCCGACCGGATGCGTCCCCTTATGGAACTCCCACTGCCCCACTGCCTCAAGGCCCTGAAGAGGTGCCTAGGGTTTTTCTCTTATTACGCCCAGTGGGTCCCCTACTATGCGGACAAGGCCCGTCCGCTGATCAAGTCCACCTCTTTTCCCGTGACGGCAGAGGCCCGCTTAGCCTTCCACCATATCAAGGAAGACATTGCCAAAGCCACCATGCACGCAGTGGACGAATCCATCCCATTCCAGGTGGAAAGCGACGCGTCCAACTTTGCCCTGGCCGCTACCCTCAATCAGGCGGGGAGACCACTGGCCTTCTTTTCACGAACCCTCCAGGGCCCGGAGACCAGACACTCCACCATTGAGAAGGAGACCCAGGCTATTGTGGAGGCTGTGCGTCATTGGAGGCACTACCTGGCCGGAAAATGATTTACCCTGCTCACTGACCAGTGTTCAGTTGCATTTATGTTTAACAACAAGCAGAGGGGCAAAATCAAAAATGACAAGATCTTGAGGTGGAGAATCGAACTTTCCACCTACAATTACGAGATCTTGTACCGGCCCGGGAAGCTCAATGAACTCCCGGATGCTCTATCGCGTGGCACCTGTGCCAGCTCGCAGATCGATAGACTGCGGGCCCTCCACAATGACCTCTGCCACCCGGGGGTCACCAGGTTCTTCCACTTCATCAAGGCCCGTAACCTGCCTTACTCCATTGAGGAGGTCAGGACCATGACCAGGAACTGCCAAGTCTGCGCTGAGTGCAAACCGCACTTTTATAGACCAGACAGGGCTCACCTGATAAAAGCCACTCGCCCCTTCGAGCGCCTGAGTGTTGATTTTAAAGGGCCTCTTCCCTCCTCCGACCGCAATGTGTACTTCCTCAACATTATTGATGAGTACTCCCGTTTCCCGTTCGCCATCCCCTGCCCGGACATGACCAGTGCCACGGTCATTAAATGTCTGAACGACCTCTTCACCCTGTTCGGTTTCCCCAGCTATATCCATAGCGACCGGGGCTCATCGTTTATGAGCGACGAACTCCATCAGTGCCTGCTCGTTATGGGTATTGCCACAAGCAGGACCACCAGTTACAACCCCCGGGGGAACGGACAGGTGGAAAGAGAGAATGCGACAGTTTGGAAGGCCGCCCTGCTAGCCTTAAAGTCTAGTGGCCTTCCGACCTCCCGTTGGCAGGATGTGCTCCCCGATGCACTCCACTCTATTCGGTCACTGCTCTGCACTGCCACTAACGCCACCCCTCATGAGAAAATGTTTGTCTTCCCAAGGAAGTCCACATCGGGGACGTCGCTACCGCCATGGCTGACGTCCCCAGGGCCGGTCCTACTGAGAAGACACGTGAGGACCCATAAAACGGACCCCCTGGTCGAGAGGGTCAACCTCCTCCACGCCAACCCCCAGAATGCTTACATTGCGTACCCGGACGGGCGGGAGGACACAGTCTCCATACGAGACCTCGCACCCTCGGGGGCCGCAGTAACCCACTACCCACTACCACCCCCCCCACGACCCGACATCCAGCCCCAGCAGACGGCGGGCCTGGGCCCTGCGACCCACTCGACACCTACGAGGACTACACACCAGTGCCCCAGCCTACGCGGGACACGACACCGGAAGCTTCACTACCCCTGCCGTCGCCACGTCGATCACAGCGGCAGACAAGACCTCCGGAGAGACTCCAATACACTAACTTTTAATACACTTCACCCCGCCGGACTCATTTTTAAACAAGGGGTGAATGTGGTATACCACTATTTGTATCCCACTGTGTACATGCTTGTACATGTCTCGGCTGACTCCTCCCACGAGTCCAGGTATAAAGGTGACTGCTCCACAGTCCCTCCGTATTCTGGACCGGTCGACCACTCGAGGCACACCTTCATTCTCTTGTTAATAAAAGCCTGTTAATTACTTGCTTAATCTCAGTCTTTTGAGTTATTGATAGTGCATCACTGATCACCTGCTGTACCTGCATACTAACCTTTTGTGTTTCATGCACCAGGACCCCCAGATCCCGTTGTACTGTCGCACTTTGCAGTTTCTCTCCATTTAGATAATAACTTGCTCTTTGATTTTTTCTGCCAAAGTGCATAACCTCACACTTTCCAACATTATATTCCATCTGCCAAATTTCTGCCCACTCACTTAGCCTGTCTATGTCCTTTTGCCGTTATTTTATGTCCTCCTCACTCACTGCTTTCCCTCCCATCTTTGTATCGTCGGCAATCTTGGATATGTTGCACTCAGTCCCCTCCTCCAAATCGTTAATATAGATTGTAAAGAGTTGGGGTCCCAGCACTGACCCCTGCGGAGCACCACTAGTTACTGATTGCCAACCCAAGAATTATCCATTTATCCCAACTCTCTGTTTTCTGTTAGATAGCCAATCTTCCACCCATGCCAGTATATTACCCCCAATCCCATGATTTTTTATCTTGTGCAGTAATCTTTTGTGTGGCACCTTGTCAAATGCCTTTTGGAAGTCCAAACACACCACATCCACTGGTTCCCCTTTATCCACCCTGTTTGTTACATCCTCAAAGAATTCGAGCAAATTTGTCAAACATGACTTCCCCTTTATAAAACCATGCTCTGTCCGATTTATGCTTATCCAAATGTCCTGTTACTGCTTCCTTAATAATGGACTCCAACATTTTACCAACCACAGATGTTAGGCTAACTGGTCTATAGTTTCCAGCCTTTTGTCTACCGCCCTTTTTAAATAACGGCGTTACATTAGCAGTTTTCCAATCTGCTGGGGCCTTTCCTGAATCCAGGGAGCTTTGGAAAATTACCACCAATGCATCCGCAATCCCCACCGCTACCTCTCTCAAGACCCTAGGATGTACGCCATCAGGTCCAGGGGATTATCCGCCTCAAGTCCCATTATCTTACCGAGTACCATCTCCTCAGTGATTTTAATCGTGTTTAGCTCCTCCCCCCCATAGCACCCTGTTTGTCCAGTGTTGGGATATTTTTAGTGTCCTCTACCATAAAGGCTGATACAAAATATTTGTTCAGCGTTTTTGCCATCTCCATGTGCCCAACTACTAATTTCCCAGTCTCGTCCTCTCAGGGACCAACATTCACTTTAGCCACCCTTTTTCATTTTATATAACTGTAGAAACTTTTGCAGTCTGTTTTTATATTTTTTGCTAGTTTACTTTCATAATCTATCTTCCCTTTCTTAATTAATCTTTTAGTTATTCTTTGCTGGCTTTTAAATGCTTCCCAATCTTCTATCCTCCCACTAGATTTGGCTACTTTAAATGCCCTTGTTTTCAGTCAGATACTATCCTTTATCACTTTACTTAGCCACGGATGGCTGTCTTTTCTTTTACGCCCCTTTTTCCTCAGTGGAATATATTTTTCTTGAAAGTTGTGAAATATCTCCTTGAATGTACACCACTGCTCATGTACCGCCTTACACCTTAATCTATTTTCCCAGTCCACTTTAGTCAACTCTGCTCTCATACCTTCATAGTCTCATTTATTTAAACTTAGTACGCTGGTTTGAGATCCAACTCTCTCACCCTCCAACTGAATTTGGAATTCAACCATGTTATGTTCACTCATTCCAAGGGGATCCTTTGCTAGGACATTTTTTATTAATCCTGTCCCATTACACAGGACCAGATCTAAGATTTCCTGCCCCCTGGTTGGTTCAGTAACTTACTGCTCAAGGAACTCGTCCCTAATGCACTCTATGACCTCTTCCTCAAGGCTGCCCTGCCCAATTTGATTTGTCCAGTCAATATGAAAGTTAAAATCTCCCATAATTATAGCTGTTCCCTTATTACAAGCCCCAACTATTTCCTGATTTATACTCCGACCAATAGAGTTGCAACTGTTAGGAGGCCTATCGACTATGCCCACTAGTGACTTTTTCCCCTTATTATTCCTTATTTCCACCCAAACCGTTTCACTATCCTGATCCTTTGACCCAATATCATTTCTCACTATTGCAGTGATTCCATCCTTTATTAACACAGCCACCCCACCTCCTTTTCCTTCCTGTCTGTCCTTCCTAATAGTCAAATACCCCTGGATGTTTAGTTCCCAGTCATGGTCACCCTGCAGCCATGTCTCCGTAATGGCCACCAGATCATACCCATGTGTAGTTATTTGTACCATCAACTCATCTATTTTGTTACGAATGCTGCGTGCATTCAGATAACAAACTTTTAAATATGTTTTGTGACAATTTATTCCTGCTTTTACCCCCTTTACTACTTTACCTTTATCTTTATATATTCTGTCCCTTCCTGACACGCTCTGGTTTTTAATTCCCCCACTGCAACCTTGCTCTATTGCCTTCTCTGCTGACATTTGTATTTTTCGCTCTCTTGAAACCTCCCCCCCACTAATTAATTTAAAGCCCTCTCTACAGCCCTAGTTATTCGATTCGCCAGGATTCTAGTCCCAGCACTGGCCAAGTGAAGTCTGTCCCAATGGAACAGCTCTCTCCTGTCCCAGTACTGGTGCCAGTGTCCCAAGAAGCAAAACCCATTTCTCCCACACCAGTCTTTGAGCCACGCATTTAACTCTCTGATTTTATTTACCCTAGCCAAATTTGCTGGTGAGGGCAGGTACAGCATGGGTTAGATACAGAGTAAAGCTCCCTCTACACTGTCCCATCAAACACTCCCAGGGCAGGTACAGCACGGGTTAGATACTGAGTAAAGCTCCCTCCATACTGTCCCATCAAACACTCCCGGGGCAGGTACAGCACGGGTTAGATACAGAGCAAAGCTCCCTCTACACTGCCCCATCAAACACTCCCAGGGCAGGTACAGCACGGCTTAGATACAGAGTAAAGCTCCCTCTACACTGACCCATCAAACACTCCCAGGGCAGGTACAGCACGGGTTATATACAGAGTAAAGCTCCCTCTACACTGTCCCATCAAACACTCCCAGGGCAGGTACAGCACGGGTTAGATACAGAGTGTCAGCCATGGCTCAGGCGGTAGCACTGTCTCCTCTGAGTCAGAAGGTTGTGGGTTGAAGTCCCACTCCAGAGACTCGAGTCTAAAACTCTGTGCTGCCCCTCCAGTGCAGTGCTGAGGGAGTAAAGCCCAGTGCAGAGTAAAGTTCCCTCTGCACTGCTCCACTAACAGGCCCGAGCCCCAAACTCAGAAGAGCGCCCTCTGCTGCATTCCACTTGTCTCAGCAGTGGGGGAAGCAGGCGGCGGAAGTCCCGCACCTCGGGCACCCCGATTGGTTGGAGGACCTACCACCACCTCAGTCCTCCAAGCTCTGCCTGCTCTCTCCCTATTGGTCAGAGCTCCTGTCAGTCACCGCCGTGGAGCTGATGACTGTAATGATCAATAACATGTCATTCTATAGTGGACACTAGGTGGAGCCATAGAGCTGTGTAGAGCTGTATATTGCTGCATGTATATATACATATAAGGCTACATTACCTACGAGGCACTAGGCTACCCACAAGGCAGTAGTCAAGATGCCAGCCTGCACACAGAAGTACATATGCTGAATCTCTACAGATGCTGTACCTGGAGAACATGTACTGAATAAATGACTAGCTTAGAAGCTAGCTGTGTTTATAATAAGAATGTCTATTTATTAATTAACATAACATGGTACCAGGAGTCGTGAAAATCTGCTAAATATTGTGAAACGCGACATGGAGTCTTTGAAGCCACTGGAGTTTTTGAACCTCACGGGAAATGTCGACTGCAATTGGCGGGCTTTCAAACAACAATTCGAACTCTACATTGCTGCCATCGGGTTCGGTATGAAGCCAGACGCAAGGAAGATAGCATTGCTGCTCATGGTTGCAGGCCCACAGGCGATAGAGGTATTTAGTACATTTGTATTCAATCCAGAGGAGAACAGAGAAAAATTAGATGATGTGCTAAAGAAGTTTGATACACATTGTTCTCCCAAAATGAACGAAACCTATGAGAGGTACGTGTTCTGTTCTCGGACACAACAGCAAAATAAGGCTTTTGATAGCTTTGTGACTGATCTGAAACTGAAAGCACAGACATGTAATTTCTCTGAACTGAAAGCATCCATGATTCGTGACCAGGTTGTATTTGGTATTCAGGATAAAAAGGCCAGGGAACGTCTGTTGAGAGAAACCGAACTGACATTGGAAAATGCTGTGAAAGTATGCCAAGCCAGTGAGCTAACTCGACAGCACGCGAAGACTTTCAGTGAAATCAATAATGATGCGATTGTAGTAAGTGCTGCTGTCGGTGCTGTGTCCTACAAAGGGAAGAAACGTGGGCAGAACAGAAATGAAAAGCAATCGGAGGATGACATTTTTAATTGTAAACGCTGTGGTTACAAACACCAGTTAAGACAATGCCCAGCGTTTGGAAAAATGTGCACAAAGTGTAATGGAAAGAATCACTTTGCCAAACAATGCTTTTCAAAAGTAAAAACAAAGAAAGGGCAACGAGTTAATGTGATTGAGGACACTGATTTAAGTGAGACATTTTTTGTACGAATGGTGTCATGTGACAATGTCAAAAATGATACAGAAAATGTGCAGCCCTCAGATATGGACAATGCTGAACATAAAATTAATGCAGTAAAAGAGGACAAATGGATGATCCCACTGCAGGTAAATGGAGCATTAGTTACATTGAAACTAGACACTGGGGCAAAAGCAAACTTAATCAGTATGAGTGACATTAAAAATATGAAAGAAAAGCCCAAAATACAGAAAAAGTCAGTACTACTGAAGAACTATAATGGTCAGAAAATAGATAGCTTAGGTGCATGCAGACTTAAAGTGACTGTCAAAGACAAAGTGCATCATCTCATGTTTTCTGTTGTGGTTGAAGGACTTGATTCACTACTGGGTGACAAAGCTTGTGAGGACTTAGAACTGGTCAAGAGAGTATACCGTATAAACTGTGCCATAAGCAGACCAGATGACTCAATGGATTCTGTAGTGAGTAATTTCCAGGATGTGTTCAAAGGATTTGGAGTTCTACCATTCACTTACAAGATCCAGCTAAAGGAGGATGCTCAGCCAGTGGTACATGCTCCACGAAGAGTTCCAGCACCCCTGCGTGACTGGCTCAAGAAAGAACTGGACAGAATGACCACACTAGGAGTCATCAGGAAAGTCGAAGAGCCAACAGACTGGGTTAACTCTATGGTATGTGTAAAGAAAAAGAACAATGATCTAAGAATATGCATGGATCCAAAGGACTTAAATGCAAACATAAAACGTGAACACTACCAGATTCCCAAGCGAGAAGAAATCACCAGTGAAATGTCAGGTGCCAGATACTTTACAAAGCTCGATGCCTCACAAGGATTTTGGCAACTAAAACTGGATGAAGAGCACCAAATACTGTACCTTCAACACACCATTTGGCAGGTATTGTTTCCTCAGAATGCCTTTCGGGATAATATCTGCATCTGAAATCTTTCATAGAGCGAAATTGAAGGTCTGGAAGGAGTCCGGATCTATGTTGATGACATTATCATCTGGGGCTCCACACTAAAAACACAAGAGACTATTCAAGAGCAGACGATGACAATGCCGCAACTGCATCTTGTCAATCACCACCAGAACAATCTCATGAAGACACATCAGACTTACCCATGCTGAGAAGATCCACACGTGAAGTAAAAAAGCCTGATAGACTTAATCTTTGAGTATAAAGTAAAACTTTGAAAATGTGTTGCCTGTTGTGAAAATGTTTATGTTTATACAGCACTAGCAAAAGTGTTACTGATATCATCTTTATCGTTTTTCTTGAAAGTTGATTGATATTGATTTTGTTTAACCTCAAAGAAAGGGGGATGTAATGATCAATAACATGTCATTCTATAGTGGACACTAGGTGGAGACGTAGAGCTGTGTAGAGCTGTATATTGCTGTATGTATATATATATATATAAGACTACATTACCCATGAGGCACTAGGCTACCCACAAGACAGTAGTCAAGATCGCAGCCTGCACACAGAAGTACATATGCTGAATCTCTACAGATGTTGTACCTAGAGAATGTGTACTGAATAAATGACTAGCTTAGAAGCTAACTGTGTTCATAATAAGAATGTCTATTTATTAATGAACATAACAATGACGTGCCCCAGTCCGGCTCCCTGCAGAAGACAAGAGGCTGCGGCTGCTCAATCCGCTCTGCTCAGTGCCGGGAGGGTGCTGGGACAGTGTGGTTTGTATTTTCTTTTTATTTATCTCCCCGCTCGCGCTTCTCTCCACTATATATTAAAAAAACCTGTTAAAACTCACTTTCCGCCGGTGATCCGGACTCTCGCGGTTGCCTGGGCCGACCTAGAATGCGAGGCCCCATGCAGGCGCGGTAGCGGCTCATCCTCGGGAGCAGCGCATGCAGAGTAGGGGGAGGGGGCGGGGCCTGGTCAGAGCCCACGCTCACCTTGGAGTGGCGCATGTGGAGTAGGGGGAGGGGGCGGGGCCTGTTCAGAGCCCGTGCTCACCTTGGAGAGGCGCATGCGGAATAGGGGGAGGGGGCGGGGCCTGTTCAGAGCCCGCGCTCACCTTGGAGCGGCGCATGCGTGTAGGGGGAGGGGCGGGGCCTGTTCAGAGCTCAGCTCCAACAATGAGAACAACAGCAACTTGTATTTCTATGGCGCCTTTAACGTAGGAAAACGTCACAAGGCGCTGCACAGGAGTATTGTAAGGGATTGAAAAATGTGACCCCGAGACACATAAGGAGAAATTAGGGTAGATGGCCAACAGCTTGGTCACAGAGGTGGGTTTTAAGGAGCGTCTTCGCAGGAATGACGTATGAGGAGAGATTGGGTCGATTGGGCTTATACTCGCTGGAGTTTAGAAGAATGAGAGGGGATCTCATTGAAACTTATAAAATTCTAACTGGACTAGATGCAGGAAGGATGTTCCCGATGGCCGGGGAGTCCAGAACCAGGGGACACAGTCTAAGGATAAGCAGTAAGACATTTAGGACAGAGATGAGGAGGAATTTCTTCACCCAGAGAGTGGTGAACCTGTGGAATTCTCTACCACACAAGGCTGTTGAGGCCAATTCATTAAATATATTCAAGGAGTTAGATATATTTCTTAAGGCTAAAGGGATCAAGGGATATGGGGAGAAAGCAAGGACAGGGTACTGAATTTGCATGATCAGCCATGATCGCATTGAATGGCGGAGCAGGCTCAAGGCGCCGAATGGCCTACTCCTGCTCCTATCTTCTAAGTTTCTAGAACCAGGGGTCACAGTTTTACATCTCCACCTTTCCCAGCCATGGGGCAGTGAAGCTGATTTTTAGGCCCAAGCTGCTGCACAGGTTGGTTGAAAGGATCAACAGTAATGGCGGCTGCAATCCCCACAAGCCCCCGTGCTCCAGAAAGCGCTCCGGCTGCCGTGCTGAGTTGTGGCTGACCCCGCGCATGCGCCCCATAGCCCCGCCCTCTCCAGCTCCACAGGCACCCGGCCCGCACTGCGCATTCTCAGCACACACCCTGGGCCCCTGTCAATCATCCTTCCCCGCGCCTGCATGCTGGGCCCCTGAGCTCCAGGCTGCCGCGCGGGGCTTTCTTTGTAAAGTCGGTTTTGGTGAAGAGCCGCAATCAGTGAGGGAAAGTGAGTTTTCCCCCAGGTCCGATTGAGATCAGAGGAGGGGAGAGAATAAAGGGGAATCCAAACCTGAGAGTCCGCGGATCCGAGTCCCGAGCGGAGCTTCTTCAGTTTGGTGGAGCGTGCCGCAGGGACACATGACCCGGGTCCATGGCCTGATTGACGGGAGCTTCCGACCAATAGGGAGTGAGCGGGGTGGGGCTGGAGGAGCAAGCCAGCGCCCTGCGCGCCCACCTCCCTCTTCACCCAACCAGTCACGTCAAGACTTCGCCGTCGTACAATGATAGACGTGAGCTCTCCACCAATGGGCGAGGGGAGGCAGAGCCTGGAGGACCGACCGAGGGGCTTTGGTCCTCCAACCAATCGCGGCGAAGGAGGAGGCAGGACCTGGAACCGACTCATTGGACGGATCGGCCCTCCACCATTTTGTAAAGGGGCCTGGTCAGAATCTGTGAGCCTGGGAAAGTTTATTTTTAATGTTCCTTTCACATTTTACAGCTCAAACACATTTTGTTTTGCAGAAGATACTTTTTATTAAAGAAAAGAAGTTTGCTTTTAAATTGATGAAATAACAAACCCTGTGGAACAAATACTTGTGAGTAAAAATATTTTTTCTCCCTGAGTTAATTTTGAAAATATTAATTTTCTGCATTTTTAATTATTAATTTCAAGCACTTTAAGAGAATATGGGAGTGGTGGGGATTCTCTTAAAGGGACGGGCAATCTCTTTTATGTGATTTTCATTAAAGGGACAGCGTCCCCGTGGATGACTGATTTTAAAGGGACAGCTGGAGAACAGCTAACGTAGTACCATTATTCAAGAAGGTTAGTAGGGATAAACCAGGGAATTACAGGCCAGTGAGCCTAGCATCAGTGGTAGGGAAATTATTGGAAAAAGTTCTGAGGGACAGAATTAGTCTCCACTTGGAGAGGCAGGGATTAATGGCTTTGTCAAGGGAAGATCATGTCTGACCAATTTGATTGAATTTTTCGAGGGGGTGACTAGGTGTGTGGATGAGGGTAGTGCAGTGGATGTGGTATACATGGATTTTATTAAGGCTTTCGATAAAGTCCCGGACAGGAGTCTGGTCAAGAAGGTAAGAGCCCATGGGATCCAGGGTGCCTTGGCACATTGGATCCAAAATTGGCTTAGTGGCAGAAGGCAGAGGGTGATGGTCAAAGGTTGTTTTTGTGACTGGAAGCCTGTGTCCAGTGGGGTACCGCAGGGATCGGTGCTGGGTCCCTTGCTGTTTGTGGTCTACATTAATGATTTGGATGTGAATGTACATAAGAACATAAGAACATAAGAAATAGGAGCAGGAGTAGGCCAATCGGCCCCTCGAGCCTGCTCCACCATTCAATAAGATCATGGCTGATCTGATCCTAACCTCAAATCTTCTATCACTCTGCATCCACCCGAACCCATGTGATCTCCCGGGAGAGGCGAAAAACCAGATAAAGACCCAATGGCCAATTTGGGAGAAAAAAATCTGGGAAATTCCTCTCCGACCCATCTAGGCGATCGAAATTCTTCCAGGAGATCACTCTGTCCCTATATTTTCTACAGTACTTACCTTCTGTAAAGGCGATCTCCACCCCAGCCAGGAACAGGAATAAAACCATCTCCTGAAATCTAACAGAATTAGAACACAGTAGGAGCAGAACAAGGCTACACGGCCCCTGGGCCCGCTCCACTACCCACAGGGCCATGACCATTCCGAACCCAGACTCATGTCCAATTTCCTGCCCGCTCCCCGTAACCCTTAATTCCCTTTACTTCTAGGAAACTATCTATTTCTGTTTTAAATTTATTTAATGATGTAGCTTCCACAGCTTTCTGGGGCAGCAAATTCCACAAACCTACCACCCTCTGAGTGAAGAAGTTTCTCCTCATCTCAGTTTTGAATGAGCAGCCCCTTATTTTAAGATTATGCCCCCTAGTTCTAGTTTCACCCATCATTGGGAACATCCTCACCGCATCCACCCGATCAAGCCCCTTCACAATCTTATATGTTTCAATAAGATCGCCTCTCATTCTTCTGAACTCCAATGAGTAGAGTCCCAATCTACTCAGCCTCTCCTCATATGACCACCCCCTCATCCCCGGGATTAACCGAGTGAACCTTCTTTGTACTGACTCGAGAGCAAGTATGTCTTTTCTTAAGTATGGACACCAAAACTGTATGCTGTATTCCAGGTGCGGCCTCACCAATACCTTGTACAACTGCAGCAATACCTCCCTGTTTTTATATTCCAACCCCCTAGCAATAAAAGCCAACATTCCATTGGCCTTCTTAATCACTTGCTGCACCTGCATACTAACTTTTTGAGTTTCGTGCACCAGGACCCCCAGATCCCTTTGTACTACAGTACTTTCCAGTTTCTTGCCATTAAGATAATAACTTGCTCTATGATTTTTCCTGCCAAAGTGCATAACCTCACACTTTCCAGTATTGTATTCCATCTGCCAAATCTCTGCCCACTTACTTAGCCTGTCTATGTCCCTTTGCAGGTTTTTTATGTCCTCCTCACTCACTACTTTCCGTCCCATCTTTGTATCATCTGCAAACTTTGATATGTTACACTCGGTCCCCTCCTCCAAATCGTTAATGTAGATTGTAAAGAGTTGGGGACCCAGCACTGACCCCTGCGGAACACCACTAGTTACTGGTTGCCAATCTGAGAACGAACCATTTATCCCAACTCTCTGCTTTCTGTTAGAGAGCCAATCCTCCACCCATGCCAGAATATTACCCCCAATCCCGTGATTTTTTATCTTGAGCAATAATCTTTTGTGTGGCACCTTGTCAAATGCCTTTTGGAAGTCTAAATACACTACGTCCACTGGTTCCCCTTTATCCACCCTGTATGTTACTTCCTCAAAAAACTCAAGCAAATTTGTTAAACATGACTTCCCCTTCATGAAACCATGCTGAGTTTGCCCTATTAAATTATGTTTATCCAAATGCCCCGTTACTGTCTCCTTAATAATGGACTCTAACATTTTACCAACCACAGATGTTAGGCTAACAGGTCTATAGTTTCCAGCCTTCTGCCTACTACCCTTTTTAAATAATGGTGTTACATTAGCAGTTTTCCAATCTGCCGGGACCTTTGCTGAGTCCAGTGAGTTTTGGAAAATTATTACCAATGCATCCACAATCCCTACCGCTACTTCCCTCAAGACCCTGGGATGCAAACCATCAGGTCCAGGGGATTTATCCGCCTTGAGTCCCATTATTTTACCAAGTACCACTTCCTTAGTGATTTTAATTGTATTTAGTTCCTCCCCCCCTAGAGTCCCCTGTTTGTCCAGTGTTGGGATATTCTTAGTGTCCTCTACTGTAAAGACTGATACAAAATAATTGTTCAGTGTTTTTGCCATCTCCATGTTTCCCACCATTAATTTCCCGGTCTCATCCTCTAAGGGACCAACATTTACTTTAGCCACCCTTTTTCTTTTTATATAACTATAGAAACTTTTACTGTCTTTTTTTATATTTTTTGCTAATTTACTTTCATAATCTATCTTCCCTTTCTTAATCAATCTTTTTGTTATTTTTTGCTGTCTTTTAAAGACTTCCCAATCTTCCATCCTCCCACTAGATTTGGCTACCTTATATGCCCTTGCTTTTAGTCGGATACTATCCTTAATTACTTTACTTAGCCACGGATGGCTATCTTTTCTTTTACACCCTTTTTTCCTCAGTGGAATATATTTTTCTTGGAAGTTGTAAAATAACTCCTTAAATGTACACCACTGGTCATGTACCGTCTTACCCTTTAATCTATTTTCCCAGTCCACTCTAATTAATTCCGCTCTCATACCTTCATAGTCTCCTTTATTCAAGCTCAGCACGCTTGTTTGAGATCCAACCTTCTCACCCTCTAATTGAATATGGAACTCAACCATGTTATGGTCACTCATTCCAAGGGGATCCTTTACTAGGACATTTTTAATTAATCCTGTCTCATTACACAGGACCAAATCTAAGGTTGCTTGCCCCCTGGTCGGTTCAGTTACATACTGCTCAAGAAACCCATCCCTAATACACTCAATGAACTCTTCCTCAAGGCTGCTCTGCCCAATTTGATTTGTCCAGTTAATATGATAATTAAAATCCCCCATAATTATAGCTGTTCCCTTATTACAAGCCTCAACTATTTCCTGATTAATACTCCGTCCAACAGAGTTGCAACTGTTCGGAGGCCTATAGACTACACCCACTAGTGTTTTTTCCCCTTATTATTCCTTACCTCCACCCAAACTGTTTCACTATCCTGCTCCTTTGACCCAATATCATTTCTCTGTATTATAGTGATTCCTTCCTTTATTAACATAGCCACCCCACCTCCTCTCCCTTCCTGCCTGTCCTTCCTGATTGTTAAATAACCTGGTATGTTTAATTCCCAGTCATGGTCACCCTGCAGCCATGTTTCTGTAATGGCCACAAGATCATACCCATATGTCATTATTTGTGCCGTTAACTCATTCATTTTGTTACGAATGCTACGTGCATTCAGATAAAGAACTTTCAAATATGTTTTGTAACACTTAGTTCCTGTTTTTTCCCTTTTTAGTACTTTACTTTTTACTCCATACCTTCTGTCCCTTCCTGACACATTCTGTTTTTTAATTCCCCCACTGCTACCTAAGTCTATGACCTTCTCTGTTGTCATTTCTATGATGTGCTCTCTAGAAACCTCCCCCCAACTAATTAGTTAAAAGCCCTCTCTACAGCCCTAGTTATATGATTCGCCAGGACTCTAGTCCCAGCACTGGCCAAGTGGAGTCCATCCCAACAGAACAGCTCCCTCCTGTCCCAGTACTGGTGCCAGTGTCCCAAGAAGCAAAACCCATTTCTCCCACACCAGTCTTTGGGCCACGCATTTAACTCTTTAATTTTATTTATCCTAGCCAAATTCGCTCGTGGCTCAGGTAATAACCCAGAGATTATTACCCTTGAGGTTCTGTTTTTTAATTTGACCCCTAGCTGCTCATACTCCTTTAACAGAACCGTCTTCCTTGTCCTATCTATGTCGTTTGTACCAACATGGACCACGACAACTGGATCCTCCCCCTCCCACTGCAAGTTTCTTTCCAGCCCAGAAGAGATGTCCTTAACCCTGGCACCAGGCAGGCAACACAGCCTTCGGGACTCCCGCTCTTGACTGCAGAGAACCCTATCTATCCCCCTAATGATACTATCCCCTACCACTACAACATTTCTTTTTACTCCCTCCACTTGAATGGCCCCCTGTACCACGGTGCTGTGGCCAGGTTGCTCATCCTCCCTGCAGTCCCCGCTCCCGCCCTCACAGGGAGTAAGAACCTCGATCCTGCTGGACAAGAACAAGGGCTGCGTCTCCTTCAACACTACATCCTGGATCCCTGTACCTTCCTCACTCGTAGTCACACCATCCTGTCCCTGACCACGGACTACATCTGCAGTAATTAACTTCATAGGTGTGACCATCTCCTGAAACATAGAGTCCAGGAACTTCTCCCCCTCCCTGATATGTCGCAGTGTCCGAAGCTCGGTCTCAAGCTCCATAACATGGAACTTGAGTTCCTCTAGCAGCAAACACTTGTCGCAGATGTAGTCACCATTAGCCTCAATGGGGTTCACTGGCTCCCACATCTCGCAACAGTAACACATCACCTGCTCCATTCTATATAATTAATTAAATTTCTTATTATTAGTTATGAAGACCCTGCCCGGATATATATGATAATATCACACCACTATTCAATAGGACTTACCAACTTAAAGGTATGAAAGAGAAGAGAAGGAAGAAAACCAACCAACCAGCTGATCACCAACCTTCTCCTTGAATACTGTCTGTGGAGCCTGTTTGGTTGACTCGTCTCGCTGCTCCGCCTCCGCAGTGATGTCTAAGCCTGGGAGTGGGGAACAAAACAGAGCAAAAAACACACCCTCACCTCCCACTTATCCGAACTCTCCCACTTAGCAAAACTCCAACAGCACTCAATGCACAAAGCACTCCGTGCACCGCACTAGCCCCTCCCCTTTTATACCCGGATTCTACTTCCTGTTTAAACTGCCCAAGAGTTTAAAAAACCCTTAAAAAATTAAACTTACTTCAAATAATTGACTTCTTAACACACTAAAATTCACAAAATACACTTAAATGATTTTTCTCCCACTTAGCAAAACTCCAACAGCACTCAATGCACAAAGCATTGTAAAATGTATGATCAGTAAGTTCGCAGATGACATGAAAATTGGTGGGGTGGTAAATAGCGAGGAGGGTAGCCTCAGTCTGCAGGACGATATAGATGGGTTGGTCAGATGGGCGGAACAGTGGCTAATGGAATTTAACCCTGAAAAGTGTGAGGTGATGCATTTTGGAGGGACTAACAAGGCAAGGGAATACACAATGAATGGTAGGATCCTAGGAAAGACAGAGGATCAGAGGGACCTTGGTGTGCATGTACATAGATCCCTGAAGGCAGCAGAACAGGTGGATAAGGTGGTTTAAGAGGCATATGGGATACTTGCCTTCATTAGCCGAGGCATAGAATATAAGAGCAGGGAGGTTATGATGGAGCTGTACAAAACACTGGTTAGGCCACAGCTGGAATACTGTGTTCAGTTCTGGTCACCACACTATAGGAAGGATGTGATTGCTTTGGAGAGGGTGCAGAGGAGATTCACCAGGATGTTACCTGGGCTGGAGCGCTTCAGCTATGAAGAAAGACTGGACAGGCTGGGGTTGTTTTCCTTGGAGCAGAGAAAGCTGAGGGGGGACCTGATTGAGGTGTAGAAAATTATGAGGTGCATAGATAGGGTAGATAGAAAGGAACTTTTTCCCTTAGTAGAGGGGTCAATAACAAGGGGGCATAGATTCAAGGTAAGGGGCAGGAGGTTTGGAGGGGATTTGAGGAGGAACTTTTTCCCCCAGAGGGTGGTTGGAATCTGGAACTCACTGCCTGAAAGGGTGGTAGAGGCAGGAACCCTCACAACATTCAAGAAGCATTTGGATGAGCACTTGAAATGCCATATCATACAAGGCTATGGACCAAATGCTGGAAAATGAGACGCTGTCCTTTTAAAATCGGTCCTCCACAGGCAAGGAGGGACTCGGTCCCTTTAATGAAAATCACATTGAAAAGGAGAGTCCCTCTCCCTTTAAGAGCCCTCCGCCCACCACTGCCACCTTTTACACTATAGTTATCACTGTTATATCGTGTTATATCGTTAATCTATGGTTATCACTGTTCACACTGTTGCATCACTATACGAGGTCGCCTCTTGTCACGCTGTTATACCTGGGATGACCATTGCTGACTCCGCCCATGGCTCCACCTACCTGCCCAGGTATAAAGGTGGTCGACTGGCTGGTATTCCTCCTTGTTGGATCCGATCACCCACGAGGGTGGGCTCTGTTATTTAGCCAATAAAAACCTATAGTTACTTTCTTAACTCATCGCTTTTCATTGGATGAATTGATAGGTATATCAATTTTATTGGCTAAATTTTAAAATGTCGTTACTTGAGCAGCCAAACGACCAGCCAAACGACCAGCCAAATGACCAGCCAGACGCCCAGCTACAACAGCCACAGCAGCCGGCCTGGCTGCGAGCCCTCCGACCACCGTACCTGGATCTATACCCACAGGCAGCAAACTCAGCCCTCGACTTCGAACACTGGCTGAGCTGTTTCGAATCCTACCTGGGAGAATACGGCCTGCCTCAGAAATCCAAGCTAAGAGTTCTGACCGCCCAAGTGAGCCCTAAAGTATTCGCACTCATCCGGGACCTTAAAACATACGAGGCCGCCATCAACCTGCTGAAACAACAGTACCGGAGCCCGGTAAATTCTATGTATGCCAGACATCTCCTGAGATCCTGCCCGCAACAGCCAGGAGAGTCGGTAGATGAATTTTTATGGGCGCTACAAGCACTCGGCAGGGACTGTGACTTTAAAGCGGTAACGGCGGCAGAAAATACTGAAGATAATATCCGCGATGCCTTCGTGAAAGGCCTGCGCTCCGACTACTCACGGCAAAGACTGCTTGAAGCTAAGGACCTCGACCTGAACACAGCTGCAGCCCTCGCTCGCTCCCTAGAAGTGGCCCATCGGGACCTCGAGGCATACTCCAGGTACTGTAATTTGCGACCCTGGGACTCGGGACCGACCCCGACCGCAATACCCCTCGCAGCGCCACCCCTGGGACCTACCTCAGCGTCGGCGTCCCGGACCCGATTGGGACCGCCACCCCCGGTACCGGCTGCGACATCGGACCCCCGCGATCGGGCCGCCGGCTGCTTCTTCTGCGGCCAGGCGAAACACCCGAGGGCGCGCTGCCCAGCGAGAAACGCGACGTGCTCAAGCTGCCTGAAGAAAGGCCACTTTGCTAAGGCCTGCAGAGGGAGATCAACAGAGGCCAGCAGTGCCTCATGCGAGTTCTGGGGGCGGCCATCTTCCATCAAGGCCACAGATGCCAGCATCCCCACGTGTGAGTCATGGGGGCGGCCATCTTTGATCCAGGCAACCGACACCAGCAGTGCCTCATGTGAGTTGTGGGGGCAGCCATCTTCTCGCCATTTGGTCCAACCTCGTGGGCGCCGCCATTTTACCCACCACGCTCGACCGCCACCTTGCCTCCAGACCCGACCACCGCCTCACCCGCAGACTACGGCAGCTCGCTGAGCCATACACTAGCCTCCGTCACACTGGACCAAGCCTGCCCGCATCACCTGTCCAAGTCCATGATGGACATCAAAGTAAACGGCCGCACCACGACCTGCCTGTTCGACAGCGGAAGCACGGAGAGTTTCATCCACCCAGACACGGTGAGCCACTACTCCCTCACTGTCCAGCCAATGCGCAACCGGATCTGGATGGCATCGAGGTCCCACGCCACAGACATCAACGGCTACTGTGTTGTGACCCTGTTGGTTAAGGGCACGGAGTATAAAAATTTTAAACTCCTCGTCCTGCCCCAGCTCTGCGCTGCCATCCTACTAGGGCTGGACTTCCAATCCCACCTCCAAAGCGTCACTCTAGCATACGGCGGACCCCTCCCCCCACTCACAGTCGATAACCAGCAGCTAGTGAACCACCCACCGCGTAACACCTGCGGCCTATTCACCCTCAAGGTCCCGCCACCTTCCCTGTTCGCTAACCTCACCCCCGACTGCAAACCCATCGCTACCAAGAGCAGGCGGTACAGCGCCGGGGACAGAGCTTTCATTAGCTCTGAGGTGCAGCGTCTCCTGAAGGAGGGCATCATCGAGGGGAGCACCAGCCCCTGGCGTGCCCAGGTCATAGTCATTAAGACCGGCAATAAAAACCGCCTGGTCATCGACTACAGCCAAACCATAAACCGCTCCACCCAGCTGGACGCATACCCCCTTCCCCGCATATCTGATATGGTCAATCAGATTGCACAATACCGAGTATTCTCTACCATCGACCTTAAGTCGGCCTACCACCAACTCCCTATCAGCCCGGAGGACCGCCAGTATACCGCCTTCGAGGCGAATGGCCGCCTCTACCACTTCCTTAGGGTTCCCTTCGGCGTCACCAACGGGGTTTCGGTCTTCCAAAGGGAGATGGACCGGATGGTTGACCAGAACGGGCTGGATGCCACGTTCCCCTATCTAGATAACGTCACCATCTGCGGCCGTGACCGGCAGGACCATGATGTTAATCTGGAGAAATTCCTCCGTACGGCCGAACGGCTGAACCTCACTTACAATAAGGAGAAATGTCTGTTTAACACCTCGCGCCTTGCCATCCTCGGCTGCGTAGTAGAGAACGGAGTCATCAGCCCCGATCCCGAGAGAATGCGCCCCCTCATGGAGTTACCCCTCCCCCACTGTCCAAAGGCACTGAAGAGAACCCTGGGGCTCTTCGCCTACTATGCCCAATGGGTGCCCAACTATGCGGACAAAGCCAGACCCCTCATGAAGTCCACCTCCTTCCCCCTTACGGAGGAAGCGTGCGCAGCCTTCTCCCTCATTAAGGGAGACATTGCTAAGGCCACAATGCACGCGGTGGATGAGTCCATCCCCTTCCAAGTGGAGAGCGATGCATCCGACTTCGCCCTAGCCGCTACCCTTAACCAGGAGGGGAGACCGGTGGCCTTCTTCTCAAGGACCCTACAGGGCCCTGAGATCCGACACTCTTCGGTCGAGAAGGAGGCCCAGGCAATTGTGGAGGCTGTACGACGCTGGAGGCATTACCTGGCAGGCAAACGATTTACCCTCCTCACCGACCAGCGTTCGGTCGCTTTTATGTTTAATAACAAGCTGAGGGGCAAAATCAAGAACGACAAGATCTTGAGGTGGAGAATCGAGCTCTCCACCTATGATTATGATATCTTGTACCGGACTGGTAAGCTGAACGAACCCCCTGATGCTCTATCATGAATTACATGCGCCAACGCACAAATTGATAGACTTCAGACCCTCCACAACGATCTCTGCCACCCCGGGGTCACCAGATTTACCACTTCATTAAGGCTCGCAACCTGCCCTACTCCATCGAGGAGGTCAGGACCGTGACCAGGAACTGCCAGACCTGTGCCGAGTGCAAAACGCATTTCTTTAGGCCGGACAGAGCACGCCTGATCAAGGCCACCCGCCCCTTCGAGCGCTTGAGCATCGATTTTAAGGGGCCCCTCCCGTCCTCTGACCGTTGTTGATGAGTACTCCCGTTTCCCCTTTGCCTTCCCCTGCCCAGACATGACCAGTACCACGGTCATTAAATGCCTGAACGACCTCTTCACCTTGTTCGGGTTCCCAAGCTGCATACATAGCGACCGGGGCTCCTCCTTCATGAGCGAGGAACTCCGTCAGTTCCTATTAGCGAGAGGTATCGCTACAAGCAGGACCACCAGCTACAACCCCCGAGGGAATGGCCAGGTGGAAAGAGAGAACACGACTGTATGGAAGGCCGTCCTCTTAGCCTTAAAGTCGAAGGGCCTCCCAACCTCTCGCTGGCAGGAAGTCCTCCCGGCAGCGCTGCATTCCATCCGGTCACTACTTTGCACTGCCATTAACACCACCCCCCATGAACGAATGTTTGTTTTCGCTAGGAAGTCGACTACGGGAACCACGCTACCCACCTGGCTGACCTCTCCGGGGCCCGTCTTGCTGTGAAAGCACGTGAGGGCCCATAAAACGGACCCCCTGGTCGAGAGGGTGGACCTCCTGCACGCCTACCCCCAGTACACCTATGTGGCATACCCAGACGGGCGGGAGGACACAGTCTCCTTACGAGACCTCACACCCTCGGGCATTCTGGAGACACCACCCTTACCCCCCCACCACCCCCCCAACTCCAGCCCAGGTAGACGGCATGCCGGAACCCCACGAGCCTTCGCCGACCACGCAGACACCAGCATTAACACCGGAGAATGCAACACCGCTGCTGCGACGATCAGAAAGGCTTACGAGGCCTCCGGACAGACTGACATACCAGAACTGGTAGTACACTTCACCCCGCCGGACTCAAATCTAAACAAGGGGTGAATGTGGTAAACCACTTTTATCGTTCACTATCGTTACACTATAGTTATCACAGTTATATCGTTACTCTATGGTTATCACTGTTCACACTGTTGTATCACTATACGAGGTCGCCTCTTGTCACGCTGTTATACCTGGGCTGACCACTGCTGACTCCGCCCATGGCTCCACCTACCTGCCCAGGTATAAAGGTGGTCGACTGGCTGGTATTCCTCCTTGTTGGATCCGATCACCCACGAGGGTGGGCTCTGTTATTTAGCCAATAAAAACCTATAGTTACTTTCTTAACTCATCGCTTTTCATTGGATGAATTGATAGGTAGATCACTCCTTATAAGCTACAGCTAGACAAAGCCCTGGTTCGACTCCAGAGAGTGATAGAGTCATAACGGCACAGATGGAGGCCATTCAGCCCATCGAGTCCGTGCCAGCTCTCTGCAGAGCATACAGTCAGTCCCAATCCCCCGCTCTATCCCCGTAGCCCTGCAAGTTTATTTCCCTCAAGTGCCTATCCAGTCTCCCCTTGAAAACATTGAGTGTCTCCGCTTCCACCACTTCCGTCGGCAGCGAGTTCCAGGTCCTCACCACTCGCTGCGTAAAAAAGTTTTTCCTCACATCCCCCCTGTATCTCTTGCCCAAAACCTTAAATCTGTGTCCCCTAGCCCTTGTACCATCAACTAGTGGGAACAGCCTTTCTCCATCTAGCCTATGCAAACCCGTCATAATCTTGTACACCTCTATCAAATCACCCCCCAACCTCCTTTGCTCTAATGAAAACAAATCCAGCTTCTCCAACCTGTCCTTGTAGCTAAGATCCCGCATCCCCGGAACCATTCTGGTAAATCTCCTCTGCACCCTCTCAAGTGCCTTCACATCCTTCCTAAAGTGTGGTGACCAGAACTGGATGCAATACTCCAGTTGTGGCCTAACCAGCGCTTTGTAAAGGTTCAACATAATTTCTCTACTTTTGTACTCAATACCTCTATTTATGAAGCCCATGATCCCATATGCTTTGTTAACCAGTCTCTCAATATGTCCTGTCACCTTCAGGGACCTATGCACATTAACTCCCAGGAACTCCCTGGAGCGCTGTGTACAGTTCTGGGCACCGCACCTCAGAAAGGATATACTGGCCTTGGAAGGAGTGCAGCACAGATTCACCAGAATGTTACCTGGGCTCCAAGGATTAGTTTATGAGGGAGGGATTACATAAACTAGGCTTGTATTCCCTGGAATCTGGAAGGTTGAGGAGTGATTGAGGATTTTAGGATTTTGAAAGGAATTGGTAGAGTAGATAGACAGAAACTTTTTCCGCCGGTGGGGAAGTCGAGGACAAGGGGACATCACCTTAAAATCAAAGCCAGGCCATTCAGGAGAGAAGTTGGGAAACACTTCTTCACACAAAGGTTGGTAGAAGTGTGGAACCCTCTCCCACAGAAAGCAGTCGATGCCAGCTCAATTAATCATTTAAAATCCCAGAGTGATAGATTTTTGCTAGACAAGGGAGCAATGGGATATGGAGCCAAGGCAGGAGGGTGGAGTTAAGACACAGATCGGCCATGATCTCATTGAATGGCGGAACAGGCTGGAGGGACTGAATGGCCTCCTCCTGTTCCCATGCTCCTATTTACTCTATCAAAACCCTTCATGTTTTGAACACCTCTATTAAATCTCTGCTGCACCTTCTCTGCTCCAAGGAGAACAATCCCAGCTTCTCCAGTCTCTCCACCTAACTGAAATCCTCTGTGTATTTGTCGTGGTGCAGCAGGCTGTAGCAAACAGCTTTCTTAAGAATATAAGAAATAGGAGCAGGAGCAGGCCATTCGGCCCTTTGAGCCTGCTCCGCCATTCAATAAGATCATGGCTGATCTTCTACCTCATCTCCACCTTCCCGCCCGATCCCCATATCCCTTGATTCCCCATGAGTCCAAAAATCTCTCGATCTCAGCCTTGATTATACTCAATGACTGAGCCTCCACAGCCCTCTGGGGCAGAGAATTCCAAAGATTCACCATCCTCTGAGTGAAGAAATTCCTCCTCATCTCAGTCCTAAATGGCCGACCCCTTATTCTGAGACTGTGACCCCTGGTTCCAGACTCCCCAGCCCGGGGAAACAGTCTCCCAGCATCTACCCTGTCAAGCCCTGTAAGAATTTCAGATGTTTCAATGACATCACCTCTCATTCTTCAAAATTCCTGGGAATATAGGCCTAGTCTCCTTAATCTCTCCTCATAGGACAATCCCCGCATCCCAGGAATCAGTCTGGTGAACCTTCGTTGCACTCCCTCTAAGGCAAGTATATCCTTCCTTAGATAAGGAGACCAAAACTGGACACAATACTCCAGGTGTGGTCTCACCAAGGCCCTGTATTATTGCAGTACGACTTCTTGGCCTAGAAATTGAGTTTGCGCTGCGCCAGGGCTTTAGCGCCAGAAGTTAGCGCCGGCGCTAAGTCCCTTTGCGCGCGCCAAAAATTCAGTAGCGCCGCGCCCAAACGGCTGCCGGCGCTACTGAAGGGTTTTAGCGCCTGAAAACTGGCGCAACGCGCCGCATTGCGGCGCTATTCCGGCGCTGCAGTGCCCGCTGCGGTGTGGCAGGCTCGGGAAGTGCAGGCCTCCTCCTTCCGTTAAGGAGGAGCTGCCTGCACCCGGCCGCAGCCCACGCAAATCTCTTCAAAAATGAGCCCGGCACCTCGGACAAGTGCCGGGCTTGAATCTGTTCCGGGGGGGGGGGGAGAAGTCCGGGGAGGGAGCTGCGGGCAGGCGGCCGGCGGGAAAGTGGCCGGCCGCCGCGGGGCCTTTAATGCACCGGCGCAAACACATGTTGGACTCTGTTGCCAGAGTCTTAGTTGCGGCTGCCACGGGCGAGGCGGCCGCCACTGAATTTTGGCGCTGAGGCCCGTCGGCATGGCAACCGGGACGCTGCGCACACTGATGACGTCATCGGTGCCGGCGCAGCACTACCGGTGCAACGCCGCTTTAGGGCCCCAGGGAATTTTTGAACTGGCCATAACTCTGGCGCTAGTCCCTCTAGCGCCTCAAAAGCGGCGCTAAGGCTAGTGAATTTCTAGGCCCTTTACTCTTATACTCCAATCCTTTTGTAATAAAGACTAACGTACCATTTGCTTTCCTAATTGCTTGCTGCACCTGCATGTTAACTTTCAGTGCCTCGTGTACAAGGACACCCAGGTCCCTCTGAACACCAACATTTCCCAATCCCTCACCATTTAAAAAATACTCTGCTTTTCTATTTTTCCTACCAAAGATGGTTGGAGTATAAAAGCAGGGAAGTCCGGCTACAACTGTGCAGGGCATTGGTGAGACCACACCTGGAGTACTGCGTACAGTTTTGGTCTCCGTATTTAAGGAAGGATATACTTGCATTGGAGTCAGTTCAGAGACGATTCACTAGGTTAATTCCAGAGATGAGGGGATTGACTTATGAAGAAAGGTTGAGCAGGCTGGGCCTATACTCATTGGAATTTAGAAGAATGAGAGGTGATCTTATTGAAACATATAAGATACTGAGGGGGCTCGACAGGGTAGATGCAGAGAGGATGTTTCCCCTCGTGGGGAAAACTAGAACTCGGGGGCACAGTCTCAGAATAAATGGTCGCCCTTTTAGAACTGGGATGAAGAGGAATTTCTTCTCTCAGAGGGTCGTAAATCTGTGGAATTCTCTGCCCCAGAGAGCTGTGGAGGCTGGTTCATTAAATACATTTAAGGTGGAGATAGACAGATTTTGGCAAGATAAGGGAGTGAAGGGTTATGGGGAGCGGGTTGGGAAGTGGCTTTGAGCCCAAGATCAGCCATGATCTTATTGAATGGCGGAGCAGGCTCGAGGGGCCAAGTGGCCTATTCCTGCTCCTATTTCTTATGTTCTTGTGTTCAAAGCGGATAACTTCACACTTCTCCACATTATATTCCATCTGCCATGTTCTTGCCCATTCACTTAACCTGTCTATATCCCTTTGCAGCCTCTTTGTGTCCTCCTCACAACTTATTTTCCCACCTAGCTTTGTATCGTCAGTAAACTTGGATACATTGCACTCAGTCCCCTCATCTAAGTCATTGAGTCATTGATGGAGATTGTGAATAGCTGAGGCCCCAGCACTGATCCTTGCGGGACCCCACTAGTTACAGCCTGCCAGCCCGAAAATGAGCCGTTTATTCCTGCTCTCTGTTTTCTGACCGTTAACCAATCCTCAATCCATGCTAATATTACCCCCAATCCCATGAGCCCTAATTTAGTGTGACAGCTGTCCAGAGCCTTGCTCAGGCCCCATCCGGAGGACTGCCTTCAGTTTTAGGCACCGCACCTCAGAAAGGGACACACTGGCCTCGGAGGGGGTGCAGGGCCGATTCACCAGGAGGACACCGGGGCTGAGAAGGTCTCATTATGGGGATGGAACCATCAAATGAAACAGCACAGAAGGAGGCCATTCGGCCCACCGTGCCTGTGCTGGCTCTTTGGTCGAGCTCTCCAATTAGTCCCACTCCCCCCTGCTCTTTCCCCATTGCCCTGTAAATGTCTCCCCTTCAAGTATTTACCCACTTCTTTTTTGAAAGTTACTGTTGAATCTGCTTCCACCGCCCTTTCAGGCAGCGCATTCCAGATCATAACTGGCTGTGTTTAAAATCTGTTTCCTCATGTCACCTCTGGTTCTCTTGCCTGAGATCTGTGCCCTCTGGTTACCGACCCTCCTGCCACTGGAAACAGTTTCTCCTTATTTACTCTATCCAAACCCTTCATGGTTTTGAACCCCTCTATCAGATCTCCCCTTAACCTTAGCCGGGCAGGTGGAAGGGATATCAGTGAGAGAGCATTGTGGGGTAGTGATCATAATTCAGTTGATTTAGGGTAGTTCTGGAAAAGGACACAGATCACAGAATCACAGAATCCCCACAGTGCAGATAGAGGCCATTTCAGCCCATCGAGCCTGCACCGACACATATCGCACCCGATCACCGTAACCCCTACACCAACACATATCCCACCCTATCCCTGTAACCCCCCTAACACTAAGGGTCAATTTATCATAGCCAATCAACCTAACCCGCACATCTTTGGACTGTGGGAGGAAACCGGAGCACCCGGAGAAAACCCACACAAACATGGGGAGAATGTGCAAACTCCACACAGACAGTCGCCCGAGGCCAGATTCGAACCCAGGTCCCTGGCGCTGTGAGGCAACAGTGCTAACCACTATGCCACCGTGGACCAGGAATAAAAGTTCTCAATTGGGGAAAAGCCAATGTCACTAAGCTGAGATGTGATTTAGCCAAAGTGGACTGGAAGCAGCTACTTGAAGGTAAATCCGTGTCAGAGCAGTGGGAGGAGCTAGAGAGGGCTCGGCGAAAGTATGTTCCCTTAAAGAAAAAGGGTGGGACCAACAAGTCTAGAGCCCCCTAGATGTCAAGGGGCACACCGGGTAGGATAAAGAACAAAAGGGAGGCTTCTGACAGTTCCCGAGGGCTCAACCCCACAGAATCCCCAGAGGAGCAGAGAAAGGGCAGGGGGGAAATTAAAAAGGAAATTAGGAAAGCAAAGAGAGAGCATGAAAAAATATCGGCAGGTAAGATCAAGGAAAACCCAAAGATGTTTTATAAATACATTCAGAGCAAGAGGATAACTAAAGAAAGAGTAGGGCCTATTAGAGACCATGAAGGTAATCTATGTGCGGAGGCGGAAGACATGGGTATGGTCCGAAATGAACACTTTGCGTCTGTTTTCACAAAAGAGTGGGATGATGCAGACATCACAATCAGGGAGGAGGCATGTGAAATATTAGGTGAAATAATCATAGTGAGAGAGGAAATGGTAAGGGGTTTAGCATCTTTGAAAGTGGATAAATCCCCAGGCCCGGATGAAATGTATCCCAGGCTGTTAAGCGAAGCAAGAGAGGAAATAGCAGAGGCTCTGACCATCATTTTTCAATCCTCTCTGGCTACAGGTGTGGTGCCGGAGGACTGGAGGACTGCTAACGTGGTACCATTGATTAAAAAGGGAGAAAGGGATAGACCGAGTAATTACAGGCCAGTCAGCCTAAACTCGGTGGTGGGAAAATTATTGGGAAAAATTCTGCGGGACAGGATAAATCTTCATTTAGAAAGACACATTAATCAGGGATAGTCAGCATGGATTTGTTACGGGGAGGTCATGTCTGACTAACCTGATTGAATTTTTTGAGGAGGTAACAAGGAGGGTCGATGAGGGCAGTGCATTTGATGTAGTGTATATGGATTTTAGCAAGGCTTTTGATAAGGTCCCACATGGCAGACTGGTCATGAAAGTAAAAGCCCATGGGATCCAGGACAAAGTGGCAAGTTGGATCCAAAAGTGGCTCAGAAGTAGGAAGCAAAGTGTTATGGTCGATAGGTGTTTTTGTGACTGGAAGGTTTTTTCCAGTGGGGTTCCACAGGGCTCAGTACTAGGACCCTTGCTTTTTGTGATATATATCAATGATTTGGACTTGAATGTAGTGGGTATGATTAAGAAGTTTGCAGATGATACAAAAATTGGCCGTGGAGTGGATAATGAAGAAGAAAGCTGCAGACTGCAGGAAGATATTTAGTTTGCTGGTGACACAAAACTAGGCGGGGTTGTGAGTTGTGAGGAGGATGCAAAGAGGCTTCAAGGCGATTTAGACAAATTGAGTGAGTAGGCAAATACATGGCAGATACTGTATAACATGGATGAATGTGACGTTATCCAGTTCGGTAGGAAAAACAGAAAGGTAGAGTATTATTTAAATGGTGATAGATTTAAATGCTGATGTACAGAGGGACCTAGGTGTCCTTGTACACCAGTCACTGAAAGCAAACATGCAGGTGCAGCAAGCAGTTAGGAATGCAAATAGTATGTTGGCCTTCATAGAAACATAGAAGATAGGAGCAGGAGTAGGCCATTCGGCCCCTCGAGCCTCCTCCGCCATTCAATGAGATCATGGCTGATCATTCAAATTCAGTACTTTCTCCCCATATCCCTTGATCCCTTTAGCCTTAAGAAATATATCCAACCCCTTGTTGAATATATTTAATGAATTGGCCTCTACTGCCTTCTGTGGTAGAGAATCCCACAGGTTCACCACTCTCTGGATGAAGAAATTCCTCCTCATTTATGTCCTAAATGGCTTACCCCTTATCCTTAGACTGTGACCCCTGGTTCTGGACCCGCCGACCATCGGGGACATCCTTCCTGCATCTAGTCTGTCCAGTTCTTTCAGAATTTTATAAGTTTCAATGAGATCCCCTCTCATTCTTCTAAACTCCAGCGAGTATAAGCCCAATCAACCCAATCTCTCCTCATACGACATTCCTGCCATCCCAGGTATCAGTCTGGTGAATCTTCGCTGAACTCCCTCCATGGCAAGAACATCCTTCCTCAGATAAGGCGACCAAAACTGCACACAATACTCAAGATGTGGTCTCACCAAGGCCCTGTACAACTGCAGCAAGACATCCTTGTTCCTGTACTCAAACCCTCTCGCTACGAAGGCCAACATACCATTTGCCTTCTTAACTGCCTGCTGCACCTGCATGCTTACCTTCAACGACTGGTGCACAAGGACACCCAGGTCTCATTGCACTTCCCCTTCTCCCAATCTATTGTCATTCAGATAATAATCTGCCTTCCTGTTTTTGACACCAACGTGGATAACCTCGCATTTCTCCACATTATATCCTCCTTTGTGAAGACAGAACCAAAATATGTATTTAGTTGGTCTGCCATTTCTTTGCTCCCCATTATAGATTCCCCCGATTCTGACTGCAAGGGACCTATGCTTGACTTCACCAATCTTTTCCTCTTTACATATCTATAAAAGCTTTTACAGTCAGTTTTTATGTTCCCTACAAGCTTACTCTCATATTCTATTTTCCCTTTCTTAATTAATCCCTTTGTCCTCCTTTGTTGAATCCTAAACTGCTCCCAATCCTCAGGATTATTGCTTTTTCTGGCCAATTTGTATGTCCTCTCCTTGGATCTTATGCTATCCCTAATTTCCCTTGTTAGCCACAGTTGAGTCACCTTTTTTGTTTTATTTTTATGCCAAACTGGGATGAACAACTTCTGTAGTTCATCCATTCGGTCTTTGAATGTTTGCCATTGCCTATCCACCGTCAACCCTTTGAGTGCCATTCCCCAATCAATCCTGCCCAACTCGCTCCTCAGACAAATAAGGCAAGGGAATACACAATGAGTGGTAGGACCCTAGGAAGTACAGAGGGTCAGAGGGACCTTGGTGTACATGTACATAGATCCCTGAAGGCAGCGGAGCAGGTAGATAAGGTGGTTAAAAAGGCATATGGGATACTTGCCTTCATTAGCCGAGGCATAGAATATAAGAGCAGGGAGGTTATGATGGAGCTGTACAAAACGCTGGTGAGGCCACAGCTGGAGTACTGTGTGCAGTTCTGGTCGCCTCACTATAGGAAGGATGTGATTGCTTTGGAGAGGGTGCAGAGAAGATTCACCAGGATGTTACCTGGGATGGAGCGCCTCAGCTATGAAGAGAGGCTGGACAGGCTGGAGTTGTTTTCCTTGGAGCAGAGAAGGCTGAGGGGGGACCTGATTGAGGTGTACAAAATAATGAGGGGCATAGATAGGGTAGATAAAGAGGAACTTTTCCCCTTAGTGGGGGGGTCAATAACAAGGGGGCATAGATTCAGGGTAAGGGGCAGGAGATTTAGAGGGGATTTGAGGAGGAACTTTTTCACCCAGAGGGTGGTTGGAATGTGGAACTCAATGCCTGAAAGGGTGGTGGAGGCAGGAACCCTCACAACATTCAAGAAGCATTTGGATGTGCACTTGAAATGCCATTGCATACAAGGCTATGGACCAAATGCTGGAAAATGGGATTAGACTGGACAGGGATGGATGGGCGGCGCAGACACGATGGGCCGAAGGGCCTCTTTCTGTGCTGTAAAACTCTATGACTATCGTAGTTTCCTTTATTTAAATTGAGGATCCTAGTTTCTGAGTCAAGTACTTCATTCTCCATCTTAATGAAGAATTCGATCATATTATGATTGCTCCGACCCAAGGGGCCTCGTACAACAAGATTGCTAATTAATCCTTTCTCGTTACATAATACCCAGTCTAAGATGGCCTGATCTCTGGTTGGTTCCTCAACATATTGGTCCAGGAAACCATCCCGTAAACACTCCAGGAATTCCTCCTCCACAGTATTGTTACTAATTTGGTTAGTGAAATAAAGAATAGATTTGCCTTTCTAATCTAGGCTTTATTAACTTAAAAATCCTGTAGCACATCTTCAACACCCAGTCCCAACTAAAGGCTGGAAAGAACTGAATTTAAGATGGCCACCACAAATCACATGACATCAACTACCAATGAGATTGCAGCATATATCCCAAGGCAGGAAACAAACAACCAATCACAATACTTCTTACTAAACATAAGAATAATCACCACATTCACCCCTCCTTTTAAAATATACTCCAACCTAAATAACCTTTACAATTTATAATTAATTATTTACAACTAAAACTATGCACAGACAAAGTAAAACTATTCAACATGACACAATACTAAGTGAGCAACAACAAATAGTAACATTGCACATAAGTATTAAGTATCTCTCAACTAAAACAATATAATATAATATTTCAACAATTTTAAAACATTACTATCAATTTAAAAGTCCATTTTCAATCGGTCGACCGGATATCTTGTTCGTGTCGACCTTCTTAACCTTGGTGAAATTCCTTGCCCTCCCACACCAGGAGACACAGAATTATCTTCTGCAGGAAGGCTATCCATATCCCGATTTTCAACGGTTTCCGGATTAGAAATCCCATCAGGAGGTAAACTGGGATGGTCATGAACATCCATCGAAGGCTGACTAATAGAAGTATAATTATCTGCAGTCGGATTGGAAATATTCATAGTATCTGTAACAGCATCCACATTATCTGAATCATGACTATTGTTAATATCCTCAGAAGAGGGCTGGCCACCACAAGGAGCCAAGTCTTTAATTGAAACGGTACTTTCTTTCCCACCTTGGAATCGAATATGAGCATATTGGGAATTTGCCTCCAACAGCTCCACCTCCTCCACTAAAGGATCATATTTTGACAATCTAACATGGCGTCGAAGCAGCACAGGTCCCTGCATAGTAAGCCATGAAGGTACCGAATATCCCGTAGTAGATCTCCGCGGATAGTTAAAGAGCCTTTCATGGGGGTTCACATTAGTAGCCGTTGAAAGCAATGATCTAATGGAATGCAGGGCATCAGGCAGTACCATTTCCCACTGTGTATTCTTAAGGTTCCGGGGTGTCAAAGCCAACATAACTGCCTTCCAGATCACCCCATTGTATCGTTCACACTGTCCATTACCCTGGGGATTATACGGGGTAGTTCTGCTAGTAGAAATTCCCCGAATCTGAAGGTATTCCTTCAACTGGGAAGACATAAAAGAACTTCCCTGATCCGAATGGATATACGCAGTCATCCCAAAGATGACAAAAAGTTGAGTCAGGCATTTGATAACTGTAGCAGCTGATACATCTGCACAAGGAAAAGCAAAAGGGAACCTTGAAAACTCATCCACAACAGTAAATATATATCGGTTTTGAGTAGTTGAAGGAAGAGGCCCCTTAAAATCGATGCTCAAACGTTCAAAAGGAGAAGTAGCCTTTATAAGATGAGCTCGTTGAGGCTTGAAGAAATTCGGTTTACACCAAGCACAGATAGAACATGATGAAGTCATCCGCTTGACGTCTTTTTAGCTAAAAAGGGCAAATTCTTACTGCGTACGAAGTGTATCATCCTCGTAACCCCAGGATGGCATAAGGCGTTGTGAAGATTAATAAGCGTATCTCCATGAATCACAGAACAATAAGCCCTCGACAGTGCATCAGCAGCAACATTATCCTTCCCCGGACGATAAACTATATCAAAATGGTAACATGCCAACTCAATCCTCCACCTCATTATTTTATCATTCTTAATCTTTCCAAAATGTTTGACATCAAACATAAAGGACACAGACTTTTGATCAGTTACCAACGTAAAATGTCACCCCGATAAATAATGTCTCCATTTACGCAATGCTTCTACTATTGCATACGCCTCTTTCTCTATTGAAGAATGCCTTTTTTCACTATTGTTCAAGGTACGTGAGAAAAAGGCCACAGGTCTTCCATTTTGGTTCAGAGTAGCCCCAATTGCAAAATCAGAAGCGTCCGTCTCAATCACAAAAGGAACCTGCTCATCAATAGAATGCACAACTGCTCCAAGGATATCCTTTTTAAAATTATCAAAACACGTCCTGGCCTCCCATGATAAAGGATATGTCGTAACCCAAATAAGAGGCCGGATCTTCTGTGAAAAATTTGCAATCCAATTAGAATAGTAAGAAAACAGTCCAACAACTCGTTGCAAAGCCTTAGAATTAGTAGGACAAGGTAAATCAATCAATGGTCGCAGACGTTCTGGGTCTGGTTTAATCTTGTTTCCCGAGATAATGTACCCCAGTAGATTTACCTCAGTGGTCGAAAAGGTACACTTCTCTTTATTGAAAGTTAAACCAACTTTTTCCGCAGCTTGAAGGAATCTTTCTAAATTAGAATCATGCTCCACCCTTGATTTGCCACACACCGTGATGTCATCTAAGTATGAAAAGGTGTCAGAGAGAGAGTTATCACTTATAAAAGCATCCATTGCCCGTTGAAAACAAGCAACACCATTAGTAACACCAAATGGTATTCGGCAAAACTGATACAGCTTTCCACCAGCCTCAAAGGCCGTATGTGGTTGATCCTTCTTAACAATAGGAATCTGATGATAAGCACTCTTTAGGTCAATAGTGCTAAAAACCTTATACTGAGATACTTTATTGATAAGCTCATCAATCTTAGGCAAAGGGTACGCATCTAATTGAGTATACCTATTAATAGTTTGGGAATAGTCTATCACCATTCGTTTCTTATGTCTCTCGTTAGTTGTGACAACTACCTGTGCCTGCCAAGGCAAACAACTAGGTTCAATGATTCCTTCCAATAAGAGACGTTGAACTTCAGAATTAATAAATTCTCTATCCTGACTGCTATATCTTCTTGACTTGGTAGCAATTGGCTTACAATCCGGCATCAAATTGGAAAAAAGTGATAATGGAGAAATGGATAAACAGGTTAATCCACAAATAGATAAAGGTGGCTTAGTCCCTCCAAATGAAAGACTGAGAGACTCGTGTAACTGAAGCACATCATGACCAATCATAATATCCGCACAGAGATTAGGCAAAACAGATAGGCGTATATCAGTATACGTATTACCTAGAAGAATCAATTTCACAAGGCAACAACCAGCTACTTGTGAAGTGAGAGTCGTCTGAGCCATACACACCTGATAGGAAACAGGCAAAATTTTCAAATGCTTCTCCTTTGCAAACTGAAGACTTATAAAACTCTCAGTACTGCCCGTATCTATAAGGGCCTTCACTTCCAACCCATTAACTTGGGCCGTAACTATAGCTTTGTTTAGGCCATGAGCAAATGGAGCAGAAATTGATGCAATAAACACCCTATCTAAAGGCTGAATATTCACAGAGGAGGTAATTGAACCTGATGATTTACACACACGTGCGTAATGACCTCTCTTGCCGCATTTACTACACACAGCCTCCCGAGCAGGACACTTCAGATGAGGGTGCCGGACGTTCCCACAAAAATAACACTTCTGAATCCTAGAGGCAACAGCCGCTGAAGTAGAAACTGTTTCAGAATGTAGTAAACCACTCCTATTAAGTGCACATAATTCCTTTTCATCCGGAACTGCCGAAACCACAGTCACAGGCCGATTAAAAAGAGCATAAGAATCCGAACTTCTCTGAGCCACATCCAATGTAGAAGCTTGCTCAAAACCACTCTTAAGATCCAAAGTCTTATTTTCTAACAACCGCTGACGAATTGATCTAGACAGTAATCCATTAATAAAAGCATCCCGTACCGATTCTTCCTTATATCCTTCAGCCGTCATGGCCTTATAATTACAGTTAACACTAAGGCACCGAAGTGCTTGTAAATAAGTATCCAAAGATTCTCCCACCTGCTGCCTACGGGGAGATAGAAGGTGATGTGCAAATACCTCATACTTTGGTTTAACAAAAATCTTTTCCAATGTAGAAATAGCCACTTCGTAAGTTTTACAGTCCAAAATATACTTATACACATCCGGAGCAATGTAGTTGATCAGCATATTCAGCTTATTTAGAGACTCTTGATCCAACACGCCCAAAAATTTTTAATTGTACAATACCAGTGTTTCCATTTATCATCCACTCCTGCAGAATTAGGGTCAGCATTGAATCGTTCTGGTTGAAGATGTCGCTCCATTCTGACATAAAGTTAATAAATTGAAATAAAGAATAGATTTGCCTTTCTAATCTAGGCTTTATTAACTTAAAAATCCTGTAGCACATCTTCAACACCCAGTCCCAACTAAAGGCTGGAAAGAACTGAATTTTAGATGGCCACCACTAATCACATGACATCAACTACCAATGAGATTACAGCATATATCCTAAGGCAGGAAACAAACAATCACAATACTTCTTACTAAACATAAGAATAATCACCACAGTTAGCCCAATCTATATGTAGATTAAAGTTACCCATGGTGACTGCTGTGCCCTTATTGCACGCTTCTTTAATTTCCCTTTTAATGCCATCCCCAACCTCTGCCTTACTGTTTGGAGGTCTATATACCACTCCCACTAATGTTTATTTCCCCTTAGTATTTCTCAATTCTACCCATACAGATTCCACCTCATCAGAGCTAATATCCTTCATTACAATTGTGTTAATCCCTTCTTTAACCAGTAATGCTACCCCTCCTCCCTTTCCTTTTTGCCTACCTTTCCTGAATATCGAATACCCCTGGATGTTGAGTTCCCAGTCTTGGCCGTCCTTGAGCCATGTTTCCGTAATCATAACCAAATCATATTCGTTTACCTCTATTTTCGCAGCCAATTCATCCACCTTATTACAAATGCTACTCGCATTAAGACACAAAGCCTTCAGGCTTGTTTTTTTAACGCTCTTAGACCTATTAGAATTATTATTTACTGTGACCACGTTTGATTTAAACCGTTGATTTCTCTGACTGCCACTTTTGTTTTTCTCCTTCCTATCTTTTGCTTTTATCCTTGTTTCCCTTTCCTCTGTCTCCCTGCTCAGGTTCCCAAACCACTTCCATTTTAGTTTAAACCCTCCCCCACAGCACTAGCAAACACTCCCCCTAGGACATTGGTTCCAGCCCTGCCCAGGTGCAGACCGTCCGGTTTGAACTGGTCCCACCTCCCCCAGTACCGCTTCCAATGTCCCAGGAACTTGAATCCCTCCCCCTGGCACCATTCCTCTAGCCACGTATTCATCTGAAGTATCCTTCTATTTCTACTCTGACTAGCACGTGGCACTGGTAGCAATCCTGAGATTACTACCTTTGAGGTCCTGTTTTTTAATTTACCTCCTAACTCCCTAAATTCCGCTTTTAGGACCTCATCCCGCTTTTTACCTATATCGTTGGTGCCTATATGCACCATGACAACTGGCTGTTCACCCTCCCCTTCCAAGATGTTCTGCAGCCGCTCGGAGACATCTTTGACCCTTGCACCAGGGAGGCAACACACCATCCTGGAGTCTCGTTTGCGGCCGCAGAAATGCCTATCTATTCCCCTTACAATTGAATCCCCTATTACTATAGCTCTACCACTCTTTTTCCTTCCATTCTGTGCAGCAGAGCCACCCCTGGTGCCAGGAAGTTGGCTGCTGCTGCCTTCCTCTGATAAGCCATCCCCCCCAACAGTACTCAAAGTGGTATAGCTGTTGGAGAGGGGGATGGCCACAGGGGACCCCTGCACTACCTGCCTGCACCTAGTACTCTGCCTGTTGGTCACCCGTTCCCTTTCTTCCTGTCCAACCTCTACCTGCGGTGTGTCCAACTCCATAAATGTGCTATTCACGATGTCCTGAGCATCGTGAACGCTCCAGTATGCATCCAATCGCAGCTCCAGCGCCGCAATATGGTCTGTCAGTAGCTGCAGCTGGGTGCACTTCCTGCACACGTAGTTGTCAGGGACACAGGAAGTGTCCCTGAGTTCCCACATCTCGGAGGAGGAGTAGATCACAGGGCCGAGCTGTCCTGCCATGACTTACCCTTTAATTAATTGAGTTTAAATTAAATCAATCAATCCCACTAATTACACTACAGTTAAATAGTTTACCATCAGTCCCCGCCGTACCAGAGAGACCTTAGAAACTATAAAACAGAGTTAAAGTTTAAAAAATGAGAGAAATACTCACCAACCAATCACTTACCTGCTTCCTGCTGACGTCACACTTGGATTACTTTTTACCTCTCTCCCGGAACCTGGATTGGTCGGGCCTCTGGTGATCCCTCGCAGGTCCGCTGCCTCTCTGGTCTTGGGGCTCTTGGCCTCGCTGCCTCGGGCTGCTCTTTAAGTACCTCCGCTGCCTCTGGTGATCCCTCGCAGGTCCGCTGCCTCTCCGGTCTCGGGCCTCTGGGCCTCGCTGCCTCGGGCTGCTGTTTAAGTACCTCCGCCGCCTCTGGTGATCCCTCGCAGTCTGCATTCCTCCAGAAGGTATAAAAAAGGCAGATGTGGAAGGAGTCTCTCATTATTTCTTTAAACCAGTGGATTGTGGAAATGTCTGGAAGAGGAAAAACCGGCGGTAATGCTGGGGCCAAGGCCAAGTCTCGCTCACCCCAGGCCGGACTGCAGTTCCCTGTGGGCCGGGTTCACAGGCTCCTGCGAAAGGGCAACTACGCTGAGCGTGTGGGTGCCGGAGCCCCGGTCTACATGGTTGCTGTGCTCGAGTATCTGACTGCTGAAATCCTGGAGCTGGCCGGCAACGTGGCCCGCGAGAACAAGAAGACCCGCATCATCCCCAGACACCTGCAGCTGGCCATCCGCTTTGACGAGGAGCTCAACAAGCTGCTGGGAAAGGTGACCATCGCTCAGGGCGGGGTGCTGCCTAATATCCAGGCTGTGCTGCTGCCCAAGAAAACCAGCACTGCTAGCTGCAAGAGCAAGTAAAGCAGACAAGATTCAATCTAATAACCCAAAGGCTCTTTTCAGAGCCACCCACTTTATCTGTGAAAGAGCTGGTTACTGTTCATACATTTTCGGCTATAAACATGACACTGTCGAGCATGTAGAAAACTAGATCTACAAACACTAGCGGGCTTGCTGTGAGTGAATATTCAGATCGGTGATTCAATATAGAGAATGTCTGGCTTCAGAGTAAAACAAAACACACGGAACCCGAACGTGAGACCGGCATTCAATGAACATGGTATTGGGAGAGCCGAATATGACTGGATGTTTAGAACCGAGTAGAAAGTGAGTGAGCGGTGGATGGGCTTACCGTTCCTCATTGGGACATTAATTCCATAGGGAGAAATATATACATCCAGAACCATACAAACATGTCCCCTTTTACTTGGCAGAATCGAACCAGAATTGGAGCTCTGGTTAATTTAAAATATTTCCAATAGTAACTAAAGTTCCCGTCTGTCCCCGCATTAAGAGCTGGCTTTAAAGGTGAGAGTCAGACTTCAGACACCACGTTCTCTCCCGATAATCTATCCCGGTATGTGGAGTTGGATCAATTTACAATCAGAGCTCCCACTTATAGTTTCTTACTGGGCAGATCACTCACATTTAAACCTAGACCACACCCAGATATTCACTGCCCCCGCATTATAAATCCCAATTAACACCGCAAGACCTGCATGATGTGTGCACAGACCAATTTGCCTTGCGCCGATCGCAGCTCTTTCCTTTGCTGATTTGGTGGCTCTAAAAAGAGCCGTTGTTGTATCTGGTGCTAAAGTCTGGAACCGGGCAGAGTGAGTTTAGGCGCGCTCCCCGCGGATGCGGCAGGCCAGCTGGATATCTTTGGGCATGATGGTGACTCGCTTGGCGTGGATGGCGCGCAGGTTGGTGTCCTCAAAGAGCCCCACCAGGTAAGCCTCGCTGGCCTCCTGCAGGGCCATCACAGACGAGCTCTGGAAGCGCAGGTCGGTCTTGAAGTCCTGAGAGATCTCCCGCACCAGGCGCTGGAAGGGCAGTTTGCGGATCAGCAGCTCGGTGGATTTCTGGTAGCGGCGGATCTCCCTCAGAGCCACAGTGCCGTGTCTGTAGCGATGGGGTTTCTTCACTCCGCCCGTGGCTTGAGCGCTCTTCCGTGCCACTTTGGTCACCAGCTGTTTGCGAGGAGATTTCCCTCTGGTCGATTTGCGCGCTGTCTGCTTGGTCCTGGCCATTTTCTTAACAGATCTCAGCACATAGAAACATAGAAACATAGAAGATAGGAGCAGCAGTAGTCCATTCGGCCCTTTGAGCCTGCTCCGCCATTCAATGAGATCATGGCTGATCATCCAAATTCAGTACCCTGTCCCTGCCTTCTCCCCATATCCCTTGATCCCTTTAGCCTCAAGAAATATATCCAACTCTTTCTTGAATATATTTAATGAACTGGCCTCCACCGCCCTCTGTGGCAGAGAATTCCACAGGTTCACCGCTCTCTGGGTGCAGATATTCCTCCTCATTTCAGTCCTAAATGGCTTACCCCTTATCTTTAGACTATGACCCCTGGTTCTGGACTCCCCGGCCATCTGAAACATCCTTCCTGCAGCTAGTCTGTCCAGACCTGACAGAATTTTATAGGTTTCGATGAGATCCCCTCTCAACCTTCTAAACTCCAGTGAGTATAAGCCCAATCGACACAATCGCTCCTCATACGTCATTCCTGCCATCGCAGGTATCAGCCTGGTAAATCTTCACTGCACTCCCTCCAGGGCAAGAACATCCTTCCTCAGGTAAGGTGACCAAAACTGCACACAATACTCAAGGTGTGGTCTCACCAAGGCCCTGTACAACTGCAGCAAGACATCCTTGTTCCTGTACTCGAACCCTCTTGCTTCGAAGGCCAACATACCATTTGCCTTCTTAACCACCTGCTGCACCTGCATGCTTACCTTCAGTGACTGGTGCACAATAACACCCAGGTCTCTTTGCACTTCCCCTTCTCCCAATCTATTGCCATTCAAATAATAACCTGCCTTCCTGTTTTTGCCACCAAAGTGGATAACCTCACATTTATCCACATTATAGTGCATTTGCCATGTTTCTGCCCAATCACCCAACCTGTCCAAATCGTACTGGAGTTTCATGACATCCTCCTCACAGCTTACCCTCCCACCCAGCTTTGTGTCATCTGCAAATTTGGAGATATTACATCCAATTCCTTCGTCCAGATCATTAATATATATTGTGAACAGCTGGGGTCCTAGGACCGATCCTTGCGGTACCCCACTAGTCACTGCCTGCCACTTGGAAAATGACCCGTTTATTCCAACTCTTTGCTTTCTGTCCGCCAACCAGTTCTCTACCCAAGTCAACATCTTGCCCCCAATCCCATGTGCCTTAATTTTGCACGCTAATCTCTTATGTGGGACCTTATCGAAAGCCTTCTGAAAGTCCAAATACACCACATCCACTGGTTCTCCCTTATCGATTTTACCAGTTACATTCTCAAAAAATTCCAGTGGATTAGTCAAGCACGATTTACCTTTTGTAAATCCATGTTGACTTTGTTCGATCCTGTCACTGCTTTCCAAGTGTTCTGCTATTACATCTTTTATAATAGACTCTAACATTTTCCCCACTACCAATGTCAGGCTTACCGGTCTATAATTCCCTGCTTTTTCTCTACCACCTTTTTTGAACAGTTGGGTAACATTAGCTACTCTCCAATCCATGGGTACCATTCCAGAGTCTATCGAGTTCTGGAAGATGACCAGCAATGCATCTTCTATCTCTAGGGCCACTTCCTTAAGTGCCCTGGGATGTAGACCATCAGGCCCTGAGGATTTATCGGCCTTCAGTCCCATCAATTTTCCTAACACCATTTCCCTACAAATACTGATTTCTTTCAGTTCCTCCCTTTCATCAGACCCTATGTTCCCCGGCGTCTCTGGGAGGTTATTTGTGTCCTCGTTTGTGAAGGCAAAACCAAAGTATGTATTTAGTTGGTCTGCCATTTCCTTGCTTCCCATTATAAATTCCCCTGATTCTGACTGCAAGGGACCTACGCTTGACTTCACCAATCTTTTTCGCTTCACATATGTATAAAAGCTTTTACAGTCAGTTTTTATGTTCCCTGCTAGCTTACTCTCATATTCTATTTTCCCTTTCTTAATTAATCCCTTTGTCCTCCTTTGTTGACTCCTGAACTGCTCCCAATCCTCAGGATTATTGTTTTTTCTAGCCAATTTATATGTCCTCTCCTTGGATCTTATGCTATCCCTAATTTCCCTTGTTAGCCATGGTTGAGTCACCTTTTTTGTTTTATTTTTATGCCAAACCGAGATGAACAAATTCTGTAGATCTTCCATTTGGTCTTTGAATGTTTGCCATTGCCTATCCACCGTCAACCCTTTGAGTGCCATTCCCCAATCAATCCTACCCAACTCGCTCCTCAGACCATCGTAGTTTCCTTTATTTAAATTGCGGACCCTTGTCTCTGAGTCAACTACTTCATTCTCCATCTTAATGGACTGTTAATGCGGAATCTGCTGTGTGTCTGCCTTGTTATACTCAGTGAGGGATTGCCCCGAGCACTGGTTGGCTGGAGGCCGGCGCCCACCCACTTTAAACCCAACTCTGACCAATCAATGAAACGCTGCAAACTCAGGCCCCGATTGGCTGAGCTGGGATTAATTGCCCATTTCAAAAAGCCCGCCACTTTTAGTGCAGGAAATAACTGTTTGACACAAATTGATTTATTTTGCACATATTGAAATGATCATTACCAGAATCATTGAACGTTTTAAATGTAACTTCCTGGGCTTGGTGCTTCAGGGCCCTTCCCATTGCTTGCACTCTGGGCTGTTGACAGAAACATAGAAGATAGGAGCAGGATTAGGCCATTCGGCCCCTCCAGCCTGCTCCACCATTCAATGAGATCATGGCTGATCATCCAAATTCAGTACCCTGTCCCAGCCTTCTACCCATATCCCTTGATCCCTTTAGCCTTAAGAAATATATCCAACTCCTTCTTGAATATATTTAATCAACTGGCCTCCACCGCCCTCTGTGACAGAGAATTCCACAGGTTCACCACTCTCTGGGTGAAGAAATTCCTCCTCATTTCAGTCCTAAATGGCTTACCCATTATCCTTTGACTATGAACCCTGGTTCTGGACTCCCCAGCCATCGGAAACACCCTTCCTGCATCTAGTCTGTCCAGGCCTGACAGAATTTTATAGGCTTCGATGAGATCCCCTCTCAACCTTTTAAACTCCAGTGAGTATAAGCCCAATCGACACAATCTCTCCTCATACGTCATACCTGCCATCCCAGGTATCATCCTGGTGAATCTTCGCCGCACTCCTTCCATGGCAAGAACGTCCTTCCTCAGATAAGGCGACCAAAACTGCAAACAATACTCAAGGTGCGGTCTCACCAAGGCCCTGTACAACTGCAGCAAGACATCCTTGTTCCTGTACTCGAACCCTCTTGCTACGAAGGCTAACATACCATTTGCCTTCTTAACCGCCTGCTGCACCTGCATGCTTACCTTCAGCAAATGGTGCACAAGAACACCCAGGTCTCTTTGCACTTCCCCTTCTCCCTATCTATTGCCATTCAAATATTAATCTGCCTTCCTGTTTTTCCCACCAAAGTGGATAACCTCACATTTATCCATATTATAGTGCATTTGCCATGTTTCTGCCCAATCACCCAACCTGTCCAAATCGTACTGGAGTTTCACAACATCCTCCTCACAGCATACAGGCCCACTCAGCTTTGTGTCATCTGCAAATTTGGAGATATTACATCCAATTCCCTCATCCAGATCATTTATATATATTTAAACAGCTGGGGTCCTAGGACCGATCCTTGCAGTACCCCACTAGTCACTCCCTGCCACTCGGAAAATGACCTGTTTATTCCAACTCTTTGCTTTCTATCCACCAACCAGTTCTCTATCTAAGTCAATACCTTGCCCCCAATCCCATGTGCCTTAATTTTGCACGCTAATCTCTTATGCGGGACCTTATCAAAAGCCTTCTGAAAGTCCAAATACACCACATCCACTGGTTCTCCCTTTTCTATTTTACCAGTTACATTCTCAAAAAATTCCAGTAGATTAGTCAAGCACGGTTTACCTTTTGTAAATCCGTGTTTGAAATCACACAACACCAGGTTACAGTCCAACAGCTTTATTTGAAATCACAAGCTTTTGGAGCACTGCTCCTTCATCAGGTGAAGTGGAGAGATGCATAAATGCACAGCTTATATTGTCAGAGAATAATGTCAGATGTGTAGTGTCCATGTGTTGATAAAGACACTGAAGACAGGAGTTGGTTCATAGGTATTTACTAAGCAAAGTCTGGGGGGGGGGGTGGTCCTAACGGATATACACAATATGCAGGCTTATATAGCCCGAGTGGCAATTACCGGCATTACAGCACACCTGGGGCTCTTAAAGGTACATACACCACAATTCCTCCCCTTTTAGCTAACCAGTACATCATATTTTAAGTAATTATTAATTACATGTTATAAGCAAAATAATATAGATTGCTGTAGTTAATTAATTATAAGTTAATCTCTCAGGAGGCTTCCTGACTCAGTCCGGATAATGCCTCAGGGGTGTAGTAGTTTCTGGTGGTGTAGTAGGTTCTTCTGGCAAGGCTGATTCGGCTTGAATGCCAGTGTTGGGTTCATCGGGTTCCAGTATCACCGGATCGGAGGTAGATATGGGTATCTCTACTTCATCGTTAGATGTATAGAGTTGTGGTGTAGGTTGTCCCTTTTCGGATGACTTTATGATTTGGTCAGCATGGCGCCTTAGTATGCTTTCTCCGATGTCCATGGTATACATCAGTGGTCCTAGTCATGTGCAGATAGTTCCAGGCTGCCATTTCTCGGTACGGTAGTCCCGGGCCAAAACCTGTTGACCTATCTGGAAGGCCCTAGTTGGCCTTTCATTCATGCCTTGAAACTGCCGGTTCTCCACATCCCTTCTGATGTTGGGCTTGACCAAATCCAGCCGGCATCTTAGGTTTCTATTGAAGAACATCATGGCAGGGGTTTGGTTGGTAACCATATGTGTTGCATTCTTGTATGCGAATAAGAAGTTATCCACCTTGTGCTGAAGTTTTATGTCTTCATTACCCATGGTCTTTATGGCCTTCTTGAAGGTCTGGACAAACCTTTCAGCCAATCCATTGGTGGCGGGATGGTATGGGGCGGACGTGTAGTGCTTAACCCCATTGTTTTTTAAGAACTTTCTGAATTCTTCGGACACAAATTGTGGTCCATTATCAGAACATATCTGTTCTGGCAGCCCATTCCTGGCAAATATGGTCCTTAATACTGTGATGGTTTTTTCCGTGGTGGTGGAGGACATCTTTATTACCTCCGGCCACTTGGAGTGTGCATCAACCACGATTAAGAACATTGAGTCCATAAATGGACCAACAAAGTCGATGTGCACCCTTTGCCAGGGAGATGAGGGCCACTCCCATGGATGTAGAGGGGCTTGTGGTGGAGCGTTTTGGACCTTCTGGCATCCTAGGCAGCTCTTGGTCATTTCTTCGATGTCTCCATCGATACCTGGCCACCATACAAACGCCCTAGCTAGGTTCTTCATTTTCACTCCACCCAGATGCCCCTCGTGAAGCTCCTTTAGCACTTTATCCTGGAGTTTGGGTGGAATCACCACTCTGGATCCACACATCAAGGTTCCTCGGCACACTGACAGCTGTTCTCTTCTTTGCGAGAATGCTGGCAACAGTGGTTCGCCATGTGCTGGCCATCCCTTCACTGTTAAATTGTAGACCCATGAGAGAGTCGGGTCATTTCTCCTCTCCCTTTCAATGGCAGAATTTGTCACTGGTAGACATTCCACTATGGTAGAGTGGAACGTCTCTACTGGGTCTACTGTAGGTGCCTCTTCTACCATTGGCAATGGTAGGTGCGATAAACCGTCAGCATTCCCATGCTGTTTTGATTCTTTGTATTCTATGTTGTATTGGTGTGCCCCTAGAAAAAGGGACCACCTCTGTAGCCTTTGCACTGTCATAATGGGAACACATTTTTTAGGGTTGAATATGGAGATGAGGGGTTGATGGTCAGTCAACAAGGTAAATTTTTGTCCGTGTAGGTAATGGTTGAATTTCTTCACTCCCCATACCAGGCTGAGTGCTTCCCTGTCGATTTGGGCATAGTTACGCTCAGCTGAGTTTAATGAGCGTGACGCAAAAGCTATCAGCTGTTCTGAGCCATCAGGGAATTTATGGGATAATACTGCTCCTATGCTGTGAGGGGATGCATCGCACGCCAGTCTGATTGGCAGTGATGGGTTGTAATGAGCCAAAACTTCTTCGGATGTGATTAAGTCTTTGCATTTATGGAAGGCACATTTACAGTCTTTGTTCCATTTCCAAATCACTCTTGTTTGTAGAAGTTCATTAAGAGGGTGTAGAAGAGTTGATAAGTTTGGTAAAAATTTATGATAGTAATTAATTAATCCCAGGAACGACCTTAATTGTGAAACATTTTCAGGTGCTGGGGCTTTTATTACCACTTCAATTTTTTCAGGTGACTTATGCAACCCTTCATTATTAATTATGTGGCCACAATATGATATCTGAATTTGGAAAAGTTCACACTTCGGGCGATTCGCTCGTAGGCCCCGTTCTTTCAGCCTAGTGAGCACCTGCTCCAAATTGGCAAGGTGCTCGTTGTCATTTTCTTCTGTTATAAGGATGTCGTCTAGGTAGCATTGAGTCCCCGGAATCCCTTGCAGGACTTGCTCCATAGCTCTTTGCCAGATAGCTGGAGCTGATGCTACTCCAAAAACCAGTCGATTGTACTGGTGCAGGCCTTTGTGTGTGTTTATCGTGAGATACTTTTTAGAGGCCTCCTCAACCTCCATCTGTAGATATGCCTGTGCCAAGTCAATTTTGGTGAAACGTTTCCCTCCGGATAGTGAGGCGAAAATATCTTCTATCCTCAGAAGAGGATACTGTACTGTGTGAAGGACCGGGTTTACAGTCACCTTGAAGTCACCACAGATGTGAATTTTTCTCTGTTCTTCAGATTTATCTTTATTCAATGCTTTTTTCATGACTGGAACGATGGGTGTTGCCCATTCGCTCCAATCTATTTTGGATAATACGCCTGCTTTTTCCAAATTCTCCAGGTCTGCCTCGACTGCTGGACGTATTGCGTATGGCACCGGTCTTGCCTTAAAAAATTTGGGAATTGCTGCATCTTCCAATTTTATTGAGGCGGTGATGCCTTTCAAGGTTCCTAGTTTCTCTTGAAACACTTCTTTGGCATTGGCCAAGATGTCTTTTAATCGTTCAGGTATGATGTCATCATTGTTTTTTTCCTTACTGGTCACCGTCAGTGCCTGAATGGAGTGCAAGTCTAAACGTATCTTCCTGATCCATTCACGTCTCAACAACGGTGGACCACCATCTTGTAGAATGTATAAATACAACTTTTGTATTTCTTTGCCGTTGTATACAACAGGCACCCTTATTTTTCCTTTGGGGTATACTTTCTGCCCCGTATATGTTTTTAAGATAATGGATGTGTCTTTTAGAGGTATATGCGAAAATAGCCTCTGGTAATCCCGCCGATTATTACGGTTAGAGCTGATCCTGTATCTAGCTCCATTTCAACTGGGGACCCTGCTATTGTGAGGGTAACCCAAATGGTTTGGTAATCATCTTTGGCAAGTACATTATGTAATTTGAGACAGCTTAGTCTCTTGTTTTCGAAGTCACTATCGCTCTTCTGGTCTTCGGAGCTACTGTCTGTCATCATTTGTACCTTCCTGTACTTTTCTTTATTGATTTTTTCTTTCTGTCAGTGGATTTATTTTGTCCAGATCGGCATACCCGTGCAATGTGTCCAATCTTCCCGCATTGCCTGCATGCTTTGTCCTTGAACCAGCAGTCGCTCTGGTTATGGGTGGATCTGCCACAGCGATAACATCTTTCGAAACCCTGTGTCATTTCATGGGTGCCGAAGTCCTGTGTCTTTTGTTGTATCTCTGCAGCTCCTTTTGCTGCTGCTTTGTATGATACAGCCATACTGAAAGCTTTGTCCAATGTTAAATCTTTTTCAGAAAGCAGTCTTTTTTGTGTTCCTTCACTTAAGAGACCACAAACGAATTTGTCTCAAAGATAATCTGATAGTCCTGCCCCGAATTGGCAGTACTTTGATAGCTTTATTAATTCGGTTAGGTAATCAGCGTTACTTTCATTCTTGTGTTGATTTCTCTTGAAGAACTTGAATCGTTCTGCTATCAGCAACGGTGTTGGGTTTAAGTGCTCCTGCAGGGTATCAACAATTTCTTTAAAATTCTTGTCCTTTGATTTGGCTGGAGTGATTAAATTTCGTAACAGTCCGTATGTCTTTGTGCCCATTAAGTTCAGAAGTACTGAAGCTTTTTTTTCATCTTCTATTCCATTTGCAGCGCAATATATCTCTACTCTTTCCACGTATGTGGTCCAATCCTTTATTTCGCTATCAAAAGCATCAATATTACCAGGTTTAGGTATTTCAGAAAAGATATGGCACTTCCCGCGCTTTTTAAAATTTTCTGTAGCAAAGATATGGTGCTTCCCGTGCTTTCCCGCCGCTGCTGCCAATAACAACGCTGTTTACTACGGTTTCCGTTCTCTTTTTTAAAAATTTACTGTTGGAGACTTGTTCCCGCCGGAGGTCTGAACGCTGATCTGCTTGCCGCGCCGGCCGTCTCCCGAGTGCTCCCTCCCAGTCCGTTATTGCTTGCCTCCAATTTCGCTGCCTGTCTCAGCTGTAGAGCCAGCCACTAGAACCCGAGCCTGATGCTCAGGAAGGATTAGCGCAGTACCTGCCACCAGCTTGGCCAGCTGGTGAAACCACAGCTTCTCTCACTTCCTTGAGTCTTCTGGACGCCCGAGGAATCGATGTCCTTGAGGTGCTGCCGAATTGCAGGGAAGTCCGTTTCCACTTCGTCGCCACTGTAGTGTCCGTGTGTTGATAAAGACACTGAAGACAGGAGTTGGTTCATAGGTATTTACTAAGCAAAGTCTGCGGGGGCGGGGTTCTAATGGATATACACAATATACAGGCTTATATAGCCCGAGTGGCAATTACCGGCATTACAGCACACCTGGGGCTCTTAAAGGCACAGACACCACAAGATGTTTACAGGTAATCTTTCTAACTGCCATTTATCACACCTCGGCAGAGAGATAATCACAGCAATCAAAGGTGTAAATGGTGTCCAAACAGGAAAACATTACATCAAAGAACAATGAGGCGGGGTCACAAGGGGTCAAATGTTGCAGATGCTGGGGTCTGTATGAAAAACAAAAAAACAGACAAAATACATTTTTTTTGCTGGAAATCAGAGCAGGACTGGCCTCATCTGAGTGGAGAGAACAAGCCAACGACAACTCGAGTCTGGATGACCCTACATCATGTGGGGTTACATGTAGCGTGACATAAATCCAAGATCCCGGTTCAGGCCGTCCTCATGGGTGCGGAATTTGGCTATCAGTTTCTGCTCGATGATTTTGCGTTGTCGTGTGTCTCGAAGGCCGCCTTGGCGAATGCTTACCCGAAGATCGGAGGCTGAATGTCCTTGACTGCTGAATTGTTCCCCGACTGGGAGGGAACACTCCTGCCTGGCGATTGTTGCGTGGTGTCCGTTCATCCGTTGTCGCAGTGTCTGCATGGTCTCGCCGATGTACCATGTTCCGGGGCATCCTGCAACGTATGAGGTAGACAACGTTGGCCGAGTCACATGAGTGGAACAGGAGGAACTCTCCTCGCCATGATGGACGTCTCAGCACTCTACACCAGTATCGCCCATGATGACGGCATCGCTGCGACAGCCTCAGTACTCAACACCAACAACAGCCAATCTCCAGACGCCATCCTACAACTCATCCGCTTCATCCTTGACCACAATGTCTTCACCTTCGACAACCAGTTCTTTACCCAAACACACGGAACAGCCATGGGGACCAAATTTGCACCCCAATATGCCAACATCTTCATGCACAAGTTCGAGCAAGACTTCTTCGCTGCACAGGACCTCCAACCAACGTTATGCACCAGATAAATCGACGACATTTTCTTCCTATGGACCCACGGTGAAGAATCACTGAAAGGACTACACGATAACATCAATAAGTTCCATCCCACCATCAAACTCACCATGGACTACTCCTCAGAATCGGTTTCATTCTTGGACCCACGAATCTCCATCAAAGACGGACACCTCAGCACTTCACTCTACCGCAAGCCCACGGACAACCTCATGATGCTCCACTTCTCCAGCTTCCACCCTAACCACGTTAAAGAAGCCATCCCCTATGGACAAGCCCTGCGAATACATAGGATCTGCTCAGACGAGGAGGAACGCGATGGACACCTACAGACTAAGAAAGATGCCCTCGTAAGAATGGGATATGACGCTCGACTCATCGATCGACAGTTCCGACGGACCACAGCGAAAAATCGCATAGACCTCCTCAGAAGACAAACACGGGACACAACCAACAGAGTACCCTTCGTCGTCCAGTACTTCCCCGGAGTGGAGAAACTATGCCATGTTCTTCGCAGCCTTCAACATGTCATTGATGATGACGAACACCTCGCTAAGGCCATCCCCACGCCTCCACTACTCACCTTCAAACAGCTACCTAACCTCAAACAGACCATCGTTCGCAGCAAATTACCAAGCTTTCAGGAGAACAGCGACCATGACACCACACAACCCTGCCACAGCAACCTCTGCAAGACATGCCAGATCATCAACACAGATACCATCATCACACGTGAGGACACCACCCACCAGGTACATGGTACATACTCATGTGACTCAGCCAACGTTGTCTACCTCATACGTTGCAGGAAAGGATGCCCCGGAGCATGGTACATCGGCGAGACCATGCAGACACTGCGACAACGGATGAATGGACACCGCGCAACAATCACCAGGCAGGATTGTTCCCTCCCAGTCGGGGAACACATCAGCAGTCAAGGACATTCAGTCTCCAATTTTCGGGTAAGCATTCTCCAAGGCGGCCTTCAAGACACACGACAACACAAAATCATCGAGCAGAAACTGATAGCCAAGTTCCGCACCCATGAGGACGGCCTGAACCGGGATCTTGGATTCATGTCACGCTACATGTAACCCCACCTGACGTAGGGTCATCCAGACTCGAGTCGTCATTGGCTTGTTCTCTCCACACAGATGCGGTTGGACCTGCTGTGATTTCCAGCAAAAAAAATGTTTTTTGTCTGTTTTTTTGTTTTTCATACAGACCCCAGCATCTGCAACATTTGACCCCTTGTGACCCCACCTCATTGTTCTTTGATGTAATGTTTTCCTGACTGACCTGTTTGGACACCATTTACACCTTTGATTGCTGTGATTATCTCTCTGCCGAGGTGTGATAAATGGCAGTTAGAAAGATTACCTGTAAACATCTGACATTATTCTCTGACAATATAAGCTGTGTTTTTATGCATCTCTCCACTTCACCTGACAAAGGAGCAGCGCTCCAAAAGCTTGTGATTTCAAATAAAGCTGTTGGACTATAACCTGGTGTTGTGTGATTTCTTACATTTGTCCACCCCAGTCCAACACCGACATCTCCACACCATAAATCCATGTTGACTTTGTCCGATCCTGTCACTGCTTTCCAAGTGCTCTGCTATTACATCTTTTATAATGGACTCTAGCATTTTCCCCACTACCGATGTCAGGCTTACCGGTCTATAATTCCCCGCTTTTTCTCATTAGCTACCCTCCAATCCATGGGAACTGTTCCAGAGTCTATCGAGTTCTGGAAGATGACCGGCAATGCATCTACTATTTCTAGGGCCACTTCCTTAAGTACCCTAGAATGTAAATTATCAGGCCCTGGGGATTTATCCTGCTGGCAGGAGCGGGGAAAGGGATCCGCACCAATCTCCCGCTCTTCCCCTCTATTCCTCTCCCTCTCCTCTCCAGCCCATCCAGAATTTCCTTCCACCCGTCCCATTGTGACGCTCTCTCTGTCCCCGTGGAGCCTGTGAGAAGGGCTTGGCCAATAATTTATCATTGGGTAACTGTGCAGTGAGCGATCTGATATTCGGCACATTTTAGATTGCTGAATGGAGATTTATTGGCACCGGTTACAGATAAGAGGCTGACAAGTTAAACCTGTACATAGGACAGTGCCAGGAATGACTGACAATGAACGCAGAATAACAGAGCAAAAGGACCGAGATTTTAAAATCATTCCATTGAAATTAGACTAGATTAATTTGCTTCTTTCCGGCACTGGAATTGGCAGGCTTTTTCAAAAGCAAAAAATTCAAACATTTCGCCTGGTCAACAATTTCAACCAATGATGTGCTTACTTTCTGATCTGTGGCACTGTAGGATTCACAAAATTGATATTGTATTAATAAGGGTCGAATGGCAGAAGAGGCCATGAATTTAAAGACTGTTTTAAAAGAAGCCCAGGAAAAAGGGGCATACAAAATGGCCACCAGACCCCGTGACCAACTTATTGGGACACTTTAAAATGGTTCCTGCAGTCCTCAGACAGCTTTGTAGATTCAACCCACAGTAGGTTCTAGGAGCTGTTTCTGAGAGAATGAAACCAGACACCCACACATACATAAAGATTGGATGCAGATCCAGTCAGATCGGCCTGTAGATTAAGGCCATCTAAATGTTTACCCAGACAAAGGGGAACAGTTTCATATTCATGAGGAACGCATCAAGGACCCGTTTAAGACACCTAGAAGACATTCAAAGACATTAAAAACAATGAAGGTCATTCCAGACCAGAGATGGCCCGTTACCGGCCATCCCAGAACAGTTTAAAATATAATAACTACCCCGCTGTGCTCCCAGCCCGCCTAAAGTTAAACAAAGACTAACCTGATTTAGGCGGGAGATAAGGCCTCGGTTGGAAAAGTATAATTGGGAATCCCGGGGAAAGACTAGGCACATATGGCTGGTTGAAGAATTGAGCGCCCAGATAGCCGATGACATTGGTGATGCCAGCGCAGAGACAGCCAGCGTGTGTTCGCCATGCTTGCGATAGCTAATGGCCGTTGAGAAGAATGGCCTTCGATAGCAGCTGGAGTTCAGAGAAGAAGACAGTCAGCGTCCCGCCCCAGGGCAAAACATCGGGAGATCATCGACCTACCCCGGGCCATTTGACGAGACCAAGGACCGTAGTCCTAAAGAAACCTATATGAAAATGGTCAAACAGGTGGTCATCCTCCACACTGGTGTCCAGGCCCGCTGAGATCCAGCCTGTCCATGACCTTCACCTCCAGAGAGAGAGCGAGAGGTGTGGCGCAGCCCGCAACGCCCACCGCGAGGAGACAGGATGCCTGAAGGGATCAAAACGCAGACCTGTTTCAAATCCTTGCACTTCCTAGTTGGATTGGTGAGCATGTTTCTGGTCCTTCATAATCAGATCTAGATAGGTTTAAGGGGGTGGACATTTAAGGGTATAATTAACATGAGTTGTTGTCCCTCGATGTTCCGTGTGTTTCCCCATTTCATGATGATCTTTGTAGAGAATAATATGCCTGTATTTGCCTTAGTTAGTATTGTGTCATTATGATTTGTTTGTGCTTTTCCCTCCCATGTACCCTCTTATTTGCTTGCATTTGATTTGTTTTTCCTTATGCAATAAAAGTTCATTTCGTTTCATCAAACTTGGTCTATAAGAGTTTTCTCTACATTGTAGTTCCTGCCCCAAAGTCCAGAGTACAGAATCTAAGGGGCGAGTGGGTCGAACCACTCAAGGTTTTACAGTGCAAGAGAGAGAGGCCTCTAGAGAGAGAAACCTCTGTGATCTAAAACCCCTTACAGAAAATGGCGACCGTGGCAGGACTCTGGCAGCAGGAGTGCAATGTACTAGATCCAAGTTTGACTGGACGAAATGCAATTGATGAGAGGATAGTGGATTATGTCTTTGGCAAGGTAAATCTCACTAAGCAGTGGATTTCCAATCTCTTACTGAATGGGTGTCCGGTGGACGCAGCCATCAGGTGGACAGAGAGCAAAGGGCATAAGAAGTCAGTGGAGAAGGCAGTGTGGCTGATGTGCTACAAGAAGCAGATCCAGATCTTGGACTGGGTCGTTGCAGCACAGGCAGCCAGGATCACAACCCAGGCAGCAGAGATAGAGGAAAAGGCCATGGGTGGGGAAAAACTCAACACAGCGCTTCACGTGCTGAATCAGGAATGCCAAGTGATAGCTAGTCAACATCAGGCTAGGATAGAATACCTGGAGTGCCAGGTTACTGAAGCAAAGATCCATGAAACGAGGATCCGGGAGAAAAACGCCCGCCTCGCACAACAGCTAAGAGTGTAGGAGGAGAGAGTAGTGGAGGTTAAGGCAGCTTACAAGCTAGCCCCTGAGCACGGGTTTGAGAGCACAGACCACGGCCCCTGCCAAAAGACCATAGAGGTCCTAAGAACGGCCCTGGTTAAGGCAAAAGGCGTGGTGTGCCTCGTCAGCCCGAAAGCCAGTCACATGGACTTTTTAAAGGAATCAAAACAACCGATTCCAGCCGAAGTAGTTGTGGCACCAGCCACCGAGCCCTCAGCACCGCCGAGCTACAGTGAGACTTGGCTGGAAAAACAGGGGGTGGCAAAAGAGGAGGTAGCCGAGGTGGAATGTGAGGAAGTATAGCCACTGGTAGCAAAGCCGGGACCGGCACCAATGTGTCCCGCTCGGCACCAGAGGTTCAGTCCCAATGCCACAAACGGCATGCCGGACAGCACATGAACCAGCTCGTGGTACCCTATAGTGCCCAACAACTAAGATCCATGGTGAGCCACCTCCCAAGACTCACAGTAAAGAGAGATCCCTCAGTTCATTTCAGGGAGATAGAGGAGACAGCCGCCATTAATGATTGTGATGATCAGGAACAGGCGAAAATGTTGCTCTTCTCCCTGGATTGCACAATCCTTCAGTGCCTCTCAGATGAGAGTAAGAGGGGACGGAAAGGGTATGTGGATCTCAGGGAGGAAGTTTTAGAAGTAATGGGAGTGGACGACGGTAGTCTGTTCGACCATGTGGAAGGGACCATGCAGCTATCTGGAGAACCCCCACGGGTTTTTGCAGAAAGGCTGTGGCCAGTGTATCGACGCAGTTGTCCGGGTATGCCTGAACGGGCTGCAATGAGCACCGAACAGCGGGTTCATTGGCTCCGTTGTTTGGTTACCAACAGCTTGCCACAGATACGGGCCCTAGCTAGATCTTGGTTTGATCCCCAAGGTCCCGGTGTCACGGAGGAGATGGTGCTCCGCCAGCTCAGTGTTGCGTATAAGAATTGTAGAGGTCAGGAAACACCTCCCCAGAAAGGAAAGGTGCATGAGGCAAAACCCGCAGCCCCAAGTAAGAAAGAGTGGCATCAGGAGGGGAATCGCCCTACCCAAGCCAAGCTCAATTGCTACGGGTGTGGGAAGGATGGACATTGGCGCAAGGACTGTAGAAATCCGTGGAAGGATAATAAAGGGAAATTTCCCACAGCCCAAACCCAAGCCCAGACCGCCGCCCCAGCACCAGCCCAAACCCAAGCCGTAGCTCCTGTCCCAGCAAAGGGAGCCAGTGCAGCTATGGATCCCGCTGCGATAGAATCAGTTTTAGAGACAATGCGGTCTCTTATGATCGCGCAGGGGAAGATAGCTGTCACCACTGGTCTTGTCGTTCCCGAAACCCCGACTCCTGTGCCCAAATGACTAGAGCCGGTGCAGCCCGTTTACTTGTGTGCGCTGTGATATGATGTATGGAGGCGACCCCTCGTAGAGATGGAAGTGGAGGAGGTAAAAGGGACCTATCTGTTGCATCGTGCACCGTGATCCACGCAGATAACCCTATCGCCTCGCCTCTATCCCTCGGGGTTCCATATATTCTGTCGGGCTTCACAGGCAAGGAACAGGCTGGCACATTTTCCATTCCCCTCTCTGTTCATTTGGGACCACTCCGCACAAAGTGGAAGTGTATACTGATGAAGTGGGAGGTGGAGAATGGGAAAGGGATCCTTGGGTCCGATTTCTTGGTAGAACAAGTGGCATAGTGGTTAGCACTGTTGCCTCACAGCGCCAGGGACCCGGGTTCGAATCCGGCCTCGGGTGACTGTCTGTGTGGAGTTTGCACATTCTCCCCGTGTTTGCGTGGGTTTCCTCCGGGTGCTCTGGTTTCCTCCCACAGTCCAAAGATGTGCGGGTTAGGTTGATTGGCTATGATAAATTGACCCTTAGTGTTAGGGGGATTAAATACGTGGGGATAGGGTGGGATATGTGTTGGTGTAGGGGTTACGGGGATCGGGTGGGATATGTGTCAGTGCAGGATTGATGGGCCGAAATGGCCTCTATCTGCACTGTGGGGTTTCTGTGATTCTTTCTGTGATTCTGTGAACACAAGACCTGCGTGGATCTAAGAAATCATTGTCTTTGGGGATCCGGGCTAGCCAGTCTAAAAGTACGGGGTACTCCCTGCACGAATTAATGACTGGAAGAATCATGCAAACCCCCACCCATGTACTAGCCCCGGTGCTCACTGAGGGTCAGCTCTGAGAGGTAAACCGGGACAAGTTTGCCCGGACCTTCTTTGAGCGCCTGAAACAGATTTATGGGCACACGGCTGGGAACATGGGAAGGCAGCATTAGGGCAACCGATTGCTGCTTGAACCCCGAAAAGCACATGAGTGCGAAGTTGGAGATCAGGTCATGGTGAGAAACTATGCCCGAGTAGGGAGTTTAGAACCACTGTACATGGGGCCCTACAGCATTGTAGACAAAGCCAGCCCCATGGTATATGCAGTGAAGTTGCCCCGGCACACTAAATGGTTTCACATCAATCAGTACAAAATGTTTAAACCGGGTGCAAGAGTACCAGCAACCGAAGCCAGGTCTGAGGGTAAAGATCCTTAGCCTGAGGCGTGCGATGAGTCACAGACCCCACAGGCTGGAACTGTAGCCTGCTTGGAGGGAGAAGCTGTTCCGCCCACCTGGGAGGCTTCCCCTATGGCCTGGGACTCGGACGAGGAGGAGCCCGAAGATCAAGGCCCTCCTCCTGATCTGAACACCATTGGGGGGGAGCCCGAACAGCTGGGCCACGCCCTTGATATGATTCTTGAGGAGGTGGAGTCGGAGGACGGAGGTCCCGCCCTCGACTCAAGCGTGGGGGAGGTAGAAATTGGGGGCAGAGATTCTCCACCTGTAGGGACAGGTGAGGAGGAGCCATCTGCCACAGGCCCAATTCCCGAAGGGGCGGAGCCTGAGGGGAGGGAGCCGAAGCCCACAGTCATGGAAGAGCCACGGGCTGTGAATGCTGAAGTCCCGCCCGAAGGTCCGTTTGCTAAGGGAGCCTGCCCAAATCCCAAAGGGGCGGAGCCTGAAGGAAGGGAGCTGAAGCCAGCAGCCGTGGAAGTGCCACGGGCTGCGAGGGCTAAAGTCCCAACCGAAGGTCCGTCCGCTAAAGGAGCCACGCCCAAAGTACCTCTTCGCAGGTCGACTCGGGTGCCCCAGCCAAGGAAACCTTGGCCCGACTCCCCTCGCCTCAGTAAACGCCAACTTGCGAAACCCCTGACAAAACGCAGCCCCCAATTGACAGCAAAAGGCTGCGAGGAACCCAAGCCACAGGTCACTGCAGCCCCACCACAGGGAGTGGCAAGTTGCAGTCCAAACAGGGATTAGGCAAGCCGCCCGGGGACGGGCGGCGCTGTACATAAGTTCAAGTTTTAAGCTTAAGGTGCATATATATTAAAGTGTTTTAGAGTCATAAGTAGTTTTGAGATCTGCTCAGTATGTGTATTCGTTTGGATCAAGGTCGAAAGACCTGATCATGCCTTCACCTAAGCCAGAATCTCCCGGGAGCCTGGCTGTATCATTCAATCTTGTTACAGGAGCCAGAGAGATGAGAGGGATCCTCATTGCGTTCATGGTGATCGGGTGGAGCTGGGCCTATCAGGGCCGCACCGAGGATTCCACAATCTATGGGTGCTCTGGCAACAGAGGCCCCATCACCACAGACAGAACCGGCCCTCGGGACGCTGAAGAGACTGCTGTATACTTCCATGAAGGGAGATGGCCAGGCTGGCTGGGGTCAAACTCTACAGAATACTCCAGCCAGACAGGGTTTGCATACAGAGAAACATCTCTGATGTGCCCCAGGGTGCGGATCATTGTGCCCAGAATCAGTGTCACTGTCGGGAAAAGGATTTGCCTTGTATGCTACAGACATGTACCTTTGGATCGCTGGTGGTGGCTACGCAAGTTAAGCAAAACCATGAAGAACTCCACGGTCGAGTGGGAGAGACTGGGTAACAATACCCAACGGACTATTATGGGAACTCATGGGGGGTTGAGTGTCTGTTGGGACAAATGGTGGGAACCAGATGAGGGGATCTACATCTGCATGTGGGGTTCAGAACACGCTTGCCCCACAGGCATCTCCATCTTTTTCCAAAGGCAGTGGCAGGATGCTGGACAAGGAATGAGGTGGGACGTATGCACACGGGCGTGTGGAGTCCCATACACTCAGATCCCAGTAAACGCCACTGAGCTCATCACCCGACCCCGCAAGCCCCTGCCCACAATTCCAGTAGCTAAAGCCCTCAAGGGAGGGTGCCCCACCACAACAAAGGGACCCGGGAATGGACTGGTATTGGTACCCACAGGTCAGGTGCTGTACCAAGGGGTGCACTATGCAGTGGCTTCGGTGATTTTAAACCTCACCGAGGTACGATTGCCAGAGTGGTGCCCCACGGAAATGGAGCAATTGTACCAGGTCCTGTTAACAAACATGTTCAGACAGTTTTACGAATTCGACTTTGCCGATGACAACAGAGCCGAATTGTACACCACACCACATGAGGTCTTGGACAGAATAGGGAGACAAAGAAGGGGTGCAGTAAATGATATTTTTACAGCCTTTAACACAGGGACTTCTGTCATCAACACTTTGGATGATGTGGAGCTGCAAAACCAAATCAATGGTTTGAAAACACAGCTAAGAAAGATACTGACTGATGAGAATAAGGTAGTGGGTTCTGAGTTATATGAGGACCAGGCCATGACACTACACTTAAAAGAGATAATAGCTGAGCTGGAGAAACACGCCAAAATGGTAAATGCCCTCATCAGGGAGGATCGGAATGCATCCGATCAGGCTGCGCAGAACGAAGCTTGTGTGCTGTACGGGGCGTGGTTACTGGGCGAGGGCCGCAGTAATCTGGAGGATTTAAAACAAGGTTTGGTCCCCTCCTGGATCAGCAACAAGCACCTCGCAGCCCTCCACCCTTTTGAGAATGCATTGAATCCATGCCAGCTCAGACTAGCTTCAGAGGCCTTCCCAGTCCCAGTGGACTGTGGACGGTCTAATCACAGCATTATGGGCATAGTGGTAAGAATGCCGGTGATGGGAAAGACAGCTAAACCCGCCCCGGTATACAGGGTGGAGAACATTGGAGTCATTCAGGGGAGTGCGCACATTCGCTACACAGGGGTCCCACCTTACGTCATTCGATGGGAGCATGCAATGATGGGTACTGACCTCTCGGGGTGCTAGAGCCGGGGAGCACACATCATCCTGTGTCCCCAGCACTTGAATGCCCATTCAAAACCACAGTGCGGGTCCAGAACTGCTGGCGCGAAGCCTATAAATTGCACCATGGAGGCAATGGCACAAGGCCATGTGCCCCCGCAGGTGGCATATATAGGAGGTGGGACATACGGTGTCACCACTGCAGCACCCCACTACCAACATGGACAGCATGGTTGGTGTCCGGTGAGTGACAGCAGCTTCTGTTTCAAGCCCAGGGCAGAAGTTCAAGTGGCCAAAGAGCGAATCGTCCCCATTCCTGAACCTTCCACTGTTCACCTCACTGTTAAAGAGAATTTCACCAATCTGCAGTGATTCGTTGCACATTTTGGATATATCATTCCCCCTCTCCCTGAACACCTCACCAAGACATTGAAAGCCGTTGTTGTTTCACAGAAACATTTCTATACACTGGAGCAGAAGACTTTAGAGATAGGGGCAGACATATTGGATATAGTGACCCCCCGTGGTGGGATCTGTTCACTAATATAGAAGTCCCTTCTTGGATGAGGAGAGCCTCCCACTTTCTTGTAGTGTGCCAGGTTATCATTGTAGTTTATTTACTGTTTGTACACTGTAAAGGGGTCAAACATTCGCAAAAGTACGAGAATAGAGGAGAATGGAGGGAGCATTATGTGCAGGTAGAAGAAGAGACACCCATTTAGTTCTGCTGCTATTGTATAAAGTTGAAGTTTTTCCCTCCCTCCTCTGTATTTGGTATGTATTCATGTGCATTTAATTTTCGTGTGTGTATTTTATTTATTTTTTTATTATTGAAGTTTATTAGATGTGTTGTTATTATTAAAAGATAGTGTGTATGCACCAGGTGATGTAAGGGTATTAGGCCCCCCCTCCACACCTAGAAGTGAGTATGTCAAATGTCACATCTGAAGTATTGCCATCTATAGATGCTTAATTGAACACTAGGTTTTCTGAAATGGGAAATGCATGTGTCATGGGGTCATAGATAGGTAAATACTGGGGATGATTTGATTATGGAAGGTCAGGAAATTTACTCACTCAGAATTATGATACTTCAAGCAAGTTACAGTATCATCAGGAGGGAGTGTAGGATTCGCAAAATTGATATTGTATTAATAAGGGTCGAATGGCAGAAGAGGCCATGATTTTAAAGAGTGTTTTAAAAGAAGCCCAGGAAAAAGGGGCATACAAAATGGCCGCCAGACCCCGTTACCAACTTATTGGGACACGTTAAAACGGTTCCTGCAGTCCTCAGACAGCTTTGTGGATTCAACCCACAGTAGGTTCTGGAAGCCGTTTCTGAGAGAACGAAACCAGACACCCACATATACATAAAGATTGGATGCAGATCCAGTCAGATCGGCCTGTAGATTAAGGCCATCTAAATGTTTACCCAGACAAAGGGGAACAGCTCCATATTCATGAAGAACGCATCAAGGACCCGTTTAAGACACCTAGAAGACATTCAAAGACATTAAAAACAATGAAGGTCATTCCAGACCAGAGATGGCCCATTACTGGCCATCCCAGAACAGTTTAAAATATAATAACTACCCCGCTGTGCTCCCAGCCCGCCAAAGGTTAAACAAAGACTAACCTGATTTAGGTGGGAGATAAGGCCTCGGTGGGAAAAGTATAATTGGGAATCCCGGGGAAAGACTAGGCACATACGGCTGGTTGAAGAATTGAGCGCCCAGATAGCCGATGACATTGGGGATCCCAGCGCGGAGACAGCCAGCATGTGTTCGCCATGCTTGCGATAGCTAATGGCCGTTGAGAAGAAGGACCTTCGATAGCAGCTGGAGTTCGGAGAAGAAGAGAGTCAGCGTCCCACCCCGGGGTAAAACATCGGGAGATCATCGACCTACCCCGGGCCATTTGACGAGACCAAGGGCCGTAGTCTTAAAGAAACCTATATGAAAATGGTCAAACAGGTGGTCGTCCTCCACACTGGTGTCCAGGCCCACTGAGATCCAGCCTGTCCACGACCTTCACCTCCAGAGAGAGAGAGAGGTGTGGTGCAGCCCGCAGCGCCCACCATGAGGAGACAGGATGCCTGAAGGGATCAAAACGCAGACCTGTTTCAAAACCTTGCAATTCCTAGTTAGATGGGTGAGCATGTTTCTGGCCCTTCATAATCAGATGTAGATAGGTTTAAGGGGGTGGACATTTAAGGGTATAATTAACATGAGTTGTTGTCCCTTGATGTTCTGTGTGTTTCCCCATTTCATGATGATCTTTGTAGAGAATAATATGCCTGTATTTGCCTTAGTTAGTATTGTGTCGTTATGATTTGATTGTGTTTTTCCCTCCCATGTACCCTCTTATTTGCTTGCATTTGAGTTGTTTTTCCTTATGCAATAAAAGTTCATTTCGTTTCATCAAACTTGGTCTACAAGAGTTTTCTCTACATTGTAGTTCCTGCCCCAAAGTCCAGAGTACAGAATCTAAGGGGCGAGTGGGTCGAACCACTCAAGGTTTTACTGTGCAAGAGAGAGAGGCCTCTAGAGAGAGAAACCTCTGTGATCTAAAACCTCTTACAGCTCTGTGATTGGTTAAGAAATGGAATTCTGGAGCGGACCCAATCAGAAGTAAGGTCGGGTTAGAGCGGCTCAAACTGCGGTAATTTCAGGTCCCCGAATGACTGAACTGAAATTTCAATTTCACAAACCCTGTCAGCATCAGTGCCAGACACCACGGTCTGGCTGCAAATAATTCACAAGTTGGACTCTTTTCAGGAACCCATTCAACGGCTTGTGCCCGACCAGCCAACTAATTATTAAAATTAGAACCATTACAGTATAACTGCACAATGGAGAAATGTGTAGACGTGATGTGGCTTTACACCGAGAGAGGGAATGTTCCATCTGAGGCAATAACTCTCCATAAACCTGGTGCAACCGAAATTCAAAGATTACAGAACACATCACATATCTGTTAATAATATTTCTGACCACAATCTATTTTGAGAACAATCTACCCCAGCTCCTGTTCCCAGGTCACTGCTCTCTCTGTGAGGCGTTGGGTGGCTCTTAGAAGAGCCTTTGTGTTGTCTTTGGTAAAAAGAGTCGAGTTGTTCAGCCGCCGAATCCATAGAGAGTGCGGCCCTGCCTTTTCAGAGCGTACACCACATCCATGGCAGTGACCGTCTTGCGCTTGGCGTGCTCAGTGTAGGTGACCGCATCCCTGATCACATTCTCCAGGAAAACCTTCAGCACCCCACGGGTCTCCTCGTAGATCAGACCCGAGATCCGCTTGACACCGCCACGGCGAGCCAGGCGGCAGATGGCTGGTTTGGTTATGCCCTGGATGTTGTCACGGAGCACTTTACGGTGCCGCTTGGCTCCGCCTTTGCCCAGTCCTTTCCCTCCTTTACCGTGTCCAGTCATGATGATTCTTCAGTCAAATTTCTGCTGAATGAAAAACGAAAGGCTTCTGGCTGCTCTTATACACAGCCGACTCCGACCTGACTGAGAAAGCGCAGAGTGAGAGAGGCGGGGAGGGGAGGACAGGAGTGAGAGATTGAACAGAGAGAGCGGGAGGGGAGGAGACAATTTCAAGAGTGACAGACAGAGCAGAGAGCGGAATCTAATCTTCCAGCTCCACCTCCAGCTTTCTGCAACCGCCAATTTCAAACCGTTTATCGACAGTAGAACGGAAACCCAGTGCTCCGCACAAACCCTTACAGACTCGGACTTTATATTCAAGGGTTTCCTGAAACCAGAAGCTTTATAAATAAGGTCCAGTTACAATTAACTATCAGTAATATTCCCGCCTATATACAGTCCCTTCGATCACAAGTCATCCCGTCTCCTTCCATGTCAATCTCTGACCTTATTCCACCTCCCCACACAGACGGGTTCAGCAGATTACAAACACTTTATTCCAGGTGATTTGGAGAATCTCATGTGTTGGGGTTTGAGTTGTGATGCGGGGTATCTCCACCAGTGTCACCGTCTCACAGAGACTCTCATAAGAACATAAGAAATAAGAGCAGGAGTAGTCCAATCGGCCCCTCGAGCCTGCTCCGCCATGCAATAAGATCATGGCTGTTCTGATCCTAACCGCCAATCTACTATCACAGAACCATCTCCTGAATCTAACAGAATTAGACACACGAAATAGGAGCAGGATAAGGCTACACGGCCCCTGGGCCCGCTCCGCTACCCACAGGGCCATGACCGATCTGAACCTAGACTCATGTCCAAATTCCTGCCCGCTACCCGTAACCCTTAATTCCCTTTACTTCTAGGAAACTGTCTATTTCTGTTTTAAATTTATGTAATGATGTAGCTTCTACAGCTTTTTGGGGCAGCATATTCCATGGATCTACCACCCTCTGAGTGAAGTAGTTCCTCCTCATATCAGTTTTGAAAGAGCAGCCCCTTATTCTAAGACTATGCCCCCTAGTTCTAGTTTCACCCATCATCGGGACCATCCTCCCCTCATCCAACCGATCCAACCCCTTCACAATCTTATATGTTTCAATAAGATCGCCTCTCATTCTTCTGAACTCCAATGAGTAGAGTCCCAATCTACTCAACCTCTCCTCATATGTCCATCCCCTCATCCCCGGGATTAACTGAGTGAACCTTCTTTGTACTGACTCGAGAGCAAGTATGTCCTTTCTTAAGTATGGACACCAAAACTGTATGCAATATTCCAGGTGCGGTCTCACCAATACCTTTTACAACTGAAGCAATACCTCCCTATTTTTATATTCTATCCCCCTAGCAATGAAAGCCAACATTCCATTGGCCTTCTTATTCACTTGCTGTACATGCATACTAACCTTTTGAGTTTCGTGCACCAAGACCCCCAGATCCCTTTGTACTTCAGTACTTTCCAGTTTCTTGCCATTAAGATAATAACTTGCTCTACGATTTTTCCTGCCAAAGTGCATAACCTCACACTTTCCAGTATTGTATTCCATCTGCCAAATCTCTGCCCACTTACTTAGCCTGTCTATGTCCCCTTGCAGGTTTTTTTATGTCCTCCTCACTTATTACTTTCCCTCCCATCTTAGCATCATCTGCAAACTTTGATATGTTACACTCAGTCCCCTCCTCCAAATCTTTAATATAGATTGTAAAGAGTTGGGGACCCTGCACTGACCCCTGCAGAACACCACTAGTTACTGATTGCCAGTCTGAGAATGAACCATTTATCCCAACTCTCTGCCTTCTGTTCGATAGCCAATCCTCTATCCATGCCAGAATATTACCCCCAATCCCATGATTTTTTATCTTAAGCAATAATCTTTTGTGTGGCACCTTGTCAAATGCCTTTTGGAAGTCGAAATACACTACGTCCACTGGTTCCCCTTTATCCACCCTATATGTTACTTCCTCAAAGAACTCCAGCAAATTTGTCAAACTGGTGCCAGGGTCAAGGATGTCACTGAGCGGCTGCAGGGCAGTCTGGAGGGGGAGGGTGAACAGCCAGTGGTCGTGGTCCACATTGGTACCAACGACATAGGTAAAAAGAGGGATGAGGTCCTGCAGCAAGAATTTAGGGAGCTAGGTGAAGGATTAAAGAGCAGGACCTCAAAGGTTGTAATCTCTGGATTACTCCCGGTGCCACGTGCTAGTAAGTATAGGAATAGGAAGATAGAACAGATGAATGCGTGGCTAAAGGGATGGTGCAGGGGGGAGGGCTTTAGTTTCCTGGATCACTGGGTCTGCTTCTGGGAAAGGTGGGACTTGTACAAGTCGGACGGTTTACACCTGAACCAGAGGGGCACCAATATCCTTGCGGGGAGGTTTGCTAGCACTGCTGGGGAGGGTTTAAACTAACTTGGCAGGGGGTTGGGGTACAGAGTGGAGCTATAGTAGGGGGTGATTTACAGCCAAATACAGAGGGAAAAACAAGTCAGCTGGGAAGGCAGAGCAAATATGTGAAGGCAAAAGAGAATATGGCAGGGCTGGAAGGCATTTATTTTAATGCAAGGAGTCTTGCAAATAAGGTGGACGAACTGAAGTTGTTGTTGAACACATGGGAGTACGATATTGTTGCTATCACGGAGACATGGTTGAGGGAGGGTCAGGACTGGCAGCTCAATATTCCGGGGTATAGAATCTTCAGGCGAGACAGAGGGGGGTGTAAAAGGGGAGGGGGTGTTGCAATATTAATTAAGGAGTCAATTACTGCTGTAAGGAGGGATGATATATTAGCGGGTTCCTCTAATGAGGCCATATGGGTAGAACTTAAAAACAAAAAGGGGGCAAGCACTTTGCTGGGAGTGTACTATAGGCCCCCAAACAGTCAGGGGGAGATAGAGGAACAGATATGTAGGCAAATCTCAGAAAAGTGCAAAAATAATAGGGTAATAATAGTGGGGGATTTCAACTTCCCCAATATAAATTGGGACAGTCAGAGTGTGAAAGGCTTAGAGGGTGCAGAATTCTTAAAGTGCATCCAGGAGAGCTTTTTGAGCCAACATGTAGAAAGTCCTACAAGAGAGGGGGCGGTACTGGACCTAATTCTGGGGAATGTAGCCGGGCAAGTGGTGGAAGTGTCAGTAGGAGAGCATTTTGGCGACAGTGACCATAATTCGGTGAGATTTAAGGTGGTCATGGAAAAGGACAAAGACGGCCCGGAAATAAGGGTTCTAAATTGGGGGAAGGCCGATTTTAATATGATAAGGCAGGATCTGGCCAAAGTGGACTGGGAGCAGCTGCTTATAGGAAAATCCACATCAAGACAGTGGGAGACTTTCAGAAGGGAAATAGAGAGAGTACAACGTCAACATGTTCCTGTAAACGTCAAGGGTGGGACCAACAAGCAAAGGGAACCTTGGATGACAAGGGATATACAAAAATGCATTAGAAATAAAAGGGGGGCTTTTGGCAGTTACAAAAGACTAAAGACGGAAGAAGCCCTAGAGGAGTATAAAAAGTGCAGGGGCATACTTAAAAAAGTAATTAGGAGGGCGAGGAGGGGCCATGAAATAACACTGGCGAACAAAATAAAGGAAAATCCTAAGATGTTTTATAAGTATATTAAGGGCAAGAGGAAAACCAGGGAAAGGGTAGGGCCCATTAGGGACCAAAGTGGCAATCTGTGTGTAGAGCCAGAGGATGTAGGCGGGGTTTTAAATGAATTTTTTGCATCTGTGCTCACTATGGAGAAAGACGATGCAGACATAGAAATCGGGCAAGGGGGCTGTGACATACTGGAACATATTAGCATAGAGAGGGAGGAGGTGCTAGCGGTTTTAGCAGGCCAAAAAGTGGATAAATCCCCAGGCCCGGACGAGATGTATCCCAGGCTGCTGTGGGAGGCAAAGGAGGAGATTGCAGGGGCTCTGACACAAATTTTCAGAACCTCTCTGGCCACAGGGGATGTACCAGAGGACTGGAGAACAGCTAATGTAGTACCATTATTCAAGAAGGGTAGCAGGGATAAACCACAGAATTACAGGCCAGTGAGTCTAACATCTGTGGTGGGGAAATTATTGGAAAAAATTCTGAGGGACAAAATTAATCTCCACTTGGAGAGGCAAGGATTAATCGGGGATAGTCAGCATGGCTTTGTCAAGGGTAAATCATGTCTGACAAATCTGATTGAATTTTTCGAGGGGGTGACTACGGGGGTGGATGAGGGAAATGCTGTGGATGTGGTTTTCATGGACTTCAGTAAAGCTTTTGACAAAGTCCCGCATAGGAGACTGGTCAAGAAGGTAAGAGCCCATGGGATCCAGGGTGCCTTGGCGCGTTGGATCCTAAACTGGCTGAGTGGCAGGAGGCAGAGGGTGATGGTCGAAGGTTGTTTTGTGACTGGAAGCCTGTGTCCAGTGGGGTACCTCAGGGATCGGTGCTTGGTCCCTTGTTGTTTGTGATCTAAATAAATGATTTGGATGAGAATGTAAAAGGGATGATCAGTAAGTTCGCAGATGACACGAAAATTGGTGGGGTGGTAAATTGCGAGGAGGAAAGCCTCAGGCTACAGGACGATATAAACGGGTTGGTCAGATGGGCGGAAAAGTGGCAAATGGAATTTAACCCTGAAAAGTGCGAGGTGATGCATTTTGGACGGACAAATAAGGCAAGGGAATACACAATGAGTGGTAGGGCCCTAGGAAGTACAGAGGGTCAGAGGGACCTTGGTGTACATGTACATAGATCCCTGAAGGCAGCGGAGCAGGTAGATAAGGTGGTTAAAAAGGCATATGGGATACTTGCCTTCATTAGCCGAGGCATAGAATATAAGAGCAGGGAGGTTATGATGGAGCTGTACAAAACGCTGGTGAGGCCACAGCTGGAGTAGTGTGTGCAGTTCTGGTCGCCTCACTATAGGAAGGATGTGATTGCTTTGGAGAGGGTGCAGAGAAGATTCACCAGGATGTTACCTGGGATGGAGCGCCTCAGCTATGAAGAGAGGCTGGACAGGCTGGGGTTGTTTTCCTTGGAGCAGAGAAGGCTGAGGGGGGACCTGATTGAGGTGTACAAAATGATGAGGGGCATAGATAGGGTAGATAAAGAGGAACTTTTCCCCTTAGTGGGGGGGTCAATAACAAGGGGGCATAGATTCAGGGTAAGGGGCAGGAGATTTAGAGGGGATTTGAGGAGGAACTTCTTCACCCAGAGGGTGGTTGGAATGTGGAATTCAATGCCTGAAAGGGTGGTAGAGGCAGGAACCCTCACAACATTCAAGAAGCATTTGGATGAGCACTTGAAATGCCATTGCATACAAGGCTATGGACCAAATGCTGGAAAATGGGATTAGACTGGACAGGGATGGATGGGCGGCGCAGACACGATGGGCCGAAGGGCCTCTTTCTGTGCTGTAAAACTCTATGACTCTATGACTCTATGAACATGACTACCCCTTCATAGAGCCATGCTGACTTTGTCCTATTAAATTATGATTATCCAAATGTCCTGTTACTGTCTCCTTAATAATGGACTCCAAAATTTTACCTTCCACAGATGTTAGGCTAACCGGTCTATAGTTTCCAGCCTTCTGTCTACTACCCTTTTTAAATAAGGGTGTTACATTAGCAGTTTTCCAGTCTGCCGGGACCTTTGCCGAGTCCAGGGAGTTTTGGAAAATTATTACCAATGCATCCACAATCCCTACCGCCACTTCCCTCAAGACCCTAGGATGTAAGCCATCGGATCCAGGTGATTTATCCGCATTGAGTCACATTATTTTACTGAGTACCACTTCCTTAGTGATTTTGATCGTGTTTAGCTCCTCCCCCCCCCTTTAGCCCCCTGTTTGTCCAGTGTTGGGATATTCTTAGTGTCTTCTACTGTAAAGACTGATATAAAATGGCGGAGCAGGCTCGAAGGGCCAAATGGCCTACTCCTGTTCCTATCTCTATGTAAAATGTTCATTCAGTGTTTTTGCCATCTCCATATTTCCCACCATTAATTTCCCGGTCTCATCTTCTAAGGGACCAACATTTACTTTAGCCACCCTTTTTCCTTTAATATAACTATAAAAACTCTTACTATCTGTTTTTATATTTTTTGCTAATTTACTTTCATAATCTATCTTCCCTTTCTTAATCAATCTTTTTGTTATTTTTTGCTGTCTTTTAAAGTTTTCCCAATCCTCTATCATCCCACTAGATTTGGCTACCTTATATGCCCTTGTTTTTAGTCGAATACTATCCTTTATTTCTTTACTTAGCCACGGATGGCTGTCTTTTCTTTTACACCCTTTTCTTCTCAGTGGAATATATATTTTTTGGAAGCTGTAAAATGACTCCTTAAATGTACACCACTGATCATGTATCGTCTTACCCTTTAATCTATTTTCCCAATCCACTCTACTCAATTCCGCTCTCATACCTTCATAGTCTCCTTTATTCAAGCTCAGCACGCTTGTTTGAGATCCAACCTTCTCACCCTCGAAATGAATATGGAATTCAACCATGTTATGGTCACTCATTCCAATGGGATCCTTTACTAGGACATTTTTAATTAATCCTGTCTCGTTACACAGGACCAGATCTAAGGTTGCTTGCCCCCTGGTCAGTTCAGTTCCATACTGCTCAAGAAACCCATCCCTAATACACTCAATGAACTCATCCTCAAGGCAGCCCTGCCCAATTTGATTTGTCCAATTAATATGATAGTTAAAATCCCCCATAATTATAGATGTTCCCTTATTACAAGCCTCAACTATTTCCTGATTGATACTCCGTCCAACAGAGTTGCCACTGTTCGGAGGCCTATAGACTATGCCCACTAGTGTTTTTTTCCCCATATTATTCCTTACCTCCACCCAAACTGTTTCATTATCCTGATCTTTTGACCCAATATCATTTCTCTGTATTACAGTGATTCCTTCCTTTATTAACATAGCCACCCCACCTCCCCTTCCTTCCTGCCTGTCCTTCCTGATCGTTAAATAACCTGGTATGTTTAATTCCCAGGCATTGTCACCCTGCAGCCATGTTTCTGTAATGGCCACAAGATCATACCCATATGTAATTATTTGTGCCATGAACTCGTCTATTTTGTTACGAATGCTACGTGCATTCAGATAGAGAACTTTCAAAGATGTTTAGTGACACTTAGTTCCTGCTTTTGCCCTTTTTATTACTTTACCTTTTACACCATACCTTCTGCCCCTTCCTGACATGCTCTGGTTTTTAATTTCCCTACTGCTGCCTAAGTCTATGACCTTCTCTGTTGTCATTTTTATTATTTGCTCTCCAGGAACCTCCCCCCCACTAGTTAGTGTTAGAATAAAATTTTGCTTGACAAGATTTTGCTGGAAAAGACACAAACAACAAATTCGCTGACTGGGACTAATTGAATCACTGCACAATGAGACATGCCACGCTTACGCATGGCTGGAACAAAGTTCATCTCTTGTCCTGACTGGGACTAATTGAATCAATGAGGACTAACAAGGTTCACTGGTATCCTATTATTGAACTAATCACATTCCGCCGGTGACGCGGACGGAACAAGATGGAACAAAGACCTTTTGCAATCACTGAAGAGGCAGAATTGGCAACACAAGTGTGTAAACTCCTGACTGGAGGAAAATAACGATATGCGCTAATAAACGAATTGATTGAATGAATGTAAATGATCTAAAACCAACTTCTTGGAATTTTATATAAGCTCGGCGCGTACTACAATCGAGGAGAAGGTGCTCTCACAGACCGCGTGGTTGCAGACGCTTCTCCCAGAGCTCTGTCTTTTAATAAAGTTGTCTCTCTTACTCAAAGTCTAGTTTCCGAGGAATCATTTTTCCTACATTAGTTTAAAGCCCTCTCTACAGCCCTAGTTATATGATCCGCCAAGACTCTAGTCCCAGCACTGGCCAAGTGAAGCCCGTCCCAATGGAACAGCTCCCTCCTGCCCCAGTACTGGTGCCAGTGTCCCAGGAAGCAAAACCCATTTCTCCCACACCAGTCCTTGAGCCACGCATTTAACTCTCTAATTTTATTTGTCCTAGCCAAATTCGCTCGTGGCTCAGGTAATAATCCAGAGATTATTACCCTTGTGGTTCTGCTTTTTAATTTGGCCCCTAGCTGCTCAAACTCCCTCAGCAGAACCTCCTTCCTTGTCCTATCTATGTCGTTGGTACCAACATGGACCACGACAACTGGATCCTCCCCCTCCCACTCCAAGTTTCTCTCCAGTCCAGAGGAGATGTCCTTAACCCTGGCACCGGGCAGGCAACACAGCCTTCGGGACTCTCGCTCTCGGCTGCAAAGAACTCTATCTATCCCCCTAACGATACTATCCCCTACCACTACAACATTTCTTTTAACTCCCCCCACTTGAATGGCCCCCTGCTCCATGGTGCTGTGGCCAGGTTGCTCATCCTCCCCGCAGTCCCTGTTCCCATCCTCACAGGGAGTAAGAGCCTCGAACCTGTTGGACAAGTGCAAGGGCTGTGGCTCCTCCAACACTACCTCCTGGATCCCCGTACCTGCCTCACTTCTAGTCACACCATCCTGACCCTGGCCACGGACTACATCTGAATTAATTAATCTAATTGGTGTGAATACCTCGTGATACACAGAGTCCAGGTAACTCTCCCCCTCCCTAATGTGTCTCAGTGTTTGAAGCTCGGACTCCAGCTCTTCAACACGGAGCCGGAATTCCTCGAGCAGCCAACACTTACTGCAAATGTGATCACCGTGAGCATCAATGGTGTCCACCAGCTCCCACATATTGCAGCAGCACCACATCACCTGATCTCCCATTCTATGTAATTAATTAAATTTATTAATATTATTCTTAAATACCCTCTGCCCCGATTCTAGATGGTGAATATCACACCTGAGAAACTATAAACCAAAGAGATTTAAGCTTAAAAAGGGAGAAATACTTACCAACCAATCACTTACCCGCATTCTGGTGACATCACACTTGGATTACTTTTTACCTCTCTCCTTCCCTCCGAGTTCCCAGACTGGAGATTGGTAAACCTTACCTGGTCTCTGGGGCCTTTATACAGCCGCTCAGCCCGCGGTTCTCACACTGAGACCTTACCTGGTCTCTGGGGCCTTTATACAGCCGCTCAGCCCGCGGTTCTCACACTGAGACCTTACCTGGTCTCTGGGGCCTTTATACAGCCGCTCAGCCCGCGGTTCTCGCACTGAGACCTTACCTGGTCTCTGGGGCCTTTATACAGCCGCTCAGCCCGCGGTTCTCGCACTGAGACCTTACCTGGTCTCTGGGGCCTTTATACAGCCGCTCAGCCCGCGATTCTCACACTGAGACCTTACCTGGTCTCTGGGGCCTTTAGACAGCCGCTCAGCCCGCGATTCTCGCACTGAGACCTTACCTGGTCTCTGGGGCCTTTATACAGCCGCTCAGCCCGCGGTTCTCGCACTGAGGCCTTACCTGGTCTCTGGGGCCTTTATACAGCCGCTCAGCCCGCGATTCTCGCACTGAGGCCTTACCTGGTCTCTGGGACTTTTATACAGCCGCTCAGCCCGCGATTCTCGCACTGAGGCCTTACCTGGTCTCTGGGGCTTTTATAGCCCCGCTCTGCCGCTCGAGATTCCCTGAACCTGTGAACCCCTGAAAATTACCATAACCTGAGACTGGAGCCGAACACCCCCCAGTTAGTGAGGCCCGGCACGGACATCCCATTCTCTGTGTTTTATTGCAGACACTGTGGCAGTGGTGGGTGCAGCGAATGTCAGCGAGTCACCAGGGAGCCGCGGTTCATTTGAAATGATTTCAATCGGGAATCTGAGCCCGGCCCCGGGACATGGATCATCTGATTCCGTGATCAGCTCTTTTTGGAAAGACGTGGGTGGCTCTGAGAAGAGCCTTTGGGTTCAGATGTTTACAAGTTGTCCTTTTTATTTTCTTTTGGGCGCTGCTTTCTGAGGCTTTGCTGATTTGGGCTTGGCCTTGGGTTTTTCCACCTTCTTGGCCGCCTTCACCATTCCGCCTCTGGCCTTCTTGGGGCTCTTGGGCTTCTTCGCCGCCGCCTTCTTCCCAGCCGCCGCTTTCGCTGTCTTTTTTGACGTTGCTGCATTCATGGTGAGCGTTTTCTTGGCTGTTGGTTTCTTGGCTGGAGATTGCTTGGCTGCTGGTTTCTTGGCTGCTGGTTTCTTCACCTTCTTTCCCTCTTTCCGCTGGGATTCCTTCTTAGCGAGCCTGAAGGAGCCCGCGGCGCCCGTGCCCTTGGTCTGCTCCAGGAAGCCGTTTTCCACTTTCCTCTTGATACTTAAATTGATCAGTGAACGCTGCCTCAGCACATCGACGCCGTTGGCAGCCAGAGCCTTCTTTATCGCCGCCAGGGACATCCCCTTGCGATCGCTGCCACTCGCCACAACCTTGAGGATCTGTTCGCCCAACGTGGGACCGGCAGGCTTGGAGCGGGGAGCCGCTTTCTTCTTCTTGCTGGGAGCCTTGGTTTGAGCGGCGGCGGCAGGAGGAGCCGTTTCAGCGGCTGCGGTCTCAGTCATGTCCGCGACTCTGTAGAAAATCTCTCTGACAGTCAGAGCTGGGTCAGAAATGAGACGAGAGGCGGCGGCACAGAGCTACTTATAGGCAGCGAGCGGACGGGGCGGAGACATCCTGCTGTCAGCTCCCGGCCCCTCCAGCCTCTCTGTGTTTCTCTGTCCTTATTAACTCTCCGATTCCAATTAAACTCGGGCAATCCACATTCCCAGACTGGCCTCTTTCTGTCTGGAAGACTAGGATGTTTGCTGTCGAGAAAGTTTCATCAGAATTCAAGACAACAATTTCGATTTAAAACCGTTTCATTGCTGCACTGATCGCGCTCTCTCACCCAATCGCGGAAATGTTCGCTGTTTGTCGACTGAAATTTGAAATCAACTAAAACTTCACGTTCAATTCCCACTTCAGGGCTGAGCAGGGGAGCAGGGCGATCCTATGACAGGGAAATCTTTAAATTTTACACAAGAGGGTCTCTGAAATCCGGCGATGGGAGCGGACACACAAACACAGTGACACAAGTCTAACCCACCCGCCCCTTTAACACACTCGCTGACACAATGTTCACTCTGCTCATTCACAGCACAATCTGTTCCCAGATTTACAGTTCACAGGACAGGTTTTCCTCTCCGCTCGGCCTGTGCTGCCGAATCTCGGGGTTAGTTGCAGTTTCCCTGCTCAGTCAGTGTTAAACACTCTGAGGCCGGCGTTCCTCACAGTGTCTGTTCCCCAGATTCAGGGGCAGGAGCCAATCACAGCTCTGGCTGTGTTCACCCATATCTGGTTTGAAGGTATTATATTGTTCGCAGGCAGAAATATGTTTGATTTATATGAAAATAGAAATGATGATCTCACCGCCCCTCTAGTCTCTCTCTGTCTCTCTCTCCGAAATTGAGGAACAGAACAGAGCAACTGGTGTCCTGTGCATTCCATTCTCAACACCCAGAGACAGCAACCAGAGAGAGAGGCAGAGAGACTGTATCAGTCTTAATGTTCGTACTCTGAGCCAGGCGGTCCACGCACTCTCTGTTACCGAGATTTAGGGGCAGGAACGTGTCACAGTTTGGCTGTGTCGAGTCTGGCCTGCTTTTAGATCATAGTATTATTCACAGAAATAGTGAGACATCCTGTTCACCACACATACCCTGAACTCGGTTTCAATAGAGCGAAAACGGAGAGGTTCAGCATCGATCCAGATATAACAGGCAGGGCTGGGGGATAGAGGGACTGAGGATTGATCCTGTACATAAGGCACAGAGACAGACACAGGGGGTGACAGTCACACAGGCTCGGGAACTTGTCTGGTATCTGTCGCCTACTCACCCAGCGGAGACAGGCAGAGACGGATTAAATTCCCCACTCACCAGCAGTTCAGTATCAGAGATTGACAGAGCCTGTTCCTCTCCATCCTTCCATACAGTATGGGGAAACAAATCGCTCAAAGGGACAGGATTCGCGTCGCTCTCACACTCACCGGCAGCAACTGACGTGTGTCCAGAGTCGCTTCCTCCTTTCCGAATATCTCCTTATCTGTTTCGGTGACAATGTTTCTTTGATAACGCTCCTGTCAAGCTCATTGGGACGATTTATTCATTTAAATGTGCTTTATAAATTCAAGTTGTTGTTGCTGTTGCTTCTTTTAATTTGCCTCAGGAGAGAGGTCTGAGCCTGCGTGATAAACACTTGCCTTCTCCTCCCCCTCTCCAGCACAGTGTTTAAAGCGACAGGAAGGGCCCTGCGAGCTCCCCTCCCCCAGCTCTGCCAGCGGGGACCGTTTCCTCTGTGCTCGGCTAATGATCGCTGAACACATCAGGGAGCGGAGATATCACGGGCCTGAGTAAGGGAGCAAACAGCAGCCTCCTCACAGCAGCTCTTCGCACTGGGACTGTTCAGCGGCATTCGGGGATGTTTGTACGAGACAGATTGAAGCAGGAAATATTTCCAGAACATGGAGTGAGTGGGGGAAGGGAGAGCCATTCTCGGGCTGTGTGTGTACAGTGTAAGTTAACATAGAAAGTAAATCACCTCGCTCTTTCAAATCATTGCTGCTTTAGTTCACAAAGTGCATCTATTGCGGGCACCAGGTGAGAAGTGTGAAAGAACACATTTCAAAAATCGGTTATTTTGTTTCGATGCATTGAGTTCTCCAGACCCGTGTTGCTGGTGATTAGGAGATACAGAGTCGCTCCTTCAGGTACATCAGGATCCGCGCTCTGTGGCATTCTGTTAACTGCACAGGCCCTCAACTCGGTTTCTATAGAGTCATAGTCATAGATTCATAACAGCACAGAAGGAATCCGTTCGGCCCATCGAGTCCATGCCGACTCTCTGTAGAGCGATCCAGTCAGTTCCATTCCCCCGCTCTAACCCCGTAGCCTTCCAAGTGTATTTCCCTCAACTGCCTATCCAGTCTCCCCTTGAACACATTTAGTGTCTCCGCTTCCACCACTTCCGTCGGCAGCGAGTTCCAGGTCCTCACCACTCGCTGCATAAAAAAAAATGTCCTCACAACCGCCCCCCCGCCCATATCTCTTGCCCAAAACCTTAATTCTGTGTTCCCTGGTCCTTGTACCATCAAGTAGTGGGAACAGCCTTTCTCCATCTAGCCTATTCAAACCCGTCATAATCTTGTACACCTCCATCAAATCACCCCTCAACCTCCTTTGCTCTAATAAAAACAAAACCAGCTTCTCCAACCTTTCCTTGTAGCTAAGATCCCCCCCCTCCCCAGAACTATTCTGGTCAATCTCCTGTGCACCCTCTCAAGGGCCTTCACATCCTTCCTAAAGTGTGGTGAGCAGAACTTAACGCAATACTCCAGTTGTGGCGTAACAAGTGCTTTATAAAGTTTCAGCATAACATCTCTACGTGTACTCAATGTCTCTATTTATGAAACCCAAGATCCGATATACTTTCCTAACCACTCTCTCAATATGTCCTGCCACCTTCAGGGACCTATGCACATTAACTCCCAGGTTCTTCTGTCCCTGCACACTCTTTAAAACTGTGCCATTAAGTGTATATTTCCTCTCCCTGTTCCTTCTGCCAAAATGCATCATCTCACACGTCTCTGTATTAAGTTCTATCTGCCACTTGTCTGTCAATTCTGCTAGCCTTTCTGTGTCCTGTTGCAGTCGATGGTCACTGCCTGCCTCACCCCCAAGTTTGGTGTCATCTGCAAATTCAGAAATTCAACTTTGTATTCCAATATCCAGGTTATTTATATGGATCAAAAAAGCAGTGGCCACAGCACTGACCCTTGGGGAACACTACTGTCATAGAGTCATAGAGTTATACAGCACGGATAGAGGCCCTTCGGCCCATCGTGTCCACGCCGGCCATCAAGCCCTGTCTAATCTAATCCCATATTCCAGCATTTGGTCCGTAGCCTTGTATGCTATGGCATTTCAAGTGCTCATCCAAATGCTTCTTAAATGTTGTGAGGGTTCCTGCCTCCACAACCCTTTCAGGCAGTGAGTTCCAGACTCCAACCACCCTCTGGGTGACAAAGTTCTTTCTCAAATCCCCTCTAAACCTCCCGCCCTTTACCTTGAATCTATGCCCCCTAGTTATTGACCCTTCTACTAAGGGAAAAAGCTCCTCAGCATCCATCCTATCTATGCCCCTCATAATTTTGTACACCTCAATCATGTCCCCCCTCAGCCTCCTCTGCTCCAAGGAAAACAAACCCAATCTGCCCAGTCTCTCTTCATAGCTGAAGCGCTCCAGCCCTGATCAGATCCTGGTGAACCTCCTCTGCACCCTCTCCAACGCGATCACATCCTTCCTGTAGTGTGGCGACCAGAACTGCACACAGGATTCCAGCTGTGGCCTAACCAGTGTTTTGTACAGCTCCATCATAACCTCCTTGCTCTTATATTCAATGCCTTGGCTAATGAAGGCAAGTATCCCATATGCCTTTTTTACCACCTTATCCACCTGTTCCGCCGCCTTCAGGGATCTGTGTACTTGCCCACCCAGATCCCTCTGACCCTCCGTCTTGCCTAGGGTCTTACCATTCATTGTGTATTCCCTTGCCTTGTTAGTCCCCCCAAAGTGCATCACCTCGCACTTTTCCGGGTTAAATTCCATTTGCCACTGTTCCGCCCATCTGACCAACCCATCTATATCGTCCTGCAGACTGAGGCTACCCTCCTCGCTATTTACCACCCTACCAATTTTTGTATCATCCGCGAAGTTACTGATCATACCTTTTACACTCATATCCAAGTCATTAATATAGACCACAAACAGCAAGGGACCCAGCACCGATCCCTGTGGTACCCCACTGGCCACAGGCTTCCAGTCACAAAAACAACCTTCGACCATCACCCTCTGCCTTCTGCCACTAAGCCAGTTTTGTATCCAATGTGCCAAGGCACCCTGGATTCCATGGGCTCTTACCTTCTTGACCAGTCTCCTGTGTGGGACTTTGTCGAAGGCCTTACTGAAATCCATGTATACCACATCCACTACGTTACCCTTACCCACACACCTAGTCACCCCCTCAAAAAATTCAATCAAATTAGTCAGGCATGATCTTCCCTTGACAAAGCCATGTTGACTATCCCTGATTAACCCTTGCCTCTCCAAGTGGAGACAAATTTTGTCCCTCAGAATTTTTTCCAATAATTTTCCTACCACTGATGTTAGGCTCACTGGCCTGTAGTTCCCCGGTTTTTCCCTACTTCCCTTCTTGAATAATGGTACTACATTAGCGGTTCTCCAGTCCTCTGGCACATCCCCTGTGGCCAGAGAGGTCCTGAATATATGTGTTAGAGCCCCCGCAATCTCTTCCTTTGCCTCACACAGCAGCCTGGGATACATTTCATCCGGGCCTGGGGATTTATCCATTTTTAGGCCAGCTAAAACCACCAATACCTCCTCCCTCTCGATGTTAATACGTTCGAGCATATCACAGTCCCCCCGCCCTATTTCTATGTCTACATCGTCCTTCTCCATAGTGAAAACAGATGCAAAAAATTCATTTAGAACCCCTCCTACATCTTCCGGCTCCACACACAGATTGCCACTTTTGTCCCTAATGGGCCCTATTTTTTCCCTAGTTATCCTCTTACCCTTAATATACTTATAAAACATCTTAGGATTTTCCTTTATTTTGCTCGCCAGTGTTATTTCATGGCCCGTCCTTGATCTCCTAATTTCTTTTTTAAGTATCCCCCTGCACTTTTTGTACTCCTCTAGGGCTTCCTCCGTCTTTAGCCTTTTGTATCTGCCAAAAGCCCTCCTTTTTTTCCTAATCCATTCTCGTATATCCCCTGACATCCAAGGTTCCCTGTGGCTTTTGGAACCACCCTTGACCTTTACGGGAACATGTTGCCATTGCATGATCTCAATCTCCCTTCTGAAAGCCTCCCATTGCTCCGATGCGGATTTTCCTACAAGTAGCTGATCCCAGTCCATTTTGGCCAGATCCTGCCTTATCCTATTAAAATCGGCCTTCCCCCAATTTAGAACCTTTATTTCCAGCCCATCCCTGTCCTTTTCCATGACCACCTGAAATCTCACCATATTATGGTCACTGTCACCAAAGTGCTCACCTACTTGCACTTTTTCCACTTGGCCGGCCACATTCCCTAGAATTAGGTCCAGTACCGCCCCCTCTCTTGTAGGACTTTCTACATGCTGGCTCAAAAAGCTCTCCTGGATGCACTTTAAGAATTCTACACCCTCTGAGCCTTTCACACTCTGACTATCCCAGTTAATATTGGGGAAGTTGAAATCCCCCATTATTATTACCCTATTATTTGCACATTTCTCTGAGATTTGTGTACATATCTGTTCCTCTATCTCCCCCTGACTGTTTGGAGGCCTATAGTTCACTCCCAGCAAAGTGCTTTCCCCCTTTTTGTTTTTAAGCTCCACCCATATGGCCTCATTAGAGGAACCTGCTAATATATCATCCCTCCTTACTGCAGTAATTGACTCCTTAATTAATATTGCGACACCCCCTCCTCTTATACCTCCCCCTCTGTCTCGCCTGAAGATTCTGTACCCCGGAATATTGAGCTGCCAGTCTTGCCCCTCCCTCAACCATGTCTCCGTGATAGCAACAATATCATACTCCCATGTGTTTATCAACACCTTCAGTTCATCCACCTTATTTGCAAGACTCCTTGCATTAAAATAGATGCCATCCAGCCTTGCCCTTCTATGTTTGCCCTGTCTACCAAGCTGACTTGTTTTTTTCTCTATAATTGACAGCACATCACCCCCTATTTCAGCTCCCCTCTGTATCCCATCCCCCTGCCAAGTTAGTTTAAACCCCCCCCAACCGTGCTAGCAAACCTCCCCGCAAGGATATTTGTCCCGCTCTGGTTCAGGTGCAACCCGTCCAACTTGTACAAGTCCCACCTTTCCCAGAAGCAGGCCCAGTGATCCAGGAAAGTAAAACCCTCCCCCCTACACAAACTCTTTAGCCACGCATTCATCTGCTCTATCCTCCCATTCCTATACTCACTAGCACGTGGCACTGGGAGTAATCCAGAGATTACAACCTTTGAGGCCCTGCTCTTTAATCTGTTACCTAGCTCCCTAAATTCTTGATGCAGGACCTCATCCCCCTTCCTACCTATGTCGTTGGTCCCAATGTGGACCACAACCTCTGCCTGCTCCCCCTCCCCCTTAAGAATGCCCTGTAGCCACACAGTGACATCCATGACCCTGGCCCCAGGGAGGCAACAAACCATCCTGGAGTCACGTTTGCGGCCACAGAAACGCCTATCTGTTCCCCTTACGATAGAATCCCCTGTCACTATTGCTCTCCCACTCTTCATCCTCCCTTTCTGAGCAGCAGAAGCGTCCCTGGTGCCAGGAAGCTGGCTGCTGCTGCCTTCCCTTGGTGAGTCATCCCCCTCAACAGTATCCAACTTGGTATACCTGTTTGAAAGGGGGATGTCCGCAGGGGTTCCCTGCACTTCCTGCCTGCCTCTGTTGCTCCGCCTGCAGGTCACCCCCTATGCAGCCCTACGCTGAGGCGTGAACAACTCGCTAAACGTGCTATCCATGACCCTCTCAGCATCGCGCATGCTCCAAAATTCATCCACCCGCAGCTCGAGCGCCGCAATGCGGTCTACAAGTAGCTGCAGCTGGATGCATTTCCCGCACACACTACTGTCTACCATCCTCCAGTCTGAAAAACAGACATTTACCACAACTCGCTGCTTTCTGTCCTTAGACTGAAAACAATTGTTTATACAGCCCAGTTACCTGTGGCTATATTCCAGGAAGCCATCCAAAACTTCATAGGTCGTCCCATGGGAATGGGAGATATAAACCTGGCATGTGGCAATGAGGTGGTTCCATTCATGGTCCAGTGCTGGGTTTGTGTTATGTCTGGATGCTGATAACTTACCACAGAACAGTCCTACACACCTGGTGTGGAGAATCTGAGACCGGCTGTATTGAGATGGTTCCATTCATGGTCCAGTGCTGGGTTTGTGTTGTGTCTGGATGCTGATAACTTACCATAGAACAATCCTACACACCTGGTGTGGAGAATCTGAGACCGGCTGTATTGAGGTGGTTCCATTCATGGTGCAGTGCTGGGTGTGTGTTGTGTCTGGATGCTGATAACTTACCATAGAACAGTCCTATACACCTGGTGTGGAGAATCTGAGACCCGCTGTATTGCAGTGAGGTCAGACAAAGACAATGTTTGTATCGCTGTTTCCTCTCTCCAGATACTTTACTTTATTATAAAAAAACACCTTAATTATAACTTTATTTTTATATTCTACCCTCAACTGTCCATATTGTATAACCAATATTTTTCTCATATTATTATTCTCGAAGCAAAATACTTCACTGAGCCAGAATAAAAAGTGATCTCTCCTCCTTGCGGAATACAAGGAGCAGCGCAGGCAACTCCTTCTCACACACGGTAAGTATATTATCACTCACAGAATGACAGATTGAGAAAGAATCACAATCACTTACTGTAACTGAGATTGACGGACAGATACAGATGAAAACCCCACTCACATACCAGACATAGACATTTGCAGAGTAAAATCTACACTCCCATACTAGACACAGACAGAAAGACAGAAACTGACGCTCACATACCAGATGCAGAGAGGTAGAGAGTGAAATCCACAGCCACTCACCAGAAACTGGCAGGTACAGATAAAACCCAACATGCATCCCGGAGACTGACAGATACAGACCAAAAACAGGCTTCCATAACAGAAACTGGCAGCTACTGGTTTAAACACTTACTCATAATAGAAACTGTCTGCACTAGATCAAAAACCCTCACTCACATACCAGAGATAGACAGGTACAGATTAAAATCCACACTCACATACCAGAAACTGACAGGTACAGAGAAACACCCACACACCAGTTCCTGAGCGTTACAGCAGAAAAGCCACACTCATGTGTCAGAAATTGACAAGTAGAGTAAAACGCACAGTATTATATCAGACACTGATTGACATAGATTAAATGAACTGTCACATAGCAGAGAATTACAAATCGAGGGTATAACCCATGCACACATTCCAGAGCTTGAGAAGTACAGAGTAAAGCCTCTCTTCCACATCAGAAAATAACAGGTACAAAATAAAAACCACACTCCCATACCAGAGGTGGACATGTAGACTGAAACACACACTCTCACATCAAGACACTGACAGCTACAAAGAAAAATGTTCACTCACTTACCAGAAAACAACAGGTACAGAATAAATCACAAACTCACATTCCAGATACAGACAGGTACAGCGTTAAACCCGCACTCAAATAGCAGTAAATAACAGTTGCAGAGTAAAGCCACAAACAAATGTGCTGTACCTTTCTGTGATTCTTTAAAAGGACGATATCCCGAATGAATAATTCGACCAAATTAATGCTGTGGTTTCCTCTTACAAGAGCCGTTGCTTTGCTTTATGCTTTCTCAGTGCGTTGTGAAATTTATTTGCAATGGCCACCGGCATTGTCCCTTCCGACACGCCGTGCTTGGCCAGCTCCCCGGGTAGCACCAGACTCACGGCGGTCTGGATGTGTGGACACAATCCGTACACTCCAAACTATTAGAGGTTGGTGCCATCTCCTGGCCGCCAACCAGTAGTGCAACAAGATAACCATTCATCAGTAACTGTTTATATTGGAGAGAAATAAACTGAACACCTTGTTTATGTTCAGATTGAAATGATTGCAAAGTGTTTTACTCATCCTGACTAAAGCTCCAAAGACCCATTGCGTGCGATCTGTAAATACAGAAGATTACATTTTAAAATTAGAGCGATGGGGGGACAGTGGTGATTGTAGCTGCTCTTTCGAGCGAGTTGATTGGGGTTCGAATTCGCGGCATCGCAACCAGGCTCCTGCTGATACAGTTTAGGTCACCCTATCGCAGTTTAATGCCTTCCAGCAAATGCCATTTCACTAAAATTTACAAAAAAATAAATCATCGCCCATTTGCTTCTCCCATAAAAATTATTTTCAATTTATTTTTGTGGATTATTATTTTTAACCTATAAAGGATTTTAAAATAATAAACGGAGTGAGGGCTCAATCCAAGCGATATAATTATTCACAGTGGCCATTTTTAATTGGAGGGAAAGTGCCTCAGCATAGTGCTGACGTTCTGATTAAAATGAGTGCTGTGCCTCTCACTTGACCCACTTAGGAGCCAAAAGAAGGATATAGTCCGTAAATATATAAATTACCATATGTGAGCGATGGTGGTATAGTGGTGAGCATAGCTGCCTTCCAAGCAATTGACTCGGGTTCGATTCCCAGCCATCGCAACCGAGGTACTTTTAATACCCCTCGCAGGTCAGAACTGACATGTGGAAGGTTGCAGCAGGATTTTAAGAGAAAAAAATGTCCATTGCAACTGACAAAATACTTTGATCTTCCATGGAATCCCGTGCGTCTCCCATAGAATTAAAAAGGAATTTTAAAACAACAGTAAAAATGGTGATCAAAGAAGAGAGAAGATTTCTGGTCACAAACAGTGCTATGGATACTGCAGGGGAAGGTCATGTATTAGAGATTGACAGATACAGAACAAAACAAACACTCGCACGACAGAAACTGGCAGATACAGAGTAAAGCCCATTCGCAATTACGAGTAATTGACAGGTACAGGGTGAAAACCTCTCTTCCATACCAGAAACTGACAGGTGCAATGAAAAGCCACCCACAATTTAGCAGAAACTGGCAGGTAAATAGTAAGACTCACACTCACATTTCAGAGATTGTTTCCCCTCACAGGAGAATCTAGAACTATGGGGCAAAGGCTCCGGGAAAATGGCCGGCCTTTTAAGACTCAGATAAGGAGGAATTTCTTCACTCAGAGGGTTGCAAATATTTGGAATTCGCTGCCCCAAGGAGCTGTGGATGCTCAGTCGTTGATTGTGTTTAAGGCTGATATAGATTCTTGTACTGCAGAGGAATTAAGGGATATCGGGAAAGGACAGGAAATCCGAGTTGAGTTCGAAGGTCAGCCATGATCTTATTGAATATCAGAGCAGGCTCGAGAGGCAGTGTGGCCAACCCCTGCTCGAAATTCAAATGTTCTTAGAAAGTAAAACGAATACTCACATATCATAAATATGTCTGGTACAGATAAAACTATACTAATTTACCAGAGAACGACGGGTATAGAGTAGAACCCACATTCATATACCAAAGATTGACAGGCACAGTGTAAAACATACACTCAGACACCAGGGATTGACAGTTAGAGTGAACCCCACATGCAATTAGCAGAAATTGTATCTGTTGATACGATACACTAAGTGCCCAAAAATCTATATATCTCAGTCTTGAATATACCCACCGACTGAGCATCCACAGCCCTCTGGGGTAGAATTGAAAAGATTCATAACCCTCCGAGTGAATACATTTCTGCTCATCCCAGACCTATAAAATTGAAGCAACACGACCATACACTTATACTCCCACCACCTGCAATAAGGGCAAATATAAAATTTAACTCCCAATTGATTACTGTTAACTTTCTGTGATTCATGTACGGGGACACACAAATCCCTCTGAATACGAATATTTACTAGGCTTTCACCTTCTAAAAAATTCCGTATTTTCAATCATATAAAGTAAAACACACACACACACATACCAGAGTCAGGTTAATACAGAATAAAACTCACACTCAGCTACCAGAGACTGAACAACACACGGTAAAACCCGCACTCACACACCAGAGACTGTCAGGGACAGAGAGAAAGCCACACTCACATCGATGAAATTGAAAGGTATAGAAAAAAGCCCACAGTCACATACCAGACACATACAGATACAGAGTAAATATCACACTCACTTCCCAGAGATTGACTGATACAGTGTGAAATCCACACTTAAATACCAGAGACAGACAGATACAGAGTAAAACCCACACTCAAATCCCAGAGATTATTTTTTGTGGGGGCTGTGCGACCCATTCAGATTAACATGCATGTGCAGTTGTTGCCATCAGAACATCGTAGGATCTGCTGCACAGGACCGGCAGCTTAAAGGGAACATTTGCTATGGAATAAAACCGACACTCAGATACCAGAGACTAACAGATACAGAGTGAAACACACACTCACATACCAGACACTAACAGATACAGAGTAAAACCGACACTCACACACCAGAGACTAACAGATACAGATTAAAAGAGGGATGCGGTCACCTACACTGAGCACGCCAAACGCAAGACGGTCAGTGCCATGCATGTGGTGTACGCTCTGAAATGGCAGGGCCGCACTCTATGGATTCGGCGGCAGAACAACTCGACTCTTTCAACCAAACACAACACAAAGGCTCTTTTAAGAGCCACTCACCACCTCACCGAGAGAGCAGTGACCTGGGAGCGGGGATAGATTGATGATTTACATTGTGATCGGTGAAGATCTATATTTAATTACAAGATCAAATTTAGGTGTGGAGGTGTTTTAAATCAGCATACACACGATGGGTCGAATGGCCTTCTGTCGTTGAATCGTAGACATTTACGGCATAGAAGGAGGTTATTCGACCCTTCATCTCTGCCGGCCGTAGCCTTGTCGGTAGCGGCACTTCTGTAACTCAATTTCTGGACTGGGATTTATGTGGGTGTTGATTTTACTCTATATCTGACACTTTCTGGGATCTGACTGAGAGTTACTGTGTATTTCTTAGGGTCTAGTATGTGAGTGTGTCTTTACTCTATAGCTCTCTGTCTCTGCGATGTATAGTATTATAGAAAGTTACGGCACAGAAGGAGGCCATTCGGCCCATTGTGTCTGTCGGCCATAAACAATCTATAAAGCCAAATCGCACTTTACAGCACTTGGTCCGTTGTCAAATCAAAATCAAATCAAATCAACTTTTATTGTCATTGTTAGTGCACAAGTGCAGTACAACGAAATGTAGGCTTGCGGCTCCCGAGAGTGTACATTTAGATTAAGACATTGAAACATTCAACATACATTTGGCTTGTAATACATTAACATAAACATAACCATAATAAAGTGCATCGGCAGATGTGCAGGCTTTAGAGTTTATTTGTGGAGTTCAGTAGGATGACAGCCGTGGGAAAGAAGCTGTTCCTTAAGTGCAGTTTACGGCACTTATGGTCATATCCAAGTGCTTTTATTAAATGTGATGAGGGTTTCTGTTTCTAACACCCTTTCAGGCAAAATAATTCCAGAGCCCCACCACCCTGTGGGTGAAAATAAAATCTCATTTGACGGAATGTGTAAACCTCTTCAGGAACTCCCACTCCAGTGTACGGGTCACACACTCGGTTTGTCAGTAATTCGGATGATAATTAACATCGTCTCAATGAGGCCCATTTAATGAATGATAAAAGCGATTTGTAAAACGATCACATTTTTGTTGATTTAAGTGTGATACAAAGAAATCTGATCATGCGCTAAAATACAACCCTCGCCTCCCCCTCAGTTGTAGAAGCCACTTCTGAAACAGAGGAGAACAACATCGAAATTCTAACCGTAGAGCTGAGCAAAGTAGTAGTGACCTCAGTGTACAAGCCACCTGGCACAGATTTCAGCTTCTCTAACCCTGTACCCAACCTGCACAATAAACCACAGATCATCATTGGAGACTTTAATAGCCACAGTACCCAATGGGGGTACAAGGAGACTAACAATGATGGAGAAACAGTCGAAGAATGGATAGACACTAACCAGCTTAGTCTCATCCATGATCCTAAATTGCCAGCCTCCTTCCACAGTGCCCACTGGAAATGTAGATATAATCCAGATCTTGCCATTGCCAGCAACGACATCGCTGGCCTCTGCAAGAAGCTTGTCAGAGACCCAATACCACAGACACAACACCGTCCTATTGGCATCCAGGTAAATGCAGCAGTGTTACTAACCGTCGTACCATTCAAAAGGTGCTTCAATTTCAAGAAGGCCGATTGGAACGGTTTCACATGAGCACTTGACCGCAAGGTTAAACGCATTAAACCACTACCTGAGCACTACAACCTCTTTGCAAAAGCTGTCCAAAAAACAGCTAGAATGAAGATCCCCCGAGGTTGCAGAGTACACTACATCCCTGGTCTCACCAAGGAGAATGCTGAACTCTACTGGGAGTATGTCTCAATGTTTGAATCTGATCCCTTCTCAGAGGAAACAATATCTACCGGTGAGAGGGTGATGTTAAGTATCTCTCAAGAACGTCAAAACACCTGGAACACCTTGATAGAGACAACAGATCTTACAAAAAACAGCAAGAAGGCATGGTCTCTCATATGCAAACTTGATGGTGATCCCAAGAAAGCTGCCCAACATCCAAATGTGTCTGTTAACCAAGTTGCACACCAGTTGCTCCTAAATGGAAAAATCAACAAGAAACAACCAAGAGCACAACTAGATAGGAAGAAGTACAGCGATGATCCTGGCTTCACTAGACCATTCACCATGGAAGAGCTGGAAACTGGTACATCTAGTCTAAAACACGGGAAAGCAATTGGTCTTGACAACATAGCAATGGAGCAGATAAAGCATTTTGGACAGCAAGCAAAGAAGTAGCTCCTACAATTGTTCAACCACTGTCTGGCAACACACAAGCTACCTAATATCTGGCAGAAGGCACATGTAATAGCACTATTAAAGCCTGGAAAAGATCCCTCAGATCCTAAGAGTTTTCGGCCAATTTCACTGCTTTGCCACACCTATAAGCTGTTTGAATGCCTGATACTCAATCGGATAGCACCAACTGTAGATGAGAAGATCATTCCAGAGCAAGCAGGTTTCCGCCCCGGCAAATCAACAACAAGCCAACTGCTCAACCTCACACAACACATCGAAGATGGTTTTGAGCAAGGGATGGTAACAGGTACTGTTTTTGTAGACCTGTCAGCAGCATACGATACAGTGAACCATAGACGTCTCCTCTTCAAGATTCTAGAGATGACAAAAGATATTCACTTAACAGAGCTGTTAGAAAGCACGCTTCAGAATCGCCGGTTCTATGTTGAACTAGGTGGGAAGCGCAGCAGGTGGCGTATTCAGAAGCATGGTCTTCCTCAGGGAAGCGTGCTTGCACTGCTGCTGTACAACATCAACATGAATGATCAACGTATAGACGGTGTCACACGCTGTTTTATATATGCTAATGACTTATGTGTCACTGCCCAAAGCACTGATTTTAACACCGTGGAGAAAACACTTTCTGAGGATTTGGAGGGACTAAAATCCTACTATGAAGAAAACCACCTTCGCGCAAACCCATCAAAGACGCAAGTTTGTGCATTCCACCTCAGAAACCGTGAAGCCAAACGCCAGTTGAAAGTAACCTGGTGTGGAGCAACACTGACGCATTGTGAGCACCCTATCTACTTAGGAGTCACCCTTGACCGATGTCTTACCTTCAAGAACCACATCGAGAAGACAAAGGCAAAAGTAAGTGCACGAAAGAACATCCTGAATAAGCTCACTAACACAAGATGGGGAGCAAGCCCGAAAACATTGCGAACCAGTGCACTTGCTCTTTGCTATTCCACTGCCGAATACGCCTGCCCTGCATGGGAAAGGTCTACTCATGCCAAGAAGATGGATGCCGTTCTGAAGGCAAGCTGGCAATTTATCACAGGTTGCTTAAAACCAACAAACACCAACAGCCTATATATCCTGGCGGGTATCGCTCCCCCTGATATAAGAACGGTAGACAGCAAGAAAGAGCGACTCCGTCAAACATCAGATGAGAGGCACCCTCTACATTGTCATACACCTACACCCAGCCGTCAAAAGTCAAGGAAGAGCTTCATGAACAGTGTTGTTCCATTACAATCAACCTCATCTGAAGCCCGCATCGCCTTGTGGAAAGACTGGCTCGCCAGTCTTGAACAACCCCCAGCGATGGAAATTTTACCTGATGAAAGCATCCCCCCAGGAGCTAATTGCAACTGGGCAATCTGGAAGTGCCTTAACAGACTTAGGACCGGTGTAGGTTGCTCAAAGGTGTCACTAAGCAAATGGGGATATTCAACCAGTCCGACAACTTGTGAATGTGGAACTGAGGCACAGACTATGCAACATCTCTTGCAATGCCCATCGTTAGAGGAACCCTGCACTGTTGCAGATCTTGCCGAATCCAACAGCAAGGCGCAAAAATGTGTCCAGTTCTGGCTGGGCTGTGGACACGATAAGAAGAAGAATCCTCCCCGTCTCCCACACTTTTTAAACCGACGGGAAGGGCCCATGCGAGCACCGCTCCCCCAGCGGATGCCTTTCCTCTGTGCTCGGCTGATAAGGACTACAAACACGGTCGTGGTCGCTCTTTCCCTCTGCTCTCTGTCCCGTTCATTTACAGCGCCTGCCGATGAATTAAAAGCTTGTTTAAGGGACGAGACTCTGATTTCCGTCACTTTATTCTCTGTCAAGACCTTTCCAATTTATTTATGCAATTTAGGAGTCATCCGTTTATTAAGTGAGACTTCCTGCAGTGTAACAAGGCAGAATGGGAGTTATTTTAGAGAACAGAAGGGGGTCAGTTTGATCACTATGTCCCTCTTCCCTTTTCACAGCAGGACTCCCAGTTCTAGTTTCACTCCCGCAGCCGCGCCTGTGCAAATGATCGGTCGATAATCTGTGAAACCTCACTTTTACAATGATTGACCTGGAATGTCTCCTGTTACAGAATCAATGGGGATTGAATCGCACCTGTTACAGTTTGAAATTGAACCCGAAATTAATCCTGATTGTATCTGTTAGATCCGTGATTCTTTAAATAGGATGTTTCCCCAAGAACTATACGGAGGCTGTAACTTAACAATCAACAGGTGTTTACTGGAGTAGAGTAGTCTCAAGACTGAAGTACAGAAGCCTGCTCTGGCTTTATATACAGGTGTGGTCACTGCTGGTACTACAGTATACAGTAGCTGTAAAACACTTCTCTCTTAAAGGTACATACACAACAATTCCTCCCCTTTTAGATTAACAGTACCCATAACATTAAAATAACAATTAACACTTTAACATGCGCATTAAACAGAAATAGTCCATTTATAAATTCAGTCTTCGGGGCGGCTTCCTGATCCTTTCTGGATAGCGCCTTTCCTGAGGTTCTTGTTCTTGGCGCGGAGGCGATTCTGGCCCCTTTCCATCGGTTCCCACTGCTACTGTACTGAGGTAGATGCTACCAGTATGTCGGGTTCTTTCCCAGGAACGCGAGACATGGGGTTGACTCATTCCTGTGACGCTAAGATCTGGTCGACGTGGCATCTCACAATGTTCTCCCTGACATCCACTGTGTAGACTAATGGCCCCTGCCATGTGCATATCACTCCGGGTTGCCATTTCTCTGTTCGGTAATCACTGGCCAAGACTGGTTGTCCTACATTGAAGCTCCTTGTCGGCTTCTCATTGATGTGCTGGAATTGTTTATCCTCGACATTTCTTCGCACATTTGGTCTGAGCAAATCCAGGCGAGGTCTCAACCTTCAGTTAAAGAACATCATGGCCGGGGTCTGGTTGGTGATTGTATGTGTCGCATTTCTGTAGGCTAACAGGAAATTGTCCACCTTATGCTGCAGTGGAATGTCGTCATCGCACATGGCCCTTACTGCTGTTTTAAAGGTTTGTACAACCCTCTCAGCAAATCCATTGGTGGCTGGATGATACAGAGCGGAGGTGTAATGCCTTACCCCATTTCTTTTCATAAATTTCGAAACTCTTCGGACACAAACTGTGGTCCGTTATCAGAGCAAATCTGCTCTGGCAAGCCGTTCCTGGCAAAGATGGTCCGTAGGACTGCAATAGTTTTCTCCGTGGTGGTGGGGGACATTTGGATCACCTCAGGCCATTTCGAGTGCGCATCCACAGCTATTAAAAACATTGAGTCCGTGAATGGACCAGCAAAATTAATATGCACCCGTTGCCATGGAGAGGAGGGCCACTCCCAAGGGTGCAGAGGGGTATGTGGTGGTGTATTTTGGACCTTCTGGCATCCTGAGCAGCTCTTAGTTAGGTCCTCGATTTGTTGATCTATCCCCAGCCACCACACATAAGCCCTAGCAAGGCTTTTCATTTTCACCCCTCCCAGATGACCTTCGTGAAGCTCATTTAGCACTCTCTCCCTTAACTTTGGTGGAATTACCACTCGGGATTCACAAATCACTGTCCCCTGGCATACTGACAGCTGTTCTCTTCTGGGTGAGAATGCTGGCAACAGTGAGTCATGATGTGTTGGCCATCCCCACACCGTCAAATCATATACCCGAGACAGTGTCGGATCATTGCGGTTCTCCTCCTCTATATCCGCGTTAGTTACTGGCAATCGTTCAATTATTGATGAATAAAATATCTCGATAGGGTCCACTGCTGGTGCTTCCTCCACAGTAGGCAGTGGCAAGCGTGATAGTCCTTCAGCATTTCCGTGCTATTTCGTGCCTTTATATTCTATTTCATATTGGTTCGCCCCTAGAAAAATGGACCATCTTTTTAACCGTTGTGCAGTCATTACCGGAACGCCCTTCTTTGGATTAAAGATGGAGACAAGTGGTTGGTGGTCAGTCAGCAAGGTGAACTTCTGTCCATGCAGATAGTGGTTGAATTTTTTTACTCCCCATACTAGGCTGAGGGCCTCCCTGTCAATCTGGGCGTAGTTGCGCTCGGCTGAGGTTAGTGACCGAGATGCAAAGTCTACTGGCCTCTCCAACCTGTCTGGGAATTTGTGCGACAACACCGCTCCAATACCATAGGGTGACGCATCACATGCCAACCGGATTGGTAGTGCTGTGTTGAAATGGGCCAACACCTCTTTTGATGTGATCAAATATTTGCACTTCTGGAAAGCTCGTTTACATTCGTCATTCCACTTCCATAGTACCCCCGTTTGCAGTAGTGTATTCAGTGGGTGTACTACTGTTGAGAAATTTGGTAAGAACTTATGGTAGTAGTTCACCAATCCGAGGAACGACCTCAGTTGTGACACATTTTCCGGTGCTGGAGACTTGACTGCTGCCTCAATCTTTTCAGGGGACTTATGTAACCCCTCTTCATCAATAATGTGGCCACAATACGAAATCTGCTTCTGGAAAAACTCGCACTTGTGGCGATTAGCTCGTAGCCCATATTCCTTTAATCTAGTGAGCACCTTCTCCAGGTTGGCGAGGTGCTCACTGTCATTTTCGCCCGTGACCAGGATGTCGTCCAAATAACACTGGGTGATATACCTATCAATTTATCCAATGAAAAGCAACGAGTTAAGAAAGTAACTATAGGTTTTTATTGGCTAAATAACAGAGCCCACCCTCGTGGGTGATCGGATCCAACAAGGAGGAATACCAGCCAGTCGACCACCTTTATACCTGGGCAGGTAGGTGGAGCCGTGGGCGGAGTCAGCAGTGGTCAGCCCAGGTATAACAGCGTGACAAGAGGCGACCTCGTATAGTGATACAACAGTGTGAACAGTGATAACCATAGAGTAACGATATAACTGTGATAACTATAGTGTAACGATAGTGAACGATAAAAGTGGTTTACCACATTCACCCCTTGTTTAGATTTGAGTCCGGCGGGGTGAAGTGTACTACCAGTTCTGGTATGTCAGTCTGTCCGGAGGCCTCATAAGCCTTTCTGATCGTCGCAGCGGCGGTGTTGCATTATCCGGTGTTAATGCTGGTGTCTGCATGGTCGGCGAAGGCTCGTGGGGTTCCGGCATGCCGTCTACCTCAGGTGGCATTGGGGGGGTGGTGGGGGGCGGGTAACGGTGGTGTCTCAGGAGTGCCCGAGGGTGCGAGGACTCGTAAGGAGACTGTGTCCTCCCGCCCGTCTGGGTATGCCACATAGGCGTACTGGGGGTTGGCGTGCAGGAGGTTCACCCTCTCGTCCAGGGAGTCCGTTTTATGGGCCCTCACGTGCTTTTGCAGCAGGACGGGCCCCGGAGAGGTCAGCCAGGTTGGTAGCGTGGTTCCTGTAGTCGACTTCCTGGGGAAAACAAACATTCGTTCATGGGGGCTGGCGTTAATGGCAGTGCACAGTAGTGACCAGATGGAATGCAGCGCTGCCGGGAGGACTTCCTGCCAGCGGGAAGTTGGGAGGCCCTTAGAATTTAAGGCTAAGAGGACGGCCTTCCATACCGTCGCGTTCTCTCTTTCCACCTGCCCGTTCCCTCTGGGGTTGTAGCTGGTGGTCCTGCTTGCAGCAATACCTCTCGCTAGTAGGAACTGACGGAGTTCCTCGCTCATGAAGGAGGAGCCCCGGTCACTATGTATATAGTTTGGGAACCCGAACAAGGCGAAGAGGTCGTTCAGGCATTTAATGACCGTGGTACTGGTCATGTCTGGGCAGGGGAAGGCAAAGGGGAAACGGGAGTACTCATCAACAATGTTGAGGAAGTACACATTGCGGTCAGAGGACGGGAGGGGCCCCTTAAAGTCGATGCTCAGGCGCTCGAAGGGGCGGGTGGCCTTGATCAGGCTTGCTCTGTCCGGCCTAAAGAAGTGCGGTTTGCACTCGGCACAGGTCTGGCAGTTCCTGGTCATGGTCCTGACCTCCTCGATGGAGTAGGGCAGGTTGCGGGCCTTAATGAAGTGGTAAAGTCTGGTGACTCCGTGGTGGTAGAGGTCATTGTGGAGGGTCTGAAGTCTATCAATTTGCGCGCTGGCGCATGTAATTCGTGAAAGAGCATCAGGGGGTTCGTTCAGCTTACCTGGCCGGTACAAGATATCATAATCATAGGTGGAGAGCTCGATTCTCCACCTCAAGATCTTGTCATTCTTGATTTTGCCCCTCAGCTTGTTATTAAACATAAAAGCGACCGAACGCTGGTCGGTGAGGAGGGTAAATCGTTTGCCTGCCAGGTGATGCCTCCAGCATCGTACCGCCTCCACAATCGCCTGGGCCTCCTTCTCGACCGACGAGTGTCGGATCTCAGGGCCCTGTAGGGTCCTTGAGAAGAAGGCCACCGGTCTCCCCTCCTGGTTAAGGGTAGCGGCTAAGGCAAAGTCGGATGCATCGCTCTCCACTTGGAAGGGGATGGACTCATCCACTGCGTGCATTGTGGCCTTGGCAATGTCTCCCTTAATGAGGGAGAAGGCTGCGCACGCTTCCTCTGTAAGGGGGAAGGATGTGGACTTCATGAGGGGTCTGGCTTTGTCCGCATAATTGGGCACCCATTGGGCATAGTAGGCGAAGAGCCCCAGGGTTCTCTTTAGTGCCTTTGGACAGTGGGGGAGGGGTAGCTCCATGAGGGGGCACATTCTTTCGGGGTCAGGGCCGAAGACTCCGTTCTCTACTACACAGCCGAGGATGGCAAGGCGCGAGGTGTTAAACACACATTTCTCCTTATTGTAGGTGAGGTTCAGCCGTTGGGCCATACACAGGAATCTCTCCAGATTAACATCATGGTCCTGCCGGTCGCGGCCGCAGATGGTGACGTTATCTAGGTAGGGGAACGTGGTGTGCAGCCCGTTCTGGTCAACCATCCAGTCCATCTCCCTTTGGAAGACCGAAACCCCATTGGTGACGCCGAAGGGGACCCTAAGGAAGTGGTAGAGGTGGCCATTCGCCTCAAAGGCGGTATACTGGCGGTCCTCAGGGCAGATAGGGAGTTGGTGGTAGGCTGACTTAAGGTCGATGGTCGAGAATACTCGGTATTGTGTGATCTGATTGACCATATCAGATATGCGGGGAAGGGGGTATGCGTCCAGCTGGGTGTACCTGTTTATGGTCTGGCTGTAGTCGATGACCAGGCAGTTTTTATTGCCGGTCTTAACGACCACGACCTGGGCACGCCAGGGGCTGGTGCTCCCCTCGATGATGCCCTCCTTCAGGAGACGCTGCACCTCGGAGCTAATGAAAGCTCTGTCCCTGGCGCTGTACTGCCTGCTCTTGGTAGCGACGGGTTTGCAGTCGGGGGTGAGGTTGGCGAACAGGGAAGGTGGCGGGACCTTGAGGGTGGATAGGCCGCAGGTGATACGCGGTGGGCGGTTTAAAATCTGTTGGTTGTCGACTGTGAGTGGGGGGAGGGGTCCGCCGTATGCTAGCGTGACGCTTTGGAGGTGGGATTGGAAGTCTAGACCTAGTAGGACGGCAGCGCATAGCTGGGGCAGGACGAGGAGTTTAAAATTTTTATACTCCGTGCCCTTAACCGACAGGGTCACAACGCAGTAGCCGCTGATGTCTGTGGCATGGGACATCGATGCCATCGAGATCCGGTTGCGCGTTGGCCGGACCGTGAGGGAGTAGTGGCTCACCGTGTCTGGGTGAATGAAACTCTCCATGCTTCCGCTGTCGAACAGGCAGGTCGTGGCGTGGCCGTTTACTTTGATGTCCATCATGGACTTGGACAGGTGGTGCAGGCGGGCTTGGTCCAGTGTGACGGAGGCTAGTGTATAGCTGAGCGAGTTGCTGTCGTCTGCGGGTGAGGCGGTGGTCGCGTCTGGAGGCACGGTGGCGGTCGAGCGTGGTGGGTAAAATGGCGGCGCCCACGAGGTTGGACAAAATGGCGGAGAAGATGGCTGCCCCCACAACTCGCATGAGGCACTGCTGGTGTCGGTTGCCTGGATCAAAGATGGCCGCCCCCATGACTCACATGTGGGGATGCTGGCCTCTGTGGCCTTGATGGAAGATGGCCGCCCCCACAGCTCGCATGAGGCACTGCTGGCCTCTGTTGATCTCCCTCTGCAGGCCTTTGCAAAGTGGCCTTTCTTCAGGCAGCTCGAGCAGGTCGCGTTTCTGGCTGGGCAGCACGCCCTCGGGTGTTTCGCCTGGCCGCAGAAGAAGCAGCTGGCGGCCCAATCGCGGGGGTCCGATGTCGCAGCCAGTACCGGGGTTGGCGGTCCTGACCGGGTCCGGGACACCGACGCTGAGGTAGGTCCCGGGGGGGTGCTGCGGGGGGTATTGCGGTCGGGGTCGGTCCCGAGTCCCAGGGTCGCAAATTACAGTACCTGGAATATGCCTCGAGGTCCCGATGGGCCACTTCTAGGGAGCGAACGAGGGCTGCAGCTTTGTCCAGGTCGAGGTCCTTTGCTTCAAGCAGTCTTTGCCATGAGTAGTCGGACCGCAGGCCTTTCACGAATGCATCGCGGACATTGTCTTCGGTATTTTCTGCGGCCGTTACCGCTTTAAAGTTACAGTCCCCGCCGAGTGCTTGTAGCGCCTGTAAAAATTCATCTACAGACTCTCCTGGCTGTTGCGGGCGGGATCTTAGGATGTGTCTGGCATACATGGAATTTACCGGGCTCTGGTACTGTCGTTTCAGCCGGTTGATGGCGTCCTCGTATGTTTTAAGGTTCTGGATGAGTGCGAATACTTTAGGGCTCACTTGGGTGGTCAGAACTCTTAGCTTGGATTTCTGAGGCACGCCGGATTCTCCCAGGTAGGACTCGAAACAGCTCAGCCAGTGTTCGAAGTCGAGGGCTGAGTTTGCTGCCTGTGGGTTTAGATCCAGGTACGGTGGTCGGAGGGCTCGCAGCCAAGCCAGCTGCTGTGGCTGTTGTAGCTGGGTGTCTGGCTGGTCGTTTGGCTGGTCATCTGGCTGCTCGTTTGGCTGCTCAAGTAACGACATTTTAAAATTTAGCCAATAAAATTGATATACCTATCAATTTATCCAATGAAAAGCGATGAGTTAAGAAAGTAACTATAGGTTTTTATTGGCTAAATAACAGAGCCCACCCTCGTGGGTGATCGGATCCAACAAGGAGGAATACCAGCCAGTCGACCACCTTTATACCTGGGCAGGTAGGTGGAGCCATGGGCAGAGTCAGCAGTGGTCAGCCCAGGTATAACAGCGTGACAAGAGGCGACCTCGTATAGTGATACAACAGTGTGAACAATGATAGATACATAGATACATAGAAGATAGGAGCAGGAGTAGGCCATTCGGCCCTTCGTGCCTGCTCCGCCATTTAATGAGATCATGGCTGATCCTTTAATTCAGTATCCCGTCCCCGCCTTCTCTCCGTAACCCTTAACCCCTTTTGCCCGTAGAAATATATCTAATTCCCTCTTAAATATATTTAATGAGCTGGCGTACACTGCCCTCTGTGGCAATGAGTTCCACAGGTTCACCACTCTCTGAGTGAAGAAATTCCCCCTCATCTCTGTCCTAAATGGTTTAGCCCTTATCCTTAAATTATGTCCTCTAGTTCTGTTTTCACCCGCCAAGGGAAACATTCCTTCTGCATCCAGTCTGTCTAGACCTGTCAGAATTTTATACACTTCTATGAGGTCCCCTCTCAATCTTCTAAACTCCAGTGTGTACATCCCTAAACTACATAGTCTCTCCTCATAGGTCATTCCCGCCATTCCTGGTATCAGCCTGGTGAATCGCCGCTGCACCCCCTCCATGGCAAGAACATCCTTCCTCAGATGAGGCGACCAAAACTGTACACAGTACTCGAGGTGTGGTCTCACCAGTGCCCTGTACAGCTGCAGCAAGGTATCCCTGTTCCTGTATTCTAACCCTTTTGCTATGAAGGCCAGCATACCGTTTGCCTTCTTGACCGCCTGTTGCACCTGCATGCTCGCCTTCAGTGACTGGTGTACAAGAACACCCAGGTCTCTCTGTACTTCCCCCTCTCCCAATCTATTGCCATTTAAATAATAATTTGCCCTCCCGTTCCTGCACCCAAGGTGGATAACTTCGCACTTGTCCACATTATAGTGCATCTGCCATTTATCCGCCCAATCGCCCAGTCTGTCCAAATCGCTCTGGAGCTTCCTGGTCTCTTCCTCTGAGCCCACCCCCCCTCCTAGTTTAGTGTCGTCTGCAAATTTGGAAATGCTGCATCCGACTCCCTGATCCAGGTCATTAATGTAAATTGTGAACAGCTGGGGGCCCAGGACAGATCCCTGTGGTACCCCACTTGTTACTGCCTGCCATTCAGAAAATGAGCCGTTTATTCCAACTCTCTGTTTTCTATCTGACAGCCAGTTCCCTATCCACGCCAAAACTTTCCCCTTTATCCCATGAGCCTCAATTTTCCATGCTAATCTTTTATGTGGGACCTTATCGAAGGCCTTTTGGAAGTCCAGGTACACCACATCTACTGGCTCTCCCCCATCTATTCTACCAGTTACTCCCTCAAAAAATTCCAATAGATTAGTCAAGCACGATTTACCCTTTGTAAATCCATGTTGACTCTGTCCTATCCTGTTCCCATTTGCTAAGTGCTCCGCTATTTCATCCTTAATGATGGACTCCAGCATTTTGCCCACAACTGATGTAAGGCTTACAGGTCTGTAATTACCTGCTTTTTCCCTACCCCCCTTTTTGAATAGTGGGGTAACGTTAGCTACCCTCCAATCCATCGGCACTGTTCCCGAGTCTAATGAATTCTGAAAAATCATCCTTAGTGCATCCGCTATCTCTAGGGCCACCTCCTTCAGTACCCTAGGATGCATGTTATCAGGCCCTGGGGATTTGTCCACCTTCAATCCCTTTAGCTTCCTTAACACCATATCCTTAGAGATATTGATTTGCGTCAGTTCCTCCTTTGCCAATGTCCCTATTTTTCCCGATATCCCAGGGAGGTTTTTTGTGTCTTCCTTCGTAAAGACTGACCCAAAGTATGCATTTAGTTGATCTGCCATTTCCTTATTTCCCATTATATATTCCCCCGTATCTGACTGCAATGGACCAACTTTGGTTTTCACCAGTCTTTTCCTTTTGATATATTTATAAAAGCTTTTGGAGTTAGTTTTTATATTTTCCGCCAGCTTGTTTTCGTAAGCTATTTTGCCCCTCTTGATCATGCCCTTTGCCCTCCTTTGCTCTATCTTAAACTGTTCCCAATCTTCCGCTCTGGCGCTTTTTTTGGCTATTTTATACGCCCTATCTTTGGATTTTATGCTGTCTCTAATTTCCCCTGTTATCCACGGTTGAGTCACCTTTTTAGATTTCCTTTTATGCCAGATTGGTATAAACAATTTTTGCAATTTTGTCATTCTATCTTTAAATGTTTGCCATTGTTTATCTACCTCCAGTCCTCTCAGGAACGTTGTCCAATCAGACCTACTCAGTTCCCGTCTCATGGCATCATAATTCCCCTTGTTTAAATTCAGGACCTTAGTCTCTGAGTCAATTTCTTCGCTCTCCATTTCGAGTGAGAAATCGATCATGTTATGATCGCTCTGACCCAAGGGTCCCCGTACAACAAGATTACTGATTAGTCCCTTCTCATTGCACAGTACCCAGTCCAATATAGCCTGTTCCCGAGTTGGTTCCTCGACATATTGATCCAGATAACCATCCCTTAAACACTCAAGGAATTCCTCCTCCTCATTATTTTTACTGATTAGGCTAGTCCAATCTATATGTAAGTTAAAGTCACCTATGATGACAGCTGTGCTCTTATTGCACGCTTCTCTAATTTCCCTCGTGATGCCCTCCCTAACCTCTATTTTACTATTTGGAGGCCTATATACCACTCCTATTAATGTTTTTCGCCCCTCGCTATTTCTTAGCTCCACCCATATAGATTCTGTATTAACTGAGTTAATATCCTTCCTTTCAATTGCATTTATCCCCTCTTTTACTAGCAATGCTACCCCTCCTCCCTTTCTTTTTTGTCGATCCTTCCTAAATACTGAATACCCCTGTATGTTAAGCTCCCAGCCCTGCTCACCCTGCAACCATGTTTCCGTAATCCCAATTAGATCATAATTATTAACCTCTATTTCCACAGCTAATTCATCTACCTTGTTCCTGATGCTTCTCGCATTAAGGTATAAAACCCTCAGGCTTTTTTTATGCTCACATTTTTTATGAATTAGTTTGGCCCTTTGTTTTTTGTTCCTCACCCTTTTACCATTTATTTCTGTCTGCCTTTCACTTTCCTCTATTTCACTACATAGGTTTCTAGCCCCCTGCCATACTAGTTTAAATGCTCCCGAACTGCTTTATCAAAAATTACCCCGAGAACATCAGTTCCATCTCTGCACAGGTGTAGACCGTCCCTTTTGTATAGGTCACACCTACCACAAAACTGGTTCCAATGCCTCAAAAATTTAAAACCCTCCCTCTTACACCACTGCTCAAGCCACGTATTTAGCCTAACTATCCTGTTCTCTGTACTCTTAACCATAGAGTAACGATATAACAGTGATAACTATAGTGTAACGATAGTGAATGATAAAAGTGGTTTACCACACTGGGTCCCTGGAATTCCTTGCCGGACTTGATCCATTGCCCTTTGCCAAATAGCCGGAGCTGATGCTACCCCAAACACCAGTCGGTTGTATCGATAGAGACCTTTATGAGTGTTGATCGTGAGGTATTGTTTCGAGGCTTCTTCTACCTCTATTTGCAAATACGCCTGGGCCAGATCAATTTTGGTGAAGCCTTTACCCCCAGATAGCGAGGCGAAAATATCCTCAATCCGTGGAAGCAGATATTGTACTGTGTGAAGGACTGGCTTCACTGTCACCTTGAAATCCCCACAGATGCGGACCTTCTTTGGTTCCCCAGGCGTATTACTCAACAACCTCTTCATTACAGGGATGATGGGTGTAGACCACTCGCTCCAGTCTACTTTGGACAGTACTCCTGAACGTTCCAACCCTTCCAGCTCTGCTTCAATGGCTGGTCGGATCGCAGGGACCCAGTGTTATTTGGACAACATCCTGGTCACGGGCGAAAATGACAGTGAGCACCTCGCCATCCTGGAGAAGGTGCTCACTAGATTAAAGGAATATGGGCTACGAGCTAATCGCCACAAGTGCGAGTTTTTCCAGAAGCAGGTCTCGTATTGTGGCCACATTATTGATGAAGAGGGGTTACATAAGTCCCCTGAAAAGATTGAGGCAGAAGTCAAGGCTCCAGCACCAGAAAATGTGTCACAACTGAGGTCGTTCTTCGGATTGGTGAGCCACTATCATAAGTTCTTACCAAATTTGTCTACAGTTGTACAGTAGTGCTTTGTGCATTGAGTGGTGCTGGAGTTTTGCTAAGTGGGTGAAAAATCATTTAAGTGTATTTTGTGAATTTTAGTGTGTTAAGAAGTCAATTATTTGAAGTAAGTTTAATTTTTTAAGGGTTTTTAAAACTTGTGCAGTTTAAACCGGAAGTAGAATCCGGGTATAAAAGAGGAGGGGCTAGTGCAGTGCACAGAGTGCTTTGTGCATTGAGTGGTGCTGGAGTTTTGCTAAGTGGGAGAGTTCGGATAAGTGGGAGGTGAGGGTGCGTTTTTTGCTCTGTTTTGTTCCCCACTCCCAGGCTTAGACAGCACTGCGGAGGCGGAGCAGCGAGATGAGTCAACCAAACAGGCCCCACAGACAGTATTCAAGGAAGAAGTTGGTGATCAGCTGGTTGGTTGGTTTTCTTCCTTCTCTTCTCTTTTATACCTTTAATTTGGTAAGTCCTTTGAATAGTGGTGTGACATTATCATCTATATCCGGGCAGGGTCTTCATAACTAATAATAAGAAATTTAATTAATTATATAGAATGGAGCAGGTGATGTGTTACTGTTGCGAGATGTGGGAGCCGGTGGTCCCCATTGAGGCTCACGATGATTACATCTGCAACAAGTGTTTGCTGCTAGAGGAAGTCAAGTTCCATGTTATGGAGCTTGAGACCGAGCTTCAGACACTGCGATACATCAGGGAGGGGGAGAAGTTCCTGGACTCTATGTTTCAGGAGATGGTCACACCTATGAAGTTAATTACTGCAGATGTAGTCCGTGGTCAGGGACAGGACGGTGTAACTACGAGTGAGGAAGGTACAGGGATCCAGGATGTAGTGTTGAAGGAGACGCAGCCCTTGTTCTTGTCCAGCAGGATCGAGGTTCTTACTCCCTGTGAGGGTGGGAGCGGGGACTGCAGGGCGGATGAGCAACCTGGACACAGCACCGTGGTACAGGGGGCCATTCAAGTGGAGGGAGTAAAAAGAAATGTTGTAGTGGTAGGGGATAGTATCATTAGGGGGATAGATAGGGTTCTCTGCAGTCAAGAGCGGGAGTCCCGAAGGCTGTGTTGCCTGCCCGCTGCCAGGGTTAAGGACATCTCTTCTGTGCTGGAAAGAAACTTGGAGTGGAAGGGGGAGGATCCAGTTGTCGTGGTCCATGTTGGTACAAACGACGTAGATAGGACAAGGAAGACGGTTCTGTTAAAGGAGTATGAGCAGCTAGGTGTCCAATTAAAAAACAGACCCTCAAGGGTAATAATCTCTGGGTTATTACCTGAGCCACGAGCGAATATGGCTAGGATAAATAAAATTAAAGAGTTAAATGCGTGGCTCAAAGACTGGTGTGGGAGAAATGGGTTTTGCTTCTTGGGACACTGGCACCAATACTGGGACAGGAGGGAGCTGTTCCATTGGGACAGACTCCACTTGGCCAGTGCTGGGACTAGAGTCCTGGCGAATCATATAACTAGGGCTGTAGAGAGGGCTTTAAACTAATTAGTGGGGGGGAGGATTCTAGAGAGCAAATAATAGGAATGACAACAGAGAAGGTCATAGATTTAGGAAGCAGTGGGGGAATTAAAAAACAGAATGTGTCAGGACGGGAGAGAAGGTATGGAGTAAAAAGTAAAGTACTAAAAAGGGAAAAAACAGGAACTAAGTGTTACAAAACATATTTGAAAGTTCTTTATCTGAATGCACGTAGCATTCGTAACAAAATGAATGAGTTAACGGCACAAATAACGACATATGGGTATGATCTTGTGGCCATTACAGAAGCATGGCTGCAGGATGACCATGACTGGGAATAAAACATACCAGGTTATTTAACAATCAGGAAGGACAGGTGGGAAGGGAGAGGAGGTGGGGTGGCTATGTTAATAAAGGAAGGAATCACTGTAATACAGATAAATGATATTGATCAAAGGAGCAGGATAGTGAAACAGTTTGGGTGGAGATAAGGAATAATAAGGGGGAAAAAACACTAGTGGGTGTAGTCTATAGGCCTCCGAACAGTTGCAATTCTGTTGGACGGAGTATTAATCAGGAAATAGTTGAGGCTTGTAATAAGGGAACAGCTATAATTATGGGGGATTTTAATTATCATATTAACTGGACAAATCAAATTGGGCATAGCAGCCTTGAGGATGAGTTCATTGAGTGTATTAGGGATGGGTTTCTTGAGCAGTATGTAACTGAACCGACCAGGGGGCAAGCAACCTTAGATTTGGTCCTGTGTAATGAGACAGGATTAATTAAAATGTCGTAGTAAAGGATCCCCTTGGAATGAGTGACCATAACATGGTTGAGTTCCATATTCAATTAGAGGGTGAGAGGGTTGGATCTCAAACAAGCGTGCTGAGCTTGAATAAATGAGACTATGAAGGTATGAGAGTGGAATTGATTAGAGTGGACTGGGAAAATAGATTAAAGGGTAAGATGGTACATGATCAGTGGTGTACATTTAAGGAGTTATTTTACAACTTCCAAAAAATATATATTCCACTGAGGAAAATAGGGTGTAAAAGAAAAGATAGCCATCCGTGGCTAAGTAAAGTAATTAAGGATAGTATCCGACTAAAAACAAGGGCATGTAAGATAGCCAAATCTAGTGGGAGGATGGAAGATTGGGAAGTCTTTAAAAGACAGCAAAAAATAACTAAAAGACTGATTAAGAAAGGGAAGATAGATTATGAAAGTAAATTAGCAAATAATATAAAAACAGACAGTAAAAGTTTTTATAGTTATATAAAAAGAAAAAGGGTGGCTAAAGTAAATGTTGGTCCCTTGGAGGGTGAGACCGGGAAATTAATGGTGGGAAACATGGAGATGGCAAAAACACTGAACAATTATTTTGTATCAGTCTTTACAGTAGAGGACACTAAGAATATCCCAACACTGCACAAACAGGGGGCTCTAGGGGGGGAGGAACTAAATACGATTAAAATCACTAAGGAAGTGGTACTTGGTAAAATAATGGGACTCAAGGCGGATAAATCCCCTGGACCTGATGGCTTGCATCCTAGGGGCTTGTGGGAAGGATCGGTAGGGATTGTGGATGCATTGGTAATAATTTTCCAAAACTCACTGGACTCAGCAAAGGTCCTGGCAGATTAGAAAACTGCTAATGTAACACCCTTATTTAAAAAGGGTAGTAGGCAGAAGGCTGGAAACTATAGACCTGTTAGCCTAACATCTGTGGTTGGTAAAATGTTCAAATTCAAATTCAAATTCAAATCGCTTTATTGGCATGATAAGGTACATCTTATGTTGCCAAAGCATCAAAATACATTTATGGTTGAACACATAAACGCAGTTCTATTCATACAGTGTATAAACAGGTGTATCCCTGAGTGTATAAATATACATTCGCATTGTTTATATATACTCTTTTCTTAGTTTACTGGTTGTCCCTCTGTTCGTGGCAAGCTGTAGCATAGTGTGCCGCCAGTGTTACACAGCTTCTCTCCTCCCCCAGTAGGAATGGGAGTTTTTGGTTGTCATTCAGATTTCTGAATTCAGGGCATATTTGTGAGAATTTTTGGTAGAAATTCTCCCTGATGCCCTGATATTTTCCACAGGCTGTGAGGAAGTGCATCTCTGTCTCCACTACTCCCTGACTGCAGTGAGAGCATATCCTGTCTTCTCTTGGCAGCCTGGTCTGCCTGTGTCTGCCTTTTTCGATCGCTAGGCTATGTTCGCTAAGTCTGTACCTTGTCAAGGTTCTTCTCAGTTTGTTATCCTTTACCATGGTCAGGTAATCAGCTATGTTGTATTGTCTGTTTAGGGCCAAGTAGCAATTGAGTTTGCTTTGGGTTTTTGTTGTTTCTGCCCAATATGTCAGGTATTTTTCCTTTTGCTTAGCGACGATTGTGTTGGGTCGAATTCTTTGTGTTACCCTGTCACTGTCCTGGGGCTGGTTATTGTTAGTATTGTTAGTAGTTACTTCACTGAGTCCCAGGGCTAGTTGACTGAGGGTATTCCTCTTTATGGTCAGCTCTTGGCATTTCAGGGCATCGTAGTGATAGCATTGGGGGTTGCTCATTTGTAGGTGATTCCAAAATTTGGTGGCTCTTTTTTGGATAGTGATTATTAATGGATATTGGCCTAGTTCCGCCCTGCATGCATTGTTTACTGTTTTCCTTTGAGTCCGGAGGATACTTTTACAGAATTCTGCATGTAGGATCTCAATTGGGTGTTTGTCCCATTTTGCAAATTCTTGTTGTGTTAGCGGTCCCCATACCTCACTGCCATAGAGCGCAATTGGTTCAATTACTGATTTGAAAATTTTGAGCCAAATGCTAATTGGGATTTCTATTTGGATTGATTTTTTGATGGCATAGAAAGCCCTTCTTGCTTTCTCTTTCAGTTCATTCACAGTCAGTTTGAAGTTTCCCGTAGAACTGATTATTAAGCCCAAGTATGTGTAGTTAGTGGTTTGTTCAATTTTGGTTGTTCCTACTGTGAAATTTATTTTGGGTCCCTGATGTTTGGATCTTTGCTGGAACACAAGGACTTTGGTTTTTGGGGGATTTATTGTCAGGGCCCAAGTCTGGCAGTATGACTCCAGCAGGTCCAGGTTCTGCTGTAGATCCTCCTTAGTTGGTGACAGCAGAACCAGGTCGTCTGCATAGAGGAGGAATTTAACCTTGGATTCATATAGGGTGAGGCCAGGTGCTGTAGATTGTTCAAGTAGTTTTGCCAATCCATTTATGTAAATGTTAAAGAGTGTCAGTGAGATTTGCGAGCCCTGCGTCACCCCCCGCCCCTGTGGGAAGTATTTTGTTTGTTTGTCTCCAATTTTAACTGCACATTTGTTGTTTGTATACATTGATTTAATTACATCATATGTTTTCCCTCCTACCCCGCTTTCGATAAGTTTCAGGAATAAACCGTCATGCCAGATGGAGTCGAAAGCCTTCTGGAAATCTACAAAGCATGCGTAGATTTTGCTTTTGTTATGGTGAACGTGTTTGTCAATTAGGGTCTGTAGGGTGAAGATATGATCGGATGTTCTATTGTTTGGCAGGAATCCAATTTGGCTTTTACTCAAGACATTGTGCTCCTCAAGGAAGTTTATAAGTCTTTTGTTTATGATGCTACAGAATACCTTCCCCAGGTTACTGTTTACACAGATGCCTCGATAGTTGTTTGGGTCTATTTTGTCCCCACTTTTGTATATGGGCGTTATGAGTCCTTTGTTCCAGATATCAGGGAAATAACCGACACTCAGAACCAAGTTGAAGAATTTTAGGATAGCCAGTTTCATTTTGTCGTCTGTGTGTTTAATCATCTCGTTTAGTATGCCGTCTGTCCCGCAAGCTTTTCCTGGTCGCAGGTCCTTGAGTTTTTCAAGAAGTTCTTTTTCTGTTATTATGGTGTCTAGCGGGTTTTGGTTATCTTTTATGGCCATTTCTAGCTTTTCCAGTTTTTTGCATATTTGGTGTTGCTCTGGTCTTAGTGTGTTTTTCTGGTATAATTTTTCAAAGTGGTTTAGCCATGTGTCCCCATTTTGAATGGCCAAATCGTCGTGTTGTTTTTTGTGTAGTGTATTCAAGTTGTCCCAGAAACAATTGGAATCAATGGATTCCTCCATGGAGCTGAGTGTATTCTTAATATATTGCTCTTTTTTGGTTCTGAGTGTGTTTCTGTATTGTGTTAGTGTCTGACAATAAGTAAGGTGTAATTCCTCGTTTTCTGGATGTCTGCGTTTTTGGTTTGATATTTTTCTAAGTTTTTTCCGCATGTTATGGCAAAATGGGTCAAACCATTTTTCATAGTTTTTTGTTTTGGGTTTGTTCTTGCGAGCTTTCAAGTTTGCACTTGTTGCCAAATTATCAAAAATATTGTTTAGGTTAATAACTGCCCGGTTTACGCCTTCCTTATTGTGAGTGTATATGTTATCCAGAAAGGTGTCTAAGAGAGCTTGAGTTGATGCATTGCTAATTGTTTTCTGGTATTTTTCCGTGTCGTTTTTGGCCCATCTGTACGATTTTTTGGTGTTGTACAGTTTACTGGGTTGTGTTTCTATGTTGTTTGTTTCTGTCTTTTTGAGATACATAGTAATTTGACTGTGATCTGACAGTGTTGTTTGTGGTTTGACTGTGAATGCTCTGAAAGAGGATGGGTCTAAATCTGTAATCATATAGTCTACTGTGCTGCAGCCAAGAGGTGAGCAATAGGTCGATCTTCCTAGGAGGTCTCCTATGAACCTACCATTGACAATGTACAGACCCAGGTTTCGACAGAGCTGTAGTAGCTGTTTTCCGTTGGCATTTGACTGCTTGTCGCAGTTATGCCTGTATGGAAGGGAAGGGATGTCAAAGTGGTTATTCCCGAATACGTAATTGTTTCCCTGATTATTGGTGAAGTCTGGTTCTTCGCCCGTTCTTGAATTGAGGTCCCCACAGATCAACACGTTCCCCTGGGCCTGGTATTGGGTAATTTCCCCCTCCATGTTGGAGAAGGTAAAATGTTAGAGTCCATTATTAAGGAGACAGTAACGGGACATTTGGATAAACATAATTTAATAGGACAGACTCAGCATGGTTTCATGAAGGGGAAGTCATGTTTGACAAATTTGCTGGAGTTTTTTGAGGAAGTAACATACAGGGTGGGTAAAGGGGAACCAGTGGATGTAGTGTATTTAGACTTCCAAAAGGCATTTGACAAGGTGCCACACGAAAGATTATTGCTCAAGATAAAAAATCACGGGATTGGGGGTAATATTCTGGCGTGGGTGGAGGGTTGGCTCCCGAACAGAAAGCAGAGAGTTGGGATAAATGGTTCATTCTCAGATTGGCAACCAGTGGTGTTCCGAACTAGTGGTGTTCCGCAGGGGTCAGTGCTGGGTCCCCAACTCTTTACAATCTATATTAACGATTTGGAGGAGGGGACCGAGTGTAACATATCAAAGTTTGCAGATGATACAAAGATGGGACGGATAGTAGTGAGTGAGGAGAACATAAAAAACCTGCAAAGGGACATAGACAGGCTAAGTAAGTGGGCAGAGATTTGGCAGATGGAATACAATACTGGAAAGTGTGAGGTTATGCACTTTGGCAGGAAAAATCATAGAGCAAGTTATTATCTTAATGGCAAGAAACTGGAAAGTACTGTAGTACAAAGGGATCCGGGGGTCCTGGTGCACGAAACTCAAAAGGTTAGTATGCAGGTGCAGAAAGTGATCAAGAAGGCCAATGGAATGTTGGCTTTTATTGCTAGGGGGATGGAGTATAAAAACACGGAAGTATTGCTGCAGTTGTACAAGGTATTGGTGAGACCACACCTGGAATACTGCATACAGTTTTGGTGTCCATACTTAAGAAAAGACATACGTGCTCTCGAGTCAGTTCAAAGAAGGTTCACTCGGTTAATCCCGGGGATGAGGGGGTGGTCATATGAGGAGAGGTTGAGTAGATTGGGACTCTACTCATTGGAGTTCAGAAGAATGAGAGGCGATCTTATTGAAATATATAATATTGTGAAGGGGCTTGATCGGGTGGATGTGGTGAGGATGTTCCCAATGATGGGTGAAACTAGAACTAGGGGGCATAAACTTAAAATAAGGGGCTGCTCTTTCAAAACTGAGATGAGGAGAAACTTCTTCACTCGGAGGGTGGTAGGTTTGTGGAATTTGCTGCCCCAGAAAGCTGTGCAAGCTGCATCATTAAATAAATTTAAAACAGATATAGATAGTTTCCTAGAAGTAAAGGGAATTATGGGTTACGGGGAGCGGGCAGGAAATTGGACATGAGTCTAGGTTCGGAATGGTCATGGCCCTGTGGGTAGTGGAGTGGGCCCAGGGGCCGTGTAGCCTGGCTCTGCTACTACTGTGTTCTAATTCTGTGTTAGATTTCAGGAGATGGTTTTATTCCTGTTCCTGGCTGGGGTGGAGATCGCCTTTACAGAAGGTAAGTACTGTAGAAAATATAGGGACAGAGTGATCTCCTGGAAGAATTTCGATCCCCTAGATGGGTCGGAGAGGAATTTCCCAGATTTTTTTCTCCCAAATTGGCCATTGGTTCTTTATCTGGTTTTTCGCCTCTCCCGGGAGATCACATGGGTTTGGGTGGATGCAGAGTGATAGAAGATTTGAGGTTAGGATCAGATCAGCCATGATCTTATTGAATGGTGGAGCAGGCTCGAGGGGCCGATTGGCCTACTCCTGCTCCTATTTCTTATGTTCTTATAAGGCACTGGCCTGACCTTAAAAAACTTTGGACTTGCATTTTCCTCTATTTTATTCGTTGCTGTTATGCCTTTTAGTGTTCCGAGTCCCTCCTGGAACACCTCTTGTGCGTCAGTTAGCATTTTTGACAGTCGTCCAGGTGTGGCGTCGTCATCCTTTTTGGCCTCAACCTTCAGTGCCTGTATGGAATGCCAATCTAGTTGTATCTTTCGGATCCATTCACGTCCTAGTAGTGGTTGTCCTCCATCTGGCAATACATATAGGTCCATTTTAGGTATTTCCTGGCCTTTGTATATCACTTTCACCCTTATTTATCCTTTGGGGTAGACTTTTTGCCCCGTGTATTTCTTCAAGACAATCTCTGTAGCTTCCAAGGGTATATGTGGAAATAGCTGCTTGTAGTCCCTTTGGTTTATGACTTTTAGGGCTGATCCAGTATCCAATTCCATTTTCACTTGGACTCCATCTATCTTGAGTGTGACCCAGATAGTCTGGTGATCCTCCATTTTGGTTACCTTATGTAGTTTCAGACAACCCAGCTCCTTGCTTCCGGAGTCTGTATCACTTCCCTGTTCGTCTGAACTACTGTCCATCACCTTATGTACCTTTTTATACTTCTCCTGTGGAGATTTCCTGCTGTTGGTTTTCTTCCCTGACCTGCAGATTCTTGCAATGTGTCCTGTCTTCCCACACTGTCTGCACACTTGGTCCTTGAACCAACAATCCTTCTGATCGTGTGTCGTTCTGCCGCAGCGATAACACTTCCCTGCTCCATAAGACATTTCATTGGTGCCGTATTCTTGCGGTCTCCGTTCTATCTCTGCAGCGCCCCATGTGGCTGCTTTGTGTGATACTGCCATGCTGAAAGCCTTGTCCAGCGTAAGATCCTTTTCTGATAGAAGCCGTTTCTGGGTTCCTTCACTTTGAAGCCCACACGCAAACTTGTCCCTTCACGTATCGGATAGAGACGCTCCAAACTGGCAGTGTTTCGATAACAGGTGAAAGGTATTTAAGGAGGGTGGTGGCTTAAACCCGAGTTCCTACAGAGTAGGAACCCCCACCGCCCCCCTCCTCTAACCTAGTAGTCTTTTAGCAGCTGTCTAAAAACAGAGGTCACAAATTTTTTGGTCTCAGTTTCTTTTCAGCAGGGCAGGAACCGGGAGGAGCGGGAAGTCGGCGTAGGACCAAGGGGACACAAGACCGGGAAGTCAGCGAAAGACCAGGGAGGTAAGACTAACTGGTAAGTACTTTCCTCAAACCTTCCTAGAAAGTAAAACCAAAACTAGTGGGATTTGGTTAGTTTAAAAAGGAATAAGAGGAGTACAGTATACATTGGTCTAAGTAAGCTTCGGGAAAACAAAAGTCGATAAATAAACTAAAACTAGAAAATTAAAAGTAATATAAGGGTTAAGTCATGGCAGTAGAGCTCGGACCTGTGTCATGCTCCTCCTGTAACATGTGGGAAATCAGGGACGCTTCCTGTGTCCCTGACGACTATGTGTGCAGGAAGTGTGTCCAGCTGCAGCTCATGTGGGACCGCATGACGGCCCTTGAGCTGCAGGTGGACTCACTTTGGAGCATCCACGATTCTGAGAGGGGTGTGGATAGCACATTTAGTGAGTTGGTCACACCGCAGGTTAAGGCCAGCGTAGACAGTACATGGGTGACCAAAAGGCAGAGCAAGGGCAGGAAGGTAGTGCAGAAATCCCCTGGGGTTGTCTCCCTTAGCAACAGGTTCACCGCCTTAGGTACTGTTGTCGGGGGGGGTGACACATCGGGGGAAGGCACCAGCAGCCAGGCTCATGGCACCATGACTGGCTCTGTTGCAAAGAAGGGAGGGAAAAAGAGTGGCAGGGCTATAGTAATAGGGGATTCGATTGTAAGGGGAATAGATAGGGGTTTCTGTGGTCGCGACCGAGACTCCAGGATGGTATGTTGCCTCCCTGGTGCAAGGGTCAAGGATGTCTCGGCGCGGGTGCAGAACATTCTGGAGGGGGAGGGGGAACAGCCAGTTGTCGTGATACATGTTGGTACCAACGACGTAGCTAAAAAAAGGGAAGAGGTCCTACAAGTAGAATTTAGGGAGTTAGGAGCCAAACTAAAAAGTAGGACCTCGAAGGTAGTAATCTCTGGATTACTACCAGTGCCACGTGCTAGTAAGAGTACAGAGAACAGGATAGTTAGGCTAAATACGTGGCTTGAGCAGTGGTGTAAGAGGGAGGGTTTTAAATTTTTGAGGCATTGGAACCAGTTTTGTGGTAGGTGTGACCTATACAAAAGGGACGGTCTACACCTGTGCAGAGATGGAACTGATGTTCTCGGGGTAATTTTTGATAAAGCAGTTCGGGAGCATTTAAACTAGTATGGCAGGGGGCTAGAAACCTATGTAGTGAAATAGAGGAAAGTGAAAGGCAGACAGAAATAAATGATAAAAGGGTGAGGAACAAAAAACAAAGGGCCAAACTAATTCATAAAAAATGTGAGCATAAAAAAAGCCTGAGGGTTTTATACCTTAATGCGAGAAGCATCAGGAACAAGGTAGATGAATTAGCTGTGGAAATAGAGGTTAATAATTATGATCTAATTGGGATTACGGAAACATGGTTGCAGGGTGAGCAGGGCTGGGAGCTTAACATACAGGGGTATTCAGTATTTAGGAAGGATCGACAAAAAAGAAAGGGAGGAGGGGTAGCATTGCTAGTAAAAGAGGGGATAAATGCAATTGAAAGGAAGGATATTAACTCAGTTAATACAGAATCTATATGGGTGGAGCTAAGAAATAGCGAGGGGCGAAAAACATTAATAGGAGTGGTATATAGGCCTCCAAATAGTAAAATAGAGGTTAGGGAGGGCATCACGAGGGAAATTAGAGAAGCGTGCAATAAGAGCACAGCTGTCATCATAGGTGACTTTAACTTACATATAGATTGGACTAGCCTAATCAGTAAAAATAATGAGGAGGAGGAATTCCTTGAGTGTTTGAGGGATGGTTATCTGGATCAATATGTCGAGGAACCAACTCGGGAACAGGCTATATTGGACTGGGTACTGTGCAATGAGAAGGGACTAATCAGTAATCTTGTTGTACGGGGACCCTTGGGTCAGAGCGATCATAACATGATCGATTTCTCACTCGAAATGGAGAGCGAAGAAATTGACTCAGAGACTAAGGTCCTGAATTTAAACAAGGGGAATTATGATGCCATGAGACGGGAACTGAGTAGGTCTGAGTGGACAACGTTCCTGGGAGGACTGGAGGTAGATAAACAATGGCAAACATTTAAAGATAGAATGACAAAATTGCAAAAATTGTTTATACCAATCTGGCATAAAAGGAAATCTAAAAAGGTGACTCAACCGTGGATAACAGGGGAAATTAGAGACAGCATAAAATCCAAAGATAGGGCGTATAAAATAGCCAAAAAAAGCGCCAGAGCGGAAGATTGGGAACAGTTTAAGATAGAGCAAAGGAGGGCAAAGGGCATAATCAAGAGGGGCAAAATAGCTTACGAAAACAAGCTGGCGGAAAATATAAAAACTAACTCCAAAAGCTTTTATAAGTATATCAAAAGGAAAAGACTGGTGAAAACCAAAGTTGGTCCATTGCAGTCAGATACGGGGGAATATATAATGGGAAATAAGGAAATGGCAGATCAACTAAATGCATACTTTGGGTCAGTCTTTACGAAGGAAGACACAAAAAACCTCCCTGGGATATCGGGAAAAATAGGGACATTGGCAAAGGAGGAACTGACGCAAATCAATATCTCTAAGGATATGGTGTTAAGGAAGCTAAAGGGATTGAAGGTGGACAAATCCCCAGGGCCTGATAACATGCATCCTAGGGTACTGAAGGAGGTGGCCCTAGAGATAGCGGATGCACTAAGGATGATTTTGCAGAATTCATTAGACTCGGGAACAGTACCGATGGATTGGAGGGTAGCTAACGTTTCCCCACTATTCAAAAAGGGGGGTAGGGAAAAAGCAGGTAATTACAGACCTGTAAGCCTTACATCAGTTGTGGGCAAAATGCTGGAGTCCATCATTAAGGATGAAATAGCGGAGCACTTAGCAAATGGGGACAGGATAGGACAGAGTCAACATGGATTTACAAAGGGTAAATCGTGCTTGACTAATCTATTGGAATTTTTTGAGGGAGTAACTGGTAGAATAGATGGGGGAGAGCCAGTAGATGTGGTGTACCTGGACTTCCAAAAGGCCTTCGATAAGGTCCCACATAAAAGATTAGCATGGAAAATTGAGGCTCATGGGATAAAGGGGAAAGTTTTGGCGTGGATAGGGAACTGGCTGTCAGATAGAAAACAGAGAGTTGGAATAAACGGCTCATTTTCTGAATGGCAGGCAGTAACAAGTGGGGTACCACAGGGATCTGTCCTGGGCCCCCAGCTGTTCACAATTTACATTAATGACCTGGATCAGGGAGTCGGATGCAGCATTTCCAAATTTGCAGACGACACTAAACTAGGAGGGGGGGTGGGCTCAGAGGAAGAGACCAGGAAGCTCCAGAGCGATTTGGACAGACTGGGCGATTGGGCGGATAAATGGCAGATGCACTATAATGTGGACAAGTGCGAAGTTATCCACCTTGGGTGCAGGAACGGGAGGGCAAATTATTATTTAAATGGCAATAGATTGGGAGAGGGGGAAGTACAGAGAGACCTGGGTGTTCTTGTACACCAGTCACTGAAGGCGAGCATGCAGGTGCAACAGGCGGTCAAGAAGGCAAACGGTATGCTGGCCTTCATAGCAAAAGGGTTAGAATACAGGAACAGGGATACCTTGCTGCAGCTGTACAGGGCACTGGTGAGACCACACCTCGAGTACTGTGTACAGTTTTGGTCGCCTCATCTGAGGAAGGATGTTCTTGCCATGGAGGGGGTGCAGCGGCGATTCACCAGGCTGATACCAGGAATGGCGGGAATGACCTATGAGGAGAGACTATGTAGTTTAGGGATGTACACACTGGAGTTTAGAAGATTGAGAGGGGACCTCATAGAAGTGTATAAAATTCTGACAGGTCTAGACAGACTGGATGCAGAAGGAATGTTTCCCTTGGCGGGTGAGAACAGAACTAGAGGACATAATTTAAGGATAAGGGCTAAACCATTTAGGACAGAGATGAGGGGGAATTTCTTCACTCAGAGAGTGGTGAACCTGTGGAACTCATTGCCACAGAGGGCAGTGTACGCCAGCTCATTAAATATATTTAAGAGGGAATTAGATATATTTCTACGGGCAAAAGGGGTTAAGGGTTACGGAGAGAAGGCGGGGACGGGATACTGAATTAAAGGATCAGCCATGATCTCATCGAATGGCGGAGCAGGCACGAAGGGCCGAATGGCCTACTCCTGCTCCTATCTTCTATGTATATTCTATGTAACTTGCGCAGTTCCGTTAAGTACTCAGCATTACTTTCATCTTTATGCTGGTTCCTTTTGTGGAACTTAAATCTTTCTGCTATCAGCAGCGGTGTGGGGCTTAAGTGGTCCTGTTGGAATTCTACTATGCTTTCAAAATTCTTCTCCACAGGCTTCTCTGGGGTTATCAGGTTTCGCAGTAAGCCATAGGTTTTTGCACCCATGGAACTTAACAAAACCAGTGCTTTCTAGCATCTGGCACTTCATTCGCCCTGCAGTACACCTCAATGCGTTCCACATATGTCGCCCAATCTTCGACTTCATTGTCGAACGCTGTGATACTGCCACTCTTCACCATCCCTGGGTGTATTTTAACTGACTAAATGGCATCTCCCGCGCTCTCCCTTCTTCTCCGCTGGAACAAAATGGCGTCTCTCACGCTTTCCTTCCTTCCCGCGCTCGCCCTTCTTCTCCGCTGCGGCTTCTAAAAATGGCATCTCCCGCGCTCTCCCTTCTTCTCCGCGGCTCAATGCCATCTCCCGCGCTCCCCCTTCTTCTCTCCGTGGACGCGGTTCATCCCTTTAGCCCTGGCTGTGCTCTGCGCGTTCTCCTGTGCGCCTTTCCCGTTGCCGTCGCTCGGTCCTGAACCCGACTGCTGCTTTACCCTCTCTCTCTCTCTGCTCGTTTGTCCTCGATGCCACTCGGTCGTTTAACCCCCGGCCGCGCCCTGTGCGCTTCACCCTCTCTCTTAACCCGTCGATGCTGCTCGGCTTTTCAAAGCCGTCGGTCAGCTCCCACCACCACTGTCTGGGAAGTGTGTGCGCTGCACCTGTTACCAGTCTGTTGCTGGATCGTCGTGGCTGTGGAACCAAGCCTGGATCTCAACAGCCACTCCTGCAATGTTGACTTGCTGCCGGATGACTGGGTGGTTGCTTGTGGTCGACGCCTATGCTTCTGGCCTCAAGTTTCTTCCACCGTCCTCCCAGAGCGACTCCTCGATGGGAAATGCAGAGTTGCAGGCAGATTTGAATCAACCTCATCACCACTGTTAGATCCGTGATTCTTTAAATAGGATGTTTCCCCAAGAACTACACGGAGGCTGTAACTTAACAATCAACAGGTGTTTACTGGAGTAGAGTAGTCTCAAGACTGAAGTACAGAAGCCTGCTCTGGCTTTATATACAGGTGAGGTCACAGCCGGTACTACAGTATACAGGAGCTGTAAAACAGTTCTCTCTTAAAGGTACATACACAACAGTATCAGCCTGGAATTTGCAAGGGAGTGATGGAATAAGACAAAAAGAATTTAAAAATGTTCGGAAATCTTTGACTAATAATGAATTTATTAACTTAATTCAGTGGTTTAGAAAAACGTTGGCGGGCTTTATGAAAATAAAAAATCGTTGGCGGTCTGACTGTTGAGGCCAGTTATTTCCGCCCTATTGATTGGTGGGTTGGTCAACGGAAAACACAAATGAAATTCATACAAAGCAACCAATCATAATTTCGCACTCTGAGTTCCTTAAGAAGGTATAAGGAGAGCAGAAGAGCAGTAGCAGAGGAGACTTTCATTCTTTCTCTGACCGTGTTGATTGTGGAAATGTCTGGAAGAGGAAAAACCGGCGGTAAAGCTCGGGCCAAGGCCAAGTCCCGCTCCTCCCGGGCCGGACTGCAGATCCCTGTGGGCCGTGTTCTCAGGCTCCTGCGAAAGGGCAACTACCCTGAGCGTGTGGGTGCCGGAGCCCCGGTTTACATGGCTGCTGTGCTCGAGTATCTGACCGCTGAAATCCTGGAGCTGGCCGGCAACGCGGCCCGCGACAACAAGAAACCTGCATCATCCCCAAACACCTGCAGCTGGCCATCTGCAATGACGAGGAGCTCAATAAGCTGCTGGGAAAGGTGACCATCGCTCAGGGCGGAGTGCTGCCTAATATCCAGGCCGTGCTGCTGTCCAAGAAAACCAGCACTGCCAGCTCCAAGAGCAAGTAAAGTGGACAAGATTCAATCTAATAACCCAAAGGCTCTTTTCAGAGACACCAACTGTATCTAGGAAAGGGCTGGTTACTGTTCTGTTCTATGGGTCACAATTTTTTTTTTTATTCATTGATGGGATGTGGGCGTCGCTGGCTGGCTAGGCCTGCATATAGTGCCCATCCTTAATTGCCCTTGAGAAGATGGTGGTGAGCCACCTTCTTGAACCGCTGCAGTCCATGTGGTGTAGGTACACCCACAATGCTGTTAGGGAGGGAGTTCCAGGATTTTGGCCCAGCAACAGTGAAGGAACGGCGATACAGGTCCAAGTCAGGATGGTGTGCGGCTTGGAGGGGAACTTGTAGGTGGTGATGTTCCCATGCGTCTGCTGCCCTTGTCCTTCTAAGTGGTAGAGGTCACGGGTTTGGAAGGTGCTGTTGAAGGAGCTTTGGCGAGTTGCTGCAGTGCATTTGTAGATGGTACACACGGCAGCCACAGTGCGCCGGTGGTGGAGGGAGTGAATTTTGAAGGTGGTGGATGGAGTGCCAATCAAGCGGGCTGCTTTATCCTGAATGGCGTCGAACTTCTTGAGTGTTATTGGAGCTGCACTCATCCAGGCAAGTGGAGAGTATTCCATCAGACTCCTGACTTGTGCCTTGTAGATGGTGGAAAGGCTTTGGGGAGTGAGGAGGTGAGGCACTCGCTGCAGCATTCCCAGCCTCTGGCCTGCTCTTGTAGCCACAGTATTTATATGGCTGGTCCAGTTCAGTTTCTTATCAATGGTAACCCCCAGGATGTTGATAGTGGGGGATTCAGCGATGGTAATGCCATTGAATGTCAAGGGGAGATGTTTAGAGTCTCGCTTGTTGGAGATGGTCATTGCCTGGCACTTGTGTGGTGCGAATGTTACTTGCCACTTGTCAGCCCAAGTCTGAATGTTGTCCAGGTCTTGCTGCATATGGACACGGACTGCGTCAGTATATGACGAGTCTCGAATGGTGCTGAACAATGTGCGAACATCCCCACTTCTGACCTTATGATGGAGGGAAGGTCATTGATGAAACAGCTAAAGATGGTTGGGCCTAGGACACTGCCCTGAGGAACTCCTGCAGTGATGTCATGTGATTGAGATGAATGAACTCCAACAACCACAGCCAACTTCCTTTGTGCAAGGTATGATTCCATCCAATCTCAGATCTAAATTAACATGTTAAATCTTAAATTCTACTTTGAAATTCACAGATTTGCCCATTAAGTTATCTATCCACCACTCACCTGACAATCAAACGCTGCCACACAGTAACAGAGTAACATACAATTGGTATCCTGTATGAACGAATATCCCCTCACTCACAAGCAGTACTAGTGAGTGGTCGTGCTTTTCCAATACTCACCTGTCAATCCCACACTGACACAGCACCAGAGAGTGACAGATAAAGTATCTAGTGTAGCCTCACCAGACAATTTAAAAATGTCACATTGTACTAGAGAGTGTCAGATACAGTATCTATCGTTTTTCGCCAGCCAATCTGCCACTGACAATGCAGAGAGTGGCAGATACAGTATCTGTCCCATATTCAGCAGTGAATCCCACATTGGCACATAGTACCAGAGTGACAGAGGGAGTGTCTATCCCACACTCAATGATCAACCACCCTGTTCACACTAGAATCGGATGAGCGCGTCCATCTGCTTTTAATGGTTGTTTGGAGTTTTCACCTAGACCAATAAACTACTTGGCAATGGTTTTAAGCGGAACATAAACACGGTGCTGAGGTATCTGTCGAAATCAAAATGGTTTCTGCTGAATCATTGTCTCTTGTTGCAGCACTCGCTTTGAGCCAGTAGATGACAAAGACGTCTAATAGTTTGGAGAGTGCGGATTGTGTCCACACATCCAGACCGCCGTGAGTCTGGTGTTGCCCGGGGAGCTGGCCAAGAACGCCAGCTCCAAGTCAAACTCTACAATTTACTGACAGAAACATGGAAATCACAAAGGCTGCTTTAAGAGCCACCCACAGCCTCCCTGAAGGAGCCGCCAGTTTAATGCACTGATTTCGTCAGTTTATTCATTCCGGCCAAAGTCCTGTCAATCTGGTGAGGAAATTGGCAGAAAATTAGTGAAACTGCCCCAATTTAATGTCTGTCTCTGTCGAATTTAATAATTATAAATAAAGTCTATCTTTTTTGAATGTGGTGGAATGTTTCAAACTTAATTTTAAAATTGATCAATTGAGGCCAATAGTTAATTCTGTTAAGGAAATGGGATTCCAATCAAGCGACCAATCCGAAGTAGCCTCAGGTTACAGCGGGTTCCGACAGTTAGAACTGGAGACATTACAGTCCATCCAATGACTTTACTTAAACCGTTGAATTCCACAATCCCCGACAGTATCTGTGCAGGAAGCAAACTTCAGCAGGAGAATAATCTCACAAGTTGGCCTATTGTCACAGCAGCTCGGTTTAACCTATTGTGAGGTGGAAAGCTCCGGTTCCCCGTCACACCATCTGTCTGATATATAAAAGCTGAATGGAAACAGAACACTGAGGGCATGGACACCCAGGAAGACTAAAAGAGCATTTCACTGTGAGGGGAGAATACAGGGTCCGGCCCAAAGAGTCACTTGAAACCCCATAATAATCCTTATAATTCTGAAGCTATTCCCCACCCCAATATATCCCCGCTCCCGGTCCGAGGGCGCTGCTCTCTCTGTGAGGCGGTGGGTGGTTCTGAGAAGAGCCTTTGTTTTGTGCCTGGATGTTGTCACTTTTCGGTGGCGCTTGGCTCCGACTTTTCCCAGTCCTTTGCCTCCTTTACCTCCTCCAGGCCGGACAATTCTTTACAGGAATATAAACTGAATGATAAACTCTCGTCGTCCTGATGAATTTATGAAGCCAGCCCGGATCTGGTTGAGAAAGGCAGAGTGTGAGAGAGGCTGGGAGAAGACAGAATCACAGTGACAGACAGAGCAGAGACAGCGTCCTCTGAGCTTCAGCTCCGCCTCCAGCTTTCATGCTTCAGCATTAAAATAGTTTCCAGCACCTCCCCCTCTCCCCCACAGTGTTTAAAGTGACAGGAAGGGACCACGTGAGCTCCCCTCCCCCAGCTCTGCCAGCGGGGGCCGTTTCCTCTGTGCTCGGCTGATGATCGCTGAACACATCAGGGAGCGGAGATATCACGGGCCTGAGTAAGGGAGCAAACAGCAGCCTCCTCACAGCAGCACATCGCATTGAGACTGTGTCCGCAGATGGGCTTTGAGTCGGGGTAAGTTCATCGGAAGCCGGGGATTGTTTGTAAGAGACAGATTGGAACAGGAACTAGTTCCGGAACATGGAGTGAGTGGGGGAAGGGAGAGGCCATTCTCGGGCTGTGTGTGCACAGTGTAAGATAATTTAGAATGTAAATCACCTCGCTCTTTCAAATCATTGCTGCTTTCTCCAGATCAGTAGGGAATGTTCCTGATTCAGTTCCAATCTCACCGTGTCTGTTATTATTGTTCAGTGAACAGGGAAACAGCCTGACAGTGAGGATGTGCGGAGATTCACAACGTGCATCGATTGCAAGCAGCAGGTGAGAAATGTGAAATAACACAATTCAAAAATCGGTTATTTCCTTTGGGTGCGTTGAGTTCTCCAGAACCGTGCTGCTGGTGATCGAGAGACACATTGTCGCTCCCTCAGATATATCAGTATCCGGGCTCTGAGACATTCTGTTAACTATTCAGGCAGCTCCATCGCACACACAGTAAGTAGACTATCACTCACAGAGCGCAGAGACACAGAACTGGCCTCAATCCTATTATAACAGGCAGCAGAAGCAGTCAGCTCCACAGTGATCCGAATTTCCAGTGTTACATTATGAATCTCACAGTAACTTGCAGTAGTTGAATAAGATGCTGTTTCAAAGCCCAAACACATTGCACTGATAGGCATATCCATTTTCACTCCCTTACACATACGAACAGATAAACACTGATATGGTGTCAGTCCTCGCTGCTGGCTGTACACGGACAGTCAACCCGAATAACTAAAATACAAGACCAGAGAGTCGGAGGTAATGGACTGAAACAAACCTCCTCCTGAGACAGTCACAGATAATCTCAAACGAGCATTGGCCTACACAAGGTGGAGAAGGAGTGGAATCCAATAGTTACACAGAGCAAGAATAGTACAATACAAGAGACTGTCAATTACATAATAATTCTCACACTCACATACATTACCAGTATAAGTGATACAGAATCAATCCCACACTCACAACCAGTAGCAGAACTGACAGCTACAGAATAAAGCCCACACTCACAAAGCAGTGACAGACAGGTACAAAGTAAAATCTACAATCACACCAGAAACTGACAGGTACAGACAAAAGACTACATCCATATTCTAGAAACTGAGTTAGAGTAAAATTCACACACACATCCTAGAGACAGAATGGTATAGAGTAAAACCCACATTCACATACCAGGTTCACAGCTATAGATAAAATCAAAACACAATTAAAAGAGACTGACAGATACAGGGTGAAACTTGCACTCACATCCCAGAGAGTGACTGGTACAGGGTGAAACCCACACACACACAAGATTAGACGGGAAGAGACAGACTAAAGTCCACACTCCCATACCAGAAACAGACAGCGACTGATTAAAACCTTACTCATATAATAGAAACTGACAGATACAGCAAAAATCCCCACTCACGTACTTGAAACTGACATTTACAGAGATCACACCACACTCACATACAAGAGGCAGAATGGTACAGAGTGAAACACACACTCACACAACAGAAGCTGACAGATAAAGAATAAAATCCCAGAGACTGACAAATACAGAATAAAGCCCACAGCCAAATTATAGACTCTGAACGATAAACGGGACAACAAATCTCAGGCACCAGAGAATAACAGCAAGAGATTAATGCCATTACTCACAAACCAGTGACTTACAGATGCAGAATAAATTCCACACTCCCATCCCAGAAACTGACAGGTACAGAACAAAACCCTTATTCTTACAACAGAAATTGAAAGGTACAGCATAAAACACACACTCACATATCAGAGACTGTCAGATACAGAGTGAAACTCACACTCATATACCAGAGACTGTCAGATACAGAGTGAAACTCACACTCACATACCAGAGACTGTCAGATACAGAGTAAAACACACACTCACATACCAGACACTGTCAGATACAGAATGAAACTCACACACATATAACAGAGACTGTCAGATACTGAGTGAAACTCACACTCACATACCAGAGATGTCAGATACAGAGTAAAACACACACTCACATACCAGAGACTGTCTGATACAGAATGAAACTCACACTCATATAACAGAAACTGTCAGATACAGAGTAAAAGTCACACTCACATACCAGAGACTGTCAGATACAGAATGAAACTCACACTCACATACCAGAGACTGTCAGATACAGAGTGAAACTCACACTCACATACCAGAGACTGTCAGATACAGAATGAAACTCACACTCATATAACAGAGACTGTCAGATACAGAGTAAAACTCACACTCACATACCAGAGACTGTCAGGTACAGAGTGAAACTCACACTCATATAGCAGAGACTGTCAGTAACAGAGTAAAACTCACACTCATAACAGAGACTGTCAGATACAGAATGAAACTCACACTCATATAACAGAGACTGTCAGATACAGAGTGAAACTCACACTCACATACCAGAGACTGTCAGGTACAGAGTGAAACTCACACTCATATAACAGAGACTGTCAGATACAGAGTAAAACTCACACTCACATACCAGAGACTGTCAGATACAGAGTGAAACTCACACTCACATACCAGAGACTGTCAGATACAGAGTAAAATTCACACTCACTTACCAGAGACTGTCAGATACAGAGTGAAACTCACACTCACATATCAGAGACTGTCAGATACAGAGTAGAACTCACATTCATATACCAGAGACTGTCAGATACAGTGTGAAACTCACACTCATATAACAGAGACTGTCAGATACAGAGTAAAACTCACACTCATATACCAGAGACTATCAGATACAGAGTGAAACTCACACTCACATACCAGAGACTGTCAGATACAGAGTGAAACTCACACTCACATACCAGAGACTGTCAGATACAGAGTGAAACTCACACTCACATACCAGAGACTGTCAGATACAGAGTGAAACTCACACTCATATAACAGAGACTGTCAGATACAGAGTGAAACTCACACTCAGTTACCAGAGACTGTCAGATACAGAGTGAAACTCACACTCATATACCAGAGACTGTCAGATACAGAGTGAAACTCACACTCACATACCAGAGACTGTCAGATACAGAGTGAAAGTCACACTCACATACCAGAGACTGTCAGGTACAGAGTGAAACTCACATACCAGAAGATCACAGGTGCATAATAAATCCAACATTTGCATACCAGAAACTGAAGATAGTGAAATAACACAACACTCACATTCAAGAGACTGTCAGATACAGAATAAAATCCACAAACACATCCAAGAGACAGTCAGCTGTAAGAAAATAAGAAATAGTTATAAAGCCCCTCAAGCCTGCTCTGCCATTCAATAAGATTATGGCTGAACTTCTGCCACAACTCCAATTTCCCACCCTCTCCCTAAATCCCTTGATTCCCTAAGTGCCCAAAAATCTATGATCTCAGTCTTGAATACACTCATCGACTGAGCATTCACAGCCCCATGCAGTCGAGATTTCCAAAGATTCACTACCTTCTGAGTGGATACATTTCTCATCAACTCATTCCTAATTGTCCAATGCCTTGTCACGAGTCTATGACTTCTGGTTCTAGACTCTCCTGCCAGTGGAAACAGCCTCGCAGCATTTACCCCGGTCAAACACTCTATAATTTGAAATGTTTCAATGAGATCACCTCTCATTCTTCTAAACTCCACAGAATATATGCCCATTATAATCAATCTCTCCTCATAGAACAGCCTAGGAATCAATCTCGTGAACACTTGCTACACCCCATCTAGAGCATGTAAACCCTGCCTTAGATAAGGAGACCAAAATATGCAAAGTGCACCAGTTATGGTATCACCAAAGGCCTTTAAAATTGCAGCAACACATACTTATACTTTTACTGCAACCCCTTTGCAATAAATGCAAACATTCCTTTTACCATTCTAATTGTACCTGCATGTTAACTTTCAGTGATTCGTGTAAAAGGACACTCAAATCCCTCTGAATAGGGACAGAGAAAACCCCAGACTCATATACCAGAGACAGTCATGAATAGAGTAAAATCCTCAATCATATAACAGAAACTGACAGATACATAATACAGCATAGCCACACATACCAGAAAACAACAGGTTCAAAATAAAGCCCATATTCACATACTAGACACCGACTGTTACAAAGAAAAACCCACACTCACATCCCAGAGACAGAGAGGTACAGAGTAAAACACACACACACGTGGCACAAACTGAATATTACAGGCAAAAACCCACACTCACATCCCAGAGATATAAGCATTAGAAGCAGGAGTAGGTCAAATGGCCCCTCAAGCATCACAGATATAGAATAAAGCCACACTCACACACCAGAGACTGTCAGGTACAGAATGACCACCCACATTTCCATGACAGAAACTGACAGGTAAAGATTAAAACCTGGCACTCAGAAACCAGAATCTGACAGATATAGAGTAAAGCCCACCCTCGCACACCAAAGACAAACAGATAGAGAGTAAAATGCGTAAACACATCTCAGGGTATTACAGATATAGATTAAAACCCACACACACATTCCTGTGTATGATAGATACAGAGTAAAACCCAAAAATACATCTCAGAGTATGACAGATACAGAGAAAAACACACATTCACATCCCAGAGTATGACATATACAGAGTGAAACCCCCACCGCACATCCCAGATTGTGACATTTACAGAGTAATACCCTGACACACATCCCAGAGTATAACATTACAGTGTAAAACACACATTCACATCCCAGAGTATGACAGATTGTGAGGGTGCCAGTCAGTTCCTTCTGTAGCCTCTAGATGGCACCTTCACTTGGTTGGTTCTAGCCCTTTGTTAATTGTTCCTAGCCTCCTGTGTTAATTCTTAACAGCCTGTTCGCTGTTCATGGGTTTCACCTTGTTTTCTTGGTATATAAGTTCTGTGGTTGTTTCCCTCCTTGCTCAGTCCTAACCGGGGAACCGGGGACTAGCCTTCGTTCTGTGGCTCCTGGCTTTGACTAGCTGGTTGCCATTGTTCTCTCGAGCTTTGTATTTAAGATGTAACTAAGTCTGTGTTCTTGTTGTTCTTAGTCTTGATAAGGTGCTGGGCTGGACTAGCGTGTTGCCATGCTGGCGCTTGTCTTGAGCTCTGTATTGATAAACCTGTTACCCCTGCGGCAGCCCCTCATGATAGCTTGTCTCGAGTCTCGTCTCGGCAAGCTGGTTGCGCTTGTGGTAAGCTTATCCCAGCTCAGTACGGACAAGTAGGTTGCCTCATGGAAGCTGTCCTGAGTTCCTATTCTTGACTAGCCGTTTTGTAACTTGTCTCGAGTTCTATGTATATTGTTGTGTTCCTTGTATGAATCTAGTTATGTGTGAATCTAGTAAAGTACCTTAAAGATTGTATACCTGCCTCTAGCCTGGTTTCTGCACTTGGGTCCAGAACCTACCTTGCCCGGAGAGCACGGCCCCGTATCTACATGGCCCCGTGGCTCCCCAACCCTGACAGTAGGACTGAGCCATACATGGACCCAGTAGAAACCAACCGGCTAAGGTTTGAAACTCTCGAGTTAATTTTCGAGTTCTCTTGGGCAAATATTCGGTTCTCCTAGGAAGGAGACCCCCACTGTGTTAAGTTTTCAAGTGTACTTTCAAGACTTGTGTTAAATTTTCGAGTGAATTTTCAAGCCTCCAGTGTTAAATGTTTAAGTGAATTTTCAAGCCTCTTGTGTTAAATTTTCGTGTTAGCTCTCAAGTCTCCTGGGCCTCTATTCTGTTAGAACCCCAGGTGAACCCTCAAGTCTCCTGGGCCTTCATTGTGTTAAAATTTCGAGTAAACTTTCAAGTCTCCTGGGCCTTCGTTGTGTTAAATTTTCAAGTCTACCTCTCAAGCTTCTTGGGCCTCTACTGTTAGACCCTCAAGTCAACTCTCAAGTTTCTTGGGCCTCTACTGTTAGACCCCCAAGTAAATTCTCAAGCTTCCTGGGCCTCCCATTGTGTTAAACTTTCAAGTCAACTTTCAAGTTTCCTGGGCCTTCATAGAGTGAAATTTTCGAGTGAACTCTCAAGTCTCCTGGGCAAATTAAGGTTTCAAGTTCTCCTAGAAAAGTTAGGTTTTCAAGTTCTCCTGGGCAAATTAAGTTTTCAAGTTCTCCTGGGCAAGTTAAGTTTTCAAGTTCCCCTGGACAAGTTAAACTTTCGAGTTCTCCTGGGCAAGGTAAACTCTCAAGTTCTTCTGGACAAATGAAAATTTCGAGCTCTACTGGATAAGACATTCTTGAGTTCTCCTGGACAATTAAATTCTCAAGCTCTCCTGGACAAGTTAAATTCTCGAGTCTTTGCCCTTCTTGCATCCCTTTGGAATATAATCCATTGAGCGTGCTAACTCTGGAGAAACGATGGCTCCGTTGCTTACCAAGATTTTGGTCATATGATCACCACGACATGTCTCTGCCGCTAGTGGATGAAGAGGATGATTCTGTCTTGAGGTTTCTGAACATCTGCAGTTTGTGAACAGTTGGAATGGGGAATATCATTGCTTGAAAAGCTAAGAAGATTCGCCCTGTGTATGAACGCCCTGTGTATTAGCGCCCTGTGTATTAGCGCCCTGTGTATTAGCGCCCAGTGTTTTAGCGCCCTGTGTATTAGCGCCCTGTGTATTAGCGCCCTGTGTATTTCGAGCCCTGTGTATTAGCGCCCTGTGTATTAGCGCCCTGTGTATTAGCGCCCTGTGTATTTAGAGCCCAGTGTATTTCGAGCCCAGTGTATTTCGAGCCCAGTGTATTTCGAGCCCAGTGTATTTCGAGCCCAGTGCATCTCGAGCCCAGTGCATCTCGAGCCCAGTGCATCTTGAGCCCAGTGCCTCTCGAGCCCAGTGCCTCTCGAGCCCTGTGCCTCTCGAGCCCTGTGCCTCTCGAGTCCTGTGCCTCTCGAGCCCTGTGCCTCTCGAGCCCTGTGCCTCTCGAGCCCTGTGCCTCTCGAGCACTGTGCCTCTCGAGCCCTGTGCCTCTCGAGCCCTGTGCCTCTCGAGCCCTGTGCCTCTCGAGCACTGTGCCTCTCGAGCCCTGTGCCTCTCGAGCCCTGTGCCTCTCGAGCCCTGTGCCTTTTGAGCCCTGTGCCTTTCGAGCCCTGTGTCTTTCGAGCCCTGTGTCTTTCGAGCCCTGTGTCTTTCGAGCCCTGTGTTTTTTTCGAGCCCTGTGTTTTTCGAGCCCTGTGTAGGGAACGTCAGGAGCCGTTCCTAGGGGGGGGGTCCTGTGAGGGTGCCAGTCAGTTCCTTCTGTAGCCTCTAGATGGCACCTTCACTTGTTTGGTTCTAGCCCTTTGTTAATTGTTCCTAGCCTCCTGTGTTAATTCTTAACGGCCTGTTAGCTGTTCATGGGTTTCACCTGGTTTTCTTGGTATATAAGTTCTGTGGTTGCTTCCCTCCTTGCTCAGTCCTAACCGGGGAACCAGGGACTAGCCTTCGTTCTATGGCTCCTGGCTTTGACTAGATGGTTGCCATGGTTCTCTCGAGCTTTGTATTTAAGATGTAACTAAGTCTGTGTTCTTGTTGTTCTTAGTCTTGATAAGGTGCTGGGCTGGACTAGCGTGTTGCCATGCTGGCGCTTGTCTTGAGCTCTGTATTGATAAGCCTGTTACCCCTGCGGCAGCCCCTCGTGATAGCTTGTCTCGAGTCTCGTCTCGGCAAGCTGGTTGCGCTTGTGGTAAGCTTATCCCAGCTCAGTACAGACAAGTAGGTTGCCTCATGGAAGCTGCCCTGAGTTCCTATTCTTGACTAACCGTTTTGTAACTTGTCTCGAGTTCTATGTATATTGTTGTGTTCCTTGTGTGAATCTAGTTATGTGTGAATCTAGTAAAGTACCTTAAAGATTGTATACCTGCCTCTAGCCTGGTTTCTGCACTTGGGTCCAGAACCTACCTTGCCCGGAGAGCACGGCCCCATATCTACATGGCCCTGTGGCTCCCCAACCCTGACACAGATACAGAGTAAACCCCGCACCACACAACTAAGATTGTGACATTTACAGAGTAATACCCTGACACACATCCCAAAGTATAACATTGCAGAGTAAAACACACACTCACATCCCAGAGTATGACATATACAGAGTAAACACCCCACCATACATCACAGATAACAACATTTACAGGGAAAAACCTAACACACATCCCATAATACAACATTTACAGAGTGAAACCCACACTCAACTCACAGAGACAGACAGATACATGGTAAAACCCACACTCACACCAAAGACTGAGAGATAAATAGTAAGTCCCACATTCACATACCATAGACGAAGAGATAAAGAGTAAAACTGACACACACATTCCAGAAACTAGTGGGTATTAATTCAAATACTCACACATTCAACAGAGACTAAAAAGTACATATTCCAACCCACTCGCACATACAAGAAACAAAAATGTACAAAATAAAGCCTGTCCCAACAAACCAGACACTGAGAGGTACAAAGAAAAACACACACTCAGATATCAGAAACTGACAGAGACAGAATAATCTCACACTCACTCACCTGTGACTGACTGATACAGAAGAAACCCACACTCAATTACCAGAAGCTGACAGGTACATAAAAAAACACAACATTGCATAGCAGAAAAAGAAGATAGTGAAAAAGACACTCACATAGTAGAGTTTGACAGATAAAGACAAAAACCCAGACTCACGAACCAGAAACTTACAGATTCAGAGTAAACACTTTTTCAATAGCAGAAATTGACAGTTAGAAAGGAAAACCCACTCTCATCTATCAGAAACTGACTGGTTCTGAATAAAAGCAGTACTAGCATACAAGAGATCAATGGGTACAGAATAGAACCCACGTTTACAAACCAAAGACAGACAGAAACAGAATAAAACCCATTCTCACAGAACAGTAATTGGAAGATGCAGAATAAAACCCACACTCACATATCAGAGACTGACTGGTAGAGTAAAACCTAAAATTCACATATCAGAAACTGACAGTTACAGTGAAAAACCCACACTCTCTCATCAGAAACTGACAGGTACAGAGTGAAACCAACATTCACTATCCAGAGACTGACAGGTGCAGGTTGAATCACACACTGACACAGAGTATCGGAGTGTGACGGACACAGAATGAGTCCCCTACACACATGCAATACCAGAAAATAATAGAGATACAATGAATCCCACACTGACACCGATTATTAAGGACTGACTGGTACAGAATGAACCTCACTCTCACACAAAGTCCAGAGATTGACAGAGAATGTACCTCACTGTCACATTTAGTACTAGACACTGACAAATACAGAATCAAATACACAATGACAAGAGTATCAGAGACATATATACAGAACGATTCTCACTCTCACACAAATTACCAAAGACTGACAGACACATAATTAATACTGAATGCACCTCATTGTCACATACTGAACCAGAATCTGACGAATCCAGAATTAATCAAACTCTGACAAAGTGTATCAAAGTCTAAGAGACATAGATTGTATATAACAATCACATACGATACCAAAGATTAACAGACAGAAAATAAATCTATCTCTCCCATAGTGTATCAGAGACAGACAGTTATATAATGATTTCCAAATCCTTATGCCATGCCAGAGCTGACTGATATAGAATAAAGCTCAGTCTCAAATACAGCATCAGAGACTGACAGACACAGAATGATCCTCAGACTAACAGTATCAGAGGCAGACAGGTACAGAATGAATCCCACAATCATATACAGTACCAGAAAATGATAGAGACACAATGATCCCCACTCTGATACAGAGAATTAAAGACTGACTGATACAGAATGGATCTCACTCTCAAACATAATACCAGAGACTGAGAGATACAGAATGTATCTCACTGTCACATGGAGTATCAGACACTGACTAACACAGAATCAATCCCACACTGACACAGATTATCAGGGACTGACAGGTGTAGAATAAATCTTATGCTCTCATATGGTATCAGAGATTGACAGATATCTCACACTCACATACAGTACCAGATAGCGACAGAGACAGAATTAATCTAACTCTCACATACAGTATCAGAGACTGACAGGTACAGAATAAATCCCAAACTGACAGATATGGAATAAATCTCAATCTCACATACAGTATATCAGATTGGCAGAGAGTGAGAATGAATCTCACACTGACACAGAGTATCAGACAGTGACAGACCCAGAATTAATACAGACTGGCACACAGTACAGGAAAATGATAGAGACACCGTTAACCCCACATTAAAGGCTGATTGTTATAGAATGAATCTCCCACTCATATACAGCACCAGAGATTGACAGATATAAAATTACTCTAACAAGCACATACAGAACAGAGGCTGACAGAGAGAGAATGAATCTTACAGTAACACAGAGCATCATAGGGCCTGGCAGATACAGAATGAGTCCACAATCACATGCAGTACAATTGATTTACAGATAGATTCAGTCCCACACTCTGATACAGTAGCAGATACTAGCAGAAATTGAATTAATTTCAAACTAACATCAAGTGCCAGAGTCTGACAGATGCAGGACAAATCCCACATTCATAAACCGAGTAAGTAGCAGATACAGGCGGAATTCTTCGGTGAAAGACAGTACGAGAGACTGACAGATTCAGCACTAATACGACACTAACCTGCAGTCCCAGAGACTGACAAATACAGAACGGTGGCATAGTGGTTAGCACTGTTGCCTCACAGCGCCAGGGACCCGGGTTCAAATCCGGCCTCGGGTGACTGTCTGTGTGGAGTTTGCACATTCTCCCCGTGTTTGCGTGGGTTTCCTCCGGGTGCTCCGGTTTCCTCCCACAGTCCATAGATATGCGGGTTATGTTGATTGGCTATGATAAATTGACCCTTCGTGTTAGGGGGATTAAATAGGTGGGGTTACGGGGATAGGGTGGGATATGTGTTGGTGTAGGGGTTCCGGGGATTGGGAGGGATATGTGTCGGTGCAGGCTTGATGGGCCGAAATGGCCTCTATCTGTACTGTGAGGTTTCTGTGATTTCTGTGATTTCTGTGACTACACTCAGTACCAGAGAGTGACAGATCCAGAATTAATCTTAGACATGCACACCATCCCAGTGAATGACAGATACAGACTGAATCTCAAACTCGCACATCCCAGTGACAGACAGATACAGAATTAATATCACACACACGTACAGTACCAGAGAATGACAGATTCCGAATGAATCCCAACACTGACACACGGTACCAGAGTCTGACGGATACAGATGGAATCCCACACTGACACATGGTATCAGTGACGGACAGGAAACGAATGGATCCCACACTCACATACTGTAACAGAGACTGAGATTGAGAATGATTCCCACACTTACATAAATCACCAGAGACTGAATAATACAGAAATATTCCAATAAACAAACTCACAGTACTAGAGACTGTCAGATATTGAACTAAAGTGGCGGAGACCACAGCGCAAGACGTGAATATAGTGCACTGGTTGGAGGAAGTACATCTAAATTGCTGTCTCGTCCGGAAGAAGTGCTTGGGACCCTGGATAATGGTCTGGGAAATGGTGAATGGACAGATGCTCTTGCAATGACCTTTCTGACTGCAGGGGGCGTGCTGGTGACAAAAGCTCAATCTGATTGGATACATAAAGAAGCCAATCAGAGCGATGCAGAACAATGGAATTTCACATCATTCTTCACCAGCCAATCACAACCATTGCCTTCACGCATCCCTCATTAGCATAGGACTGTGGGGGCTGCCTATTTATTCCGAGCGCGGAGCGGGTTTGCGCCATTTTGTTCCTGAATTCGAGTTTGAGAATGGTTGATGAAAAGAAAACAGTTGCCAAGAAGGGCGCCAAGAACACGGTCACTAAACCGGCAGCGAAGGGCGGCAAGAAGCGCAGAAAGTCGAGGAAGGAAAGTTACTCCATCTACATCTACAAAGTGATGAAGCAGGTTCACCCCGACACCGGCATCTCCTCAAAAGCCATGGGCATCATGAACTCGTTTGTGAACGATATTTTCGAGCGCATCGCGAGTGATGCTTCCCGCCTGGCCCATTACAACAAGCGGAGCACCATCAGCTCCCGGGAGATCCAGACCGCCGTGCGCCTGCTGCTGCCCGGGGAGCTGGCCAAGCACGCCGTGTCGGAAGGGACAAAGGCGGTGACCAAATACACCAGCTCCAAGTAAAACTGCACGCTGTCCTGAAAGAACAAACCCAAAACACAACGGCTCTTTTAAGTGCCAGCCACAACCTCTCTGAAAGAGCTACACAAACGTATCTCCCTTTAGGCTCAATTTACTGTAATTATTTCCTTAACAAGTGTGTTTGAGAACGTTTTAATTTCCAGCTGTAGATTTAGTTTTGTCTTTTCAGATAAGCAGTTTCACTGACCGGATCGACCTTAGTGCCCTAACCCTTTACTCTCAGACCCGTTCACTTGCAGCGCCTTCCGACGAATTAAAAGCTTGTTTTCGAGAGGAGACTCTAATTTCATTCACCTCAATCTCTATAAAAACATTTTCATTTTTTCAATGCCAGTTGTGGTCAATCATTTTATTAACCCGAGAATTCCTGCATTGTAACAACCCTGAATGGGGGTTCTTGGAGACCAGAACGGGGTCAGTTTGATCATTCTGTCCATCTTCTCTTCTCACAGCAGGACACCCAGATCTAGTTTCACTCCTGCAGCAGCGCCCGTGCAAAGGATCGATCGATAATCTGAATCCTCACTTTTACAAAGATTGAGCAGGAATGTGTCCCGTTACAGAATCAATGGGGATTTAATCCCGCCCGTGAAGTTTCGATATTGAACCCGGAATCAATCCTGATTGTAACAGCCTAGAATTTGCACGGATGAGATGGAATAAGACACAAGGAATTATTTGGAACTCCTTGGCTATGAGTAAATTTATTCAGGAAAATATTGGCGGGCTTTTTGAAATTAAAAAATCGTTGGCTGTCTGACTGTTGAGGCAGTTATTTCCGCCCTGTTTTGATTGGCGGGAAAAGCAGACTGTGATTGGTCACCGGAAAGCACCAATGAAATTCACCACAGAGCGACCAATCACAAGTACGCTCTCTGCATTCCTCCAGAAGGCATAAGAAGGGCAGATATGGGAGGAGATTTTCATTCTTTCTTTCAAGGATTGAATTGTGGAAATGTCTGGAAGAGGAAAAACCGGCGGTAAAGCTCGGGCCAAAGCCAAGTCTCGCTCATCCCGGGCCGGACTGCAGTTCCCTGTGGGCCGTGTTCACAGGCTCCTGCGAAAGGGCAACTACGCTGAGCGTGTGGGTGCCGGAGCCCCGGTCTACATGGCTGCTGTGCTCGAGTATCTGACCGCTGAAATCCTGGAGCTGGCCGGCAACGCGGCCCGCGACAACAAGAAGACCCGCATCATCCCCAGACACCTTCAGCTGGCCATCCGCAATGACGAGGAGCTCAACAAGCTGCTGGGAAAGGTGACCATCGCTCAGGGCGGGGTGCTGCCTAATATCCAGGCCGTGCTGCTGCCCAAGAAAACCAGCACTGCCAGCTCCAAGAGCAAGTAAAGCGGACAAGATTCAATCTAATAACCCAAAGGCTCTTTTCAGAGCCACCCATTTTATCTGTGAAAGAGCTGGTTACTGTTCAAACATTTTCGGCTATAAACAGGACACTGTCGAGCATGTAGAAATCTAGATCTACAAACACTAGCGGGCTTGCTGTGAGCGAATATTCAGATCGGTGATTCAATATAGAGAAGGTCTGGCTTCAGAGTAAAACAAAACACACGGAACCCGAACGTGAGACCGGCACTCAATGAACATGTTGGGAGAGCCGAATATGAACGGATGTTTAGAACCGAGTAGAAAGTGAGTGAGCGGTGGATGGGCTTACCGTTCGTTATTGGGACAATAATTCCATAGGGAGAAATATATACATCCGGAACCATACAAACATGTCCCCTTTTAATTGGCAGAATCGAACCAGAATTGGAGCTCTGGTTAATTTAAAATATTTCCAATAGTAACTAAAGTTCCCGCCTGTCCCCGCATTAAGAGCTGGCTTTAAAGGTGAGAGTCAGACTTCAGGCACCTCGTTTTCTCGGATCTATCCCAGTATGTGAAGTTGGATCAATTTACTATCAGAAATGAGTTTCCGACTCACACTGGGCGAGTTCATTCAGTCTATTGGGCAGCTCACTCACATTTCAACCTAGATCATAAACGCACCCTTCAGATATTCACTGCCCCCACTATAAATCCCCAGTTACATTAACACAAGACCTGCACGGTGTGTGCACAGACCTATTTGCCTTGCGCCGATCGCAGCTCTTTCCTTTGCTGATTTGGTGGCTCTTAAAAGAGCCGTTGTTGTATCTGGTGCTATAGTCTGGAGCCGGGCAGAGTGAGTTTAGGCGCGCTCCCCGCGGATGCGGCGAGCCAGCTGGATATCTTTGGGCATGATGGTGACTCGCTTGGCGTGGATAGCGCACAGGTTGGTGTCCTCAAAGAGCCCCACCAGGTAAGCCTCGCTAGCCTCCTGCAGGGCCATGACGGCCGAGCTCTGGAAACGCAGGTCGGTCTTGAAGTCCTGAGCGATCTCCCGCACCAGGCGCTGGAAGGGCAGTTTGCGGATCAGCAGCTCGGTGGATTTCTGGTAGCGGCGGATCTCCCTCAGAGCCACAGTGCCGGGTCTGTACCGATGGGGCTTCTTTACTCCGCCCGTAGCTGGAGCGCTCTTCCGGGCCGCTTTGGTCGCCAGCTGTTTGCGAGGAGCTTTGCCTCCGGTCGATTTGCGCGCTGTCTGCTTGGTCCTGGCCATTTTCTGAACCGATTTCAGCACAATCTGGAACACACAGACTGTTAATGCGGAATCTGCTGTGTGTCCGCCTTGTTATACTCAGTGAGGGACCGCCCCGAGCATTGATTGGCTGGAGACCGGCGCCCAGACCCTTTAATCCCAATTCTGACCAGTCAATGAAACGCTGGACTCTCAGACCCCGATTGGCTGAGCTGGGATTAATCGCCCATTTCAAAACGCCCGCCAATTTTAGTGCAGGAAATAACCGTTTTGACACAAATCAATTTTATTCTGCACAAATTGAAAGGATAATTGCCGGAATCATTGAAGGTTTTAAATGTACCTTCTTGGGCTTGGTGCTTTAGGGCCCTTCTCCCTCTGGGTTGTTGATGCTGACAGGAGCGGGGAAAGGGACCCGCGCCAATCTCCCGCTCTTCCACTCGATTCCTCTCACCTCTCCTCTCCAGCCCATTAAGAATTTCCCTCCGCCCGTCCCATTGTGAGGTTAGCCGCCGCTTTCAGGGGAGAGGATCAGAAATCAGTCGCTTCTCTCTGTCCCCGTGGAGCCTGTGAGAAGGGCTTGGCCAATAATCTGTCATTCGGGAACTGTGCAGTGAGAGATCTGATACTCGGCACATTTTAGATTGCTGAATGGAGATTTATTGCCGCCGGTTACAGTTCAGAGGCTGACAAATTAAACCTGTTCATAGAACAGCGCAAGGAATGTGTGACGGTGAACGCAGAATAACAGAACGAAGGCCCGACCAGCCTGCTGATTATTACAATTATAATCATTACAGTACAAGACAATGAACAAATGTATAGATGTGATGTGGCTTTTCACTGAGGAGAGAATGTGCCGTCTGGGCAAATAAACCTCTCTCGAACCTTGGTGCAACCGAAAGCTAAATTCGGAAATTCCAAAATCCACAACGCAGCGCAATCCGTTTCTAATATTTCTGGCTACAATCTATTTCTGACCACAATCTAACCCCGCTCCCGTCGCAAGGTCACTGCTCTCTCTGTGAGGCGTTGGGTGGCTCTTAGAAGAGCCTTTGTGTTGTGTTTGGTAAAAAGAGTCGAGTTGTTCAGCCGCCGAATCCATAGAGAGTGCGGCCCTGCCTTTTCAGAGCGTACACCACATCCATGGCAGTGACCGTCTTACGCTTGGCGTGCTCAGTGTAGGTGACCGCATCCCTGATCACATTCTCCAGGAAAACCTTCAGCACCCCGCGGGTCTCCTCGTAGATCAGACCCGAGATCCGCTTGACACCGCCACGGCGAGCCAGGCGGCGGATGGCTGGTTTGGTGATGCCCTGGATGTTGTCACGGAGCACTTTACGGTGCCGCTTGGCTCCGCCTTTGCCCAGTCCTTTGCCTCCTTTACCGCGTCCAGTCATGATGATTCTTCAGTCAAATTTCTGCTGAATGAAAAACGAAAGCCTTCTGGCTGCTCTTATATACAGCCGACTCCGACCTGACTGAGAAAGCGCAGAGTGAGAGAGGCGGGGAGGGGAGGACACAGAGTGAGAGATTGAACAGAGAGAGCGGGAGGGGAGGAGACAATTTCAAGAGTGACAGACAGAGCAGAGAGCGGCCTCTGATCTTCCAGCTCCACCTCCAGCTTTCTGCAACCGCCAATTTCAAACCGTTTATCGACAGGAGAACCGAAACCCAGCGCTCCGCACAAACCCTTACAGACTCGGACTTTATATTCAAGGGTTTCCTGAAGCCAGAAGCTTTTTAAATAAGGTCCTGTTACAATTAACTATCAGTAATATTCCCGCCTTGTCCCTTCGATCACAAGTCATCCCGTCTCCTTCCATGTCAATCTCTGACCTTATTCCACCTCCCCACACAGACGGGTTCAGCAGTTTACAAACACTTTATTCCAGGTGATTTGGAGAATCTCATGTGTTGGGGTTTGAGTTGTGACGCGGGGTATCTCCGCCAGTGTCACCGTCTCACAGAGACTCTCACCTTGAACCTGTGAACCCCTGAAAATGACCATAACCTGAGACTGGAGCCCAACACCCCCCAATTAGAGTGATGCCCGGCCCGGACATCCCATTCTCTGTGTTTTATTGCAGACACTGGGGCAGGGGTGGATGCAGCGAATGTCAGCGAGTCACCAGGGAGCCGCGGTTCATTTGAAATGATTTCAATCGGGAATCTGAGCCCGGCCCCGGGACATGGATCTTCTGATTCCGTGATCAGCTCTTTTTGGAAGGACGTGGGTGGCTCTGAGAAGAGCCTTTGGGTTCAGATGTTTACAAGTTGTTCTTTTTATTTTCTTTTGGGCGCTGCTTTCTGAGGCTTTGCTGATTTGGGCTTGGCCTTGGGTTTTTCCACCTTCTTGGCCGCCTTCAGCATTCCGCCTCTGGCCTCCTTGGGGCTCTTGGGCTTCTTCGCCGCCGCCTTCTTCCCAGCCGCCGCTTTCGCTGTCTTTTTTGACGTCGCTGCATTCATGGTGAGCGTTTTCTTGGCTGCTGGTTTCTTGGCTGGAGATTTCTTGGCTGCTGGTTTCTTGGCTGCAGATTACTTGGCTGCTGGTTTCTTCACCTTCTTTCCCTCTTTCCGCTGGGATTCCTTCTTAGCGAGCCTGAAGGAGCCCGCGGCGCCCGTGCCCTTGGTCTGCTCCAGGAAGCCGTTTTCCACTTTCCTCTTGATACTTAAATTGATCAGTGAACGCTGCCTCAGCACATCGACGCCGTTGGCAGCCAGAGCCTTCTTTATCGCCGCCAGGGACATCTCCTTGCGATCGCTGCCACTCGCCACAACCTTGAGGATCTGTTCGCCCAACGTGGGACCGGCAGGCTTGGAGCGGGGAGCCGCCTTCTTCTTCTTGCTGGGAGCCTTAGTTTGAGCGGCAGCGGCAGGAGGAGCTGTTTCGGCGGCTGCGGTCTCAGTCATGTCCGCGACTCTGTCGAAAATCTCTCTGACAGTCAGAGCTGGGTCAGAAATGAGACGAGAGGCGGCGGCACAGAGCAACTTATAGGCAGCGAGCGGACGGGGCGGAGACATCCTGCTGTCAGCTCCCGGCCCCTCCAGCCTCTCTGTGTTTCTCTGTCCTTATTAACTCTCCGATTCCAATTAAACTCGGGCACTCCACATTCCCAGACTGGCCTCTTTCTGTCTGGAAGACGGGGATGATTGCTGTCGAGAAAGTTTCATCAGAATTCAAGACAACAATTTCGATTTAAAGCCCTTTCATTGCTGCACTGATCGCGCTCTCTCACCCAATCGCGGAAATGTTCGCTGTTTGTCGGCTGAAATTTGAAATCAACTAAAACTTCACGTTTAATTCCCACTTCAGGGCTGAGCAGGGGAGCAGGGCGATCCTATGACAGGGAAATCTTTAAATTTTACACAAGATGGTCTCTGAAATCCGGCGATGGGAGCGGACACACAAACACAGTGACATTAGTCTAACCCACCCGCCCCTTTAACACACTCGCTGACACAATGTTCACTCTGCTCATTCACAGCACAATCTGTTCCCAGATTTACAGTTCACAGGACAGGTTTTCCTCTCCGCTCGGCCTGTGCTGCCGATTCTCGGGGTTAGTTGCAGTTTCCCTGCTCAGTCAGTGTTAAACACTCTGAGGCCGGCGCTCCTCAGAGTGTCTGTTCCCCAGATTCAGGGGCAGGAGCCAATCACAGCTCTGGCTGTGTTCACCCATATCTGGTTTGAAGGTATTATATTGTTCGCAGGCAGAAATATGTTTGATTTATATGAAAATAGAAATGATGATCTCACCGCCCCTCTAGCCTCTCTCTGTCTCTCTCCGAAATTGAGGAACAGAACAGAGCAACTGGTGTCCTGTGCATTCCATTCTCAACACCCAGAGACAGCAACCAGAGAGAGAGGCAGAGAGACTGTATCAGTCTTAATGTTCGTACTCTGAGCCAGGCGGTCCACGCACTCTCTGTTACCGAGATTTAGGGGCAGGAACGTGTCACAGTTTGGCTGTGTCGAGTCTGGCCTGCTTTTAGATCTTAGTACTATTCACAGAAATAGTGAGACATTCTGTTCACCACACATACCCTGAACTCGGTTTCAATAGAGCGAAAACGGAGAGGTTCAGCTTCGATCCAGATATAACAGGCAGGGCTGGGGGATAGAGGGACTGAGGATTGATCCTGTACACAAGGCACAGAGACAGACACAGGGGGTGACAGTCACACAGGCTCGGGAACTTGACTGGTATCTGTCGCCTACTCACCCAGCGGAGACAGGCAGAGACGGATTAAACTCCCCACTCACCAGCAGTTCAGTATCAGAGATTGACAGAGCCTGTTCCTCCCCATCCTTCCATACAGTATGGGGAAACAAATCGCTCAAAGGGACAGGATTCGCGTCGCTCTCACACTCACCGGCAGCAACTGACGTGTGTCCAGTGTCGCTTCCTCCTCTCCTAATATCTCCTTATCTGTTTCGGTGACAATGTTTCTTTGATAACGCTCCTGTCAAGATCATTGGGACGATTTATTCATTTAAATGTGCTTTATAAGTTCAAGCTGTTGTTGCTGTTGCTTCTTTTAATTTGCCTCAGGAGAGAGGTCTGAGCATGCGTGATAAACACTTGCCTTCTCCTCCCCCTCTCCAGCACAGTGTTTAAAGCGACAGGAAGGGCCCTGCGAGCTCCCCTCCCCCAGCTCTGCCAGCGGGGACCGTTTCCTCTGTGCTCGGCTAATGATCGCTGAACACATCAGGGAGCGGAGATATCACGGGCCCGAGTAAGGGAGCAAACAGCAGCCTCCTCACAGCAGCTCGTCGCACTGGGACTGTTCAGCGGCATTCGGGGATGTTTGTACGAGACAGATTGAAGCAGGAAATATTTCCAGAACATGGAGTGAGTGGGGGAAGGGAGAGGCCATTCTCAGGCTGTGTGTGTACAGTGTAAGTTAACATAGAAAGTAAATCACCTCGCTCTTTCAAATCATTGCTGCTTTAGTTCACAAAGTGCATCTATTGCGGGCACCAGGTGAGAAGTGTGAAAGAACACATTTCAAAAATCGGTTATTTTGTTTCGATGCATTGAGTTCTCCAGAACCGTGTTGCTGGTGATTAGGAGATACAGAGTCGCACTTCAGGTACATCAGGATCCGCGCTCTGTGGCATTCTGTTAACTGCACAGGCCCTCAACTCGGTTTCTATAGACTCATAGTCATAGATTTATAACGGCACAGAAGGAATCCGTTCGGCCCATCGAGTCCATGCCGACTCTCTGTAGAGCAATCCAGTCAGTCCCATTCCCCCGCTCTATCCCCGTAGCCCTGCAAGTGTATTTCCCTCAAGTGCCTATCCAGTCTCCCCTTGAACACATTTAGTGTCTCCGCTTCCACCACTTCCGTCGGCAGCGAGTTCCAGGTCCTCACCACTCGCTGCATAAAAACAAATTTCCTCACACCCAACCCCCCCATATCTTTTGCCCAAAACCTTAATTCTGTGTTCCCTGGTCCTTGTACCATCAAGTAGTGGGAACAGCCTTTCTCCATCTAGCCTATTCAAACACGTCATAATCTTGTACACCTCTATCAAATCACCCCTCAACTTCCTTTGCTCTAATAAAAACAAATCCAGCTTCTCCAACCTTTCCTTTTAGCTAAGATCCCCCCCTCCCCAGAACTATTCTGGTCAATCTCCTCTGCACCCACTCAAGGGCCTTCACATCCTTCCTAAAGTGTGGTGACCAGAACTTAACGCAATACTCCAGTTGTGGCCTAACCAGTGCTTTATAAAGTTTCAACATAACATCTCTACTTTTGTACTCAATATCTCTATTTATGAAGCCCAAGATCGCATATACTTTCCTAACCACTGTCTCACTATGTCCTGCCACCTTCAGGGACCTATGCACATTAACTCCCAGGCTCTTCTGTCCCTGCACACTCTTTAAAACTGCCATTAAGTGTATATTTCCTCTCCCTGTTCCTTCTGCCAAAATGCATCATCTCACACGTCTCTGTATTAAGTTCTATCTGCCACTTGTCTGTCAATTCTGCTAGCCTTTCTGTGTCCTGTTGCAGTCGATGGTCACTGCCTGCCTCACCCCCAAGTTTGGTGTCATCTGCAAATTTAGAAATGCAACTTTGTATTCCAATATCCAGGTTATTTATATGGATCAAAAAAGCAGTGGCCACAGCACTGTACCTTGGGGAACACTACTGTCTACCATCCTCCAGTCTGAAAAACAGACATTTACCACAACTCGCTGTTTTCTGTCCTTAGACTGAAAACAATTGTTTGTACAGCCCAGGTGCCTGTGGTTATATTCCAGGAAGCCATCCAGAAATTCATAGGTAGTCCCATGGGAATGGGAGATATAAACCTGGCATGTTTTAGAAATGCAACTTTGTATTCCAATATCCAGGTTATTTATAAGTATCAAAAAAGCAGTGGCCACAGCACTGTACCTTGCGGAACACTACTGTCCACCATCCTCCAGTCCTAGTGCGAGCAAGCACTGAGTGCGAGTCATCAAATAGTGCTGTGAGTTTGGGTAAGTGTGAGAGTTCTTTAATTGTTATTTCTCTTTAAATCATTCTTGATAAGATTACATAAGCAGTTTAAGTAAAGGGGAAAAGTTAAATATTTGGGATTCTGTTCGTTTAAGAAGAGTAAAACAAGGTTACATTGCAGTAGCAGTAAATTGGCACAGCAGGCAGTGGAAACCAGTTTTCTAACCAATCAGCAGGGGTGACTCATTTGGCTGTAAACAAACAAACAGTATAAAAAGACCAGTCATAGTGCGAGACATCAAACAGTGCTGTGAGTTTGGGTAAGTGTGAGTTAGGGTAAGTGGGGTGTTAGGACTCTTTTCAAACTTTAACTCTGTGGGTTGTAGTTAATAAGGCCTTTCTGGTGCAGAGTGACTGTTGGTAAACCATTTAACTGGTGTAACTAGATGGATTGATTTAATTTAAATCCAATTAATTAAAGGGGATACTAGCATCTATAATCGGGCACAGGGTGTCCATAACTAACAATAAAAAATGTAATTAATTACATAGAATGGAGCAGGTGATGTGTTAGTGTTGCGAGATGTGGGAGCCAGTGAACTCCATTGAGGCTCACGGTGATTACGTCTGTGACAAGTGTCTGCTGCTACAGGAACTCCAGCTCCGTGTTGATGAGCTGGAGTCTGAGCTTCAGACACTGCGACACATCAGGGAGGGGGAGAAGTACCTGGACTCTGTGTATCAGGAGGTGGTCACACCTATGAAGTTAATTAATTCAGATGTAGCCCATGGTCAGGGACAGGATGGTGTGACTACGAGGGGGGACAGGTACGGGGATCCAGGAGGTAGAGCTGGAGGAGCCGCAGCCCTTGCTCTTGTCCAACAGGTTTGAGGTTCTTACTCCGTGTGGGGACAGGAGCAGGGACTGCAGGGAGGATGAGCAACCTGGCCACAGCACCGTGGAACAGGGGGCCATTCAAGAGGGGGGAGTAAATAGAAATGTTGTAGTGGTAGGGGATAGTATTATTAGGGGGATAGATAGAGTTCTCTGCAGCCGAGAGCAAGAGTCCCGAAGGCTGTGTTGCCTACCCGGTGCCAGGGTTAAGGACATCTCCTCTGGGCTGGAAGGAAACATGCAGTGGGAGGGGGTGGGTCCAGTTGTCGTGGTCCATGTTGGTACAAACGACGTAGGTAGGACTAGGAAGTCGGTTCGTTAAAGGAGTATGAGCAGCTAGGGGTCAAATTAAAAAACAGAACCTCAAGGATAATAATCTCTGGATAATTACCTGAGCCACGAGCAAATTTGGCTAGGACAAATAAAATTAGAGAGTTAAATGCGTGGCTCAAGGACTGGTGTGGGAGAAATGGGTTTTGGCTTCCTGGGACACTGGCAGCACAACTGGGGCAGGAGGGAGCTGTTCCGTTGGGACGGGCTTCACTTGGCCAGTGCTGGGACTAGAGTCCTGGCGGATCATATAACTAGGGCTGTAGAGAGGGCTTTAAACTAACTAGTGGTGGGAGGGGGGAGGTTCCGAGAGAGCAAATAATAAAAATGACAACAGAGAAGGTCATAGACTTAGGTAGCAGTGGGGAAATAAAAACCAGAGCGTGTCAGGAAGGGGCAGAAGGTATGGAGTAAAAGGCAAAGTAATAAAAAGGGCAAAAGCAGGAACTAAGTGTCACAAAACATATTTGAAAGTTCTCTACCTGAATGCACATAGCATTCGTAACAAAATAGATGAGTTAATGGCACAAATAACTACATATGGGTATGATCTTGTGGCCATTACAGAAACATGGCTGCAGGGTGACAATGCCTGGGAATTAAACATACCAGGTTATTTAACGATCAGGAAGGACAGGCAGGAAGGAAGGGGAGGTGGGGTGGCTATGTTAATAAAGGAAGGAATCACTGTAATACAGAGAAATGATATTGGGTCAAAAGATCAGGATAATGAAACAGTTTGAGTGGAGGTAAGGAATAATAAGGAGAAAAAAACACGAGTGGGCGTAGTCTATAGGCCTCCGAACAGTTGCAACTCTGTTGGACGGAGTATGAATCAGGAAATAGTTGAGGCTTGTAATAAGGGAACATCTATAATTATGGGGGAGTTTAACTATCATATTAATTGGACAAATCAAATTGGGCAGTGCTGCCTTGAGGATGAGTTCATTGAGTGTATTAGGGAAGGGTTTCTTGAGCAGTATGTAACTGAACCGACCAGGGGGTACGCAACCTTAGGTCCTGTGTAACGAGACAGGATTAATTAAATATCCCAACACTGGACAAACAGGGGGCTATGGGGGGGGGGAGGAACTAAACAAGATCAAAATCACTAAGGAAGTGGTACTCGGTAAAATAGTGGGACTCAAGGCGGATAAATCACCTGGAACTGATGGCTTCCATCCTAGGGTCTTGAGGGAAGTGGCGGTAGGGATTGTGGATGCATTGGTAATAATTTTCCAAAGCTCCCTGGACTCAGCAAAGGTCCCGGCAGACTGGAAAACTGCTAATGTAACACCCTTATTTAAAAAGGGCAGTAGACAGAAGGCTGGAAACTATAGACCGGTTAGCCCAACATCTGTGGTAGGTAAAATTTTGGAGTCCATTATTAAGGAGACAGTAACAGGACATTTGGATAATCATAATTTAATAGGACAAAGTCAGCATGGTTTTATGAAGGGAAGTCATGTTTGACAAATTTGCTGGAGTTCTTTGAGGAAGTAACATATAGGGTGGATAAAGGGGAACCAGTGGACGTAGTGTATTTAGACTTCCAAAAGTCATTTGAAAAGGTGCCACACAAAAGATTATTGCTTAAGATAAAAAATCACGGGATTGGGGGTAATATTCTGGCATGGATAGAGGATTGTCTATCTAACAGAAGGCAGAGAGTTGGGATAAATGGTTCATTCTCAGACTGGCAATCATTAACTAGTGGTGTTCCACAGGGGTCAGTGCTGGGTCCCCAACTCTTTACAATCTATATTAACGATTTGGAGGAGGGGACCGAGTGTAACATATCAAAGTTTGCAGGTGATACTAAGATGGGAGGGAAAGTAGTGAGTGGGGAGGACATTAAAAACCTGCAAGGGGACATAGACAGGCTAAGTCAGTGGGCAGAGATTTGGCAGATGGAATTCAATACTGGCAAGTGTGAGGTTATGCACTTTGGCAGGAAAAATCGTAGAGCAAGTTATTATCTTAATGGCAAGAAACTTTAAAGTACTGAATTACAAAGGGATCTGGGGGTCCTGGTGCACGAAACTCAAAAGATTAGTATGCAGGTGCAGCAAGTGATTAAGAATGCCAATGGAATGTTGGCTTTCTTTGCTAGGGGGATAGAATATAAAAATAGGTAGGTATTGCTTCAGTTGTACAAGGTATTGGTGAGACCGCACCTGGAATACTGCATACAGTTTTGGTGTCCATACTTAAGAAAAGACATTCTTGCTCTCGAGTCAGTACAAAGAAGGTTCACTCGTTTAATCCCGGGGATGAGGGGATGGACATATGAGGAGAGGTTGAGTAGATTGGGACTCTACTCATTGGAGTTCAGAAGAATGAGAGGCGATCTTATTGAAACATATAAGATAGTGAAGGGTTTGGATCGGGTGGATGTGGGGAGGATGTTCCGGATGATGGGTGAAACTAGAACTAGGGGGCACAGTCTTAGAATAAGGGGCTGCTCTTTCAAAACTGAGATGAAGAGGAACTACTTCACTCAGAGGGTGGTAGGTCCATGGAATATGCTGCCCCAAAAAGCTGTAGAAGCTACATCATTACATAAATTTAAAACAGAAATAGACAGTTTCCTGGAAGTAAAGGGAATTAAGGGTTACGGGGAGCGGGCAGGAATTTGGACATGAGTCTAGGTTCGGATCGGACATGGCCCTGTGGGTAGCGGAGTGGGCCCAGGGGCTGTGTAACCTGATCCTGCTCCTATTTCATGTGTCTAATTCTGTTAGATTCAGGAGATGGTTCTGTGATAGTGGATTGGTGGTTAGGATCAGATCAGCCATTATCTTATTGAATGGCGGAGCAGGCTCGAGGGGCCGATTGGCCTACTCCTGCTCCTATATCTTATGTTCTTATGTGGCAATGAGGTGGATCCATTCATGGTGCAGTGCTGGATTTGTGTTGTGTCTGGATGCTGATAACTTACCATAGAACAGTCCAACACACCTGGTGTGGAGAATCTGAGACCGGCTGTATTGAGGTGCTTCCATTCATGGTCCAGTGCTGGATTTGTGTTGTGTCTGGATGCTGACAACTTACCATAGAACAGTCCTACACACCTGTCGTGGAGAATCTGAGACCCACTGTATTGCAGTGAGGTCAGACAAAGACAATGTTTGTATCGCGGTTTCCTCTCTCCAGATACTTTACTTTATTATAAAAAAACACGTTAATTATAACTTTATTTTTATATTCTACCCTCAACTGTCCATATTGTATAACCAATATTTTTCTCATATTATTATACACGAATCAAAATACTTCACTGAGCCAGAATAAAAAGTGATCTCTCCTCCATGCGGAATACAAGGAGCAGAGCAGGCAGCTCCTTCTCACACACGGTAAGTATATTATCACTCGCAGACTGACAGATTGAGAAAGAATCAAAATCACTTACTGTAACTGAGATTGACGGACAGATACAGATGAAAACCCCACTCACATACCAGACATAGACATTTACAGAGTAAAATCTACACTCCCATACTAGACACAGACAGAAAGACAGAAACTGATGCTCACATACCAGATATAGAGAGATCGGGAGTGAAATCCACAGCCACTCACCAGAAACTGGCAGGTACAGATAAAACCCAACATGCATCCCGGAGACTGACAAATACAGTCCAAAAACAGGCTTCCATAACGGAAACTGGCAGCTGCTGGTTTGAACACTTACTCATAATAGAAACTGTCTGCACTAGATCAAAAACCCTCACTCACATACCAGAGATAGACAGGTACAGAGTAAAATCCACACTCACATACCAGAAACTGACAGGTACAGAGAATCACCCACACTCACATACCAGTACCTGAGCGTTACAGCAGAAAAGCCACACTCATGTGTCAGAAATTGACAAGTAGAGTAAAACGCACAGTATTATATCAGACACTGATTGACATAGATTAAATGAACTGTCACATAACAGAGAATTACAAATCGAGGGTATAACCCATGCACACATTCCAGAGCTTGAGAAGTACAGAGTAAAGCCTCTCTTCCACACCAGAAAATAACAGGTACAAAATAAAAACCACACTTCCATACCAGAGGTGGACATGTAGAGTGAAACACACACTCTCACATCAAAACACTGACAGATACAAAGAAAAATGTTCACTCACTTACCAGAAAACAACAGGTACAGAATAAATCACAAACTCACATTCCAGATACAGACAGGTACAGCGTTAAACCCGCACTCAAATAGCAGTAAATAACAGTTGCAGAGTAAAGCCACAAACAAATGTGCTGTACCTTTCTGTGATTCTTTAAAAGGACGATATCCCGAATGAATAATTCGACTAAATTAATGCTGTGGTTTCCTCTTACAAGAGCCGTTGCTTTGCTTTATGCTTTCTCAGTGCGTTGTGAAATTTATTTGCAATGGCCACCGGCATTGTCCCTTCCGACACGCCGTGCTTGGCCAGCTCCCCGGGCAGCACCAGACTCACGGCGGTCTGGATGTGTGGACACAATCCGTACACTCCAAACTATTAGAGGTTGGTGCCATCTACTAGCCGCCAGCCAGTAGTGCAACAAGGTAACCATTCATCAAATCAAATCCAAGTCAAATCAACTTTTATTGTCATTGTTAGTGCACGAGTGTAGTACAATGAAATGTAGGCTTGCGGCTCCCGAGAGTGTACATTTAGATTAAGACATTTAAACATTCAACATACATTTGGCTTGTAATAAATTAACATAAACATAACCATAATAAAGTGCATTGGCAGATGTGCAGGCTTTGGAGTTTATTTGTGGAGTTCAGTAGGATGACAGCCCTGGGAAAGAAGCTGTTCCTAAATCTGGTCGTAAGGGTGCGAATCCATCTGTAGCGTCTCCCAGATGGCAGGAGGGTGAACAGACTGTGGTTGGGGTGGGTAGGGTCTTTGAAGATGGACCGTGACCTCCGTAAACAGCGTTTCTGGTATGTGTGCTCTATGGTCGGTAGCCGGGTGCCGGTAATGCGTGGGCAGTTTTGACTACCCACTGCAGGGCTTTCCGGTCATAGTAGCTACAGCTGCCATACCATACTGTGATACAGTTTGTCAGGATGCTTTCTATTGTGCAGCGGTAAAAGTTAGAGAGGATCAGGGGTGACAGGTTACATCCCTTCAGTAACTGTTTATATTGGAGAGAAATAAACTGAACACCTTGTTTATGTTCAGATTGAAATGATTGCAAGTGTTTTACTCATCCTGACTAAAGCTCCAAAGACCCATTGCGTGCGATCTGTAAATACAGAAGATTACATTTTAAAATTAGAGCGATGGGGGGACAGTGGTGATTGTAGCTGCTCTTTTGAGCAAATTGATTGGTGTTCGAATTCGTGGCATCGCAACCAGGCTCCAGTTGATACAGTTTAGGTCACTCTATCACAGTTTAATGCCTTCCAGCAAATGCCATTTCACTAAAATTTACAACAACAAAAATCATCGCCCATTTGCTTCTCCCATAAAAATTATTTTCAATTTATTTTTCTGGATTATTATTTATAAACTATAAAGGATTTTAAAATAATAAACGGAGTGAGGGCTCAATCCAAGCGATATAATTATTCACAGTGGCCATTTTTAATTGGAGGGAAAGTGCCTCAGCATAGTGCTGACCTTCTGATTAAAATGAGTGCTGTGTCTCTCACTTGACCCCTGCTGTGTCTCTCACTGGAGCCAAAAAAAGGATATAGTCCGTAAATATATAAATTACCATATGTGAGCGATAGTGGTATAGTGGTGAGCATAGCTGCCTTCCAAGCAGTTGACCTAGGTTCGATTCCTGGCCATCGCAACCGAGGTACTTTTAATACCCCTCGCAGGTCAGAACTGACATGTGAAACGTTGCAGCAGGATTTTAAGAGAAAAAAATGTCCATTGCAACTGACAAAATACTTTCATCTTCCATGCGTCTCCCATAGAATTAAAAAGGAATTTTAAAACAACAGTAAAAATGGTGATCAAAAAAGAGAGAAGATTTCAGGTCACAAACAGTGCTATGGATACTGCAGGGGAAGGTCATGTATTAGAGATTGACAGACACAGAACAAAACAAACACTCGGACGACAGAAACTGGCAGATACAGAGTAAAGCCCATACGCAATTACGAGTAATTGACAGGTACAGGGTGAAAACCTCTCTTCCATACCAGAAACTGGCAGGTACAATGAAAAGCCACACACAATTTAGCAGAAACTGGCAGGTAAAGAGTAAGACTCACACTCACATTTCAGAGATTGTTTCCCCTCACAGGAGAATCTAGAACTATGGGGCAAAGGCTCCGGAGAAATGACCGGCCTTTTAAGACTCAGATAAGGAGGAATTTCTTCACTCTGAGGGTTGTGAATATTTGGAATTCGCTGCCCCAAAGAGCTGTGGATGCTCAGTCGTTGATTATGTTTAAGGCTGATATAGATTCTTGTACTGCAGAGGAATTAAGGGATATCGGGAAAGGACAGGAAATCCGAGTTGAGTTCGAAGGTGAGCCATGATCTTATTGAATATCAGAGAAGGCTCGAGAGGCAGTATGACTAACCCCTGCTCGAAATTCAAATGTTCTTAGAAAGTAAAACGAATACTCACATATCATAAATATGTCTGGTACAGATAAAACTATACTAATATACCAGAGAACGACGGGTATAGAGTAGAACCCACATTCATATACCAAAGATTGACAGACACAGTGCAAAACATACACTCAGACACCAGGGATTGACAGTTAGAGTGAACCCCACATGCAATTAGCAGAAATGTATTCTGTTGATACGATACACTAAGTGCCCAAAAATCTATATATCTCAGTCTTCAATATACCCACCGACTGAGCATCCACAGCCCTCTGGGGTAGAATTGAGAGGATTCATAACCCTCCGAGTGAATGGTGTTAAGGAAGCTAAAGGGATTGAAGGTGGACAAATCCCCAGGGCCTGATAACATGCATCCTAGGGTACTGAAGGAGGTGGCCCTAGAGATAGCGGATGCACTAAGGATGATTTTTCAGAATTCATTAGACTCGGGAACAGTGCCGATGGATTGGAGGGTAGCTAACGTTACCCCACTATTCAAAAAGGGGGGTAGGGAAAAAGCAGGTAATTACAGACCTGTAAGCCTTACATCAGTTGTGGGCAAAATGCTGGAGTCCATCATTAAGGATGAAATAGCGGAGCACTTAGCAAATGGGGACAGGATAGGACAGAGTCAACATGGATTTACAAAGGGTAAATCGTGCTTGACTAATCTATTGGAATTTTTTGAGGGAGTAACTGGTAGAATAGATGGGGGAGAGCCAGTAGATGTGGTGTACCTGGACTTCCAAAAGGCCTTCGATAAGGTCCCACATAAAAGATTAGCATGGAAAATTGAGGCTCATGGGATAAAGGGGAAAGTTTTGGCGTGGATAGGGAACTGGCTGTCAGATAGAAAACAGAGAGTTGGAATAAACGGCTCATTTTCTGAATGGCAGGCAGTAACAAGTGGGGTACCACAGGGATCTGTCCTGGGCCCCCAGCTGTTCACAATTTACATTAATGACCTGGATCAGGGAGTCGGATGCAGCATTTCCAAATTTGCAGACGACACTAAACTAGGAGGGGGGGTGGGCTCAGAGGAAGAGACCAGGAAGCTCCAGAACGATTTGGACAGACTGGGCGATTGGGCGGATAAATGGCAGATGCACTATAATGTGGACAAGTGCGAAGTTATCCACCTTGGGTGCAGGAACGGGAGGGCAAATTATTATTTAAATGGCAATAGATTGGGAGAGGGGGAAGTACAGAGAGACCTGGGTGTTCTTGTACACCAGTCACTGAAGGCGAGCATGCAGGTGCAACAGGCGGTCAAGAAGGCAAACGGTATGCTGGCCTTCATAGCAAAAGGGTTAGAATACAGGAACAGGGATACCTTGCTGCAGCTGTACAGGGCACTGGTGAGACCACACCTCGAGTACTGTGTACAGTTTTGGTCGCCTCATCTGAGGAAGGATGTTCTTGCCATGGAGGGGGTGCAGCGGCGATTCACCAGGCTGATACCAGGAATGGCGGGAATGACCTATGAGGAGAGACTATGTAGTTTAGGGATGTACACACTGGAGTTTAGAAGATTGAGAGGGGACCTCATAGAAGTGTATAAAATTCTGACAGGTCTAGACAGACTGGATGCAGAAGGAATGTTTCCCTTGGCGGGTGAGAACAGAACTAGAGGACATAATTTAAGGATAAGGGCTAAACCATTTAGGACAGAGATGAGGGGGAATTTCTTCACTCAGAGAGTGGTGAACCTGTGGAACTCATTGCCACAGAGGGCAGTGTACGCCAGCTCATTAAATATATTTAAGAGGGAATTAGATATATTTCTACGGGCAAAAGGGGTTAAGGGTTACGGAGAGAAGGCGGGGACGGGATACTGAATTAAAGGATCAGCCATGATCTCATCGAATGGCGGAGCAGGCACGAAGGGCCGAATGGCCTACTCCTGCTCCTATCTTCTATGTATCTATGTATCTATGTAATACATTTCTGCTCATCCCAGACCTAAAAAATTGAACCAACACTACCATACACTTATACTCCAACCACTTGCAATAAGGGTAAATATAAAATTTAATTCCCAATTGATTGCTGTTAACTTTCTGTGATTGATGTACGGGGACACACACATCCCTCTGAATACGAACATTTACTAGGCATTCACCTTCTAAATAATTCCGTATTTTCAATCATATAAAGTAAAACACACACACACACACACACACACATACCAGAGTCAGATTAACACAGAATAAAACCCACACTCAGCTACCAGAGACTGAACAACACACAGTAAAACCAGCACTCACACACCAGAGACTGTCAGGGACAGAGAGAAAGCCACACTCACATCGATTAAATTGAAAGGTACAGAATAAAGCCCACAGTCACATACCAGAGACATACAGATACAGAGTAAATATCACACTCACTTCCCAGAGATTGACTGATACAGTGTGAAATCCACACTTAAATACCAGAGACAGACAGATACAGAGTAAAACCCACACTCAATTCCCAGAGACTATTTTTTGTGGGGGCTGCGCGACCCATTCAGATTAACATGCATGTGCAGTTGTTGCCATTAGAACATCGTAGGATCTGCTGCACAGGACCGGCAGCTTAAAGGGAACATTTGCTATAGAATAAAACCGACACTCAGATACCAGAGACTAACAGATACAGAGTGAAACACACACTCACATAACAGACACTAACAGATACAGAGTAAAACCGACACTCACATACCAGAGACTAACAGATACAGTGTAAAAACGACACTCACATACCAGAGACTAACAGATACAGAGTAAAACAGGGATGCGGTCACCTACACTGAGCACACCAAGCGCAAGACGGTCACTGCCATGCATGTGGTGTACGCTCTGAAATGGCAGGGCCGCACTCTATGGATTCGGCGGCTGAACAACTCGACTCTTTCAACCAAACACAACACAAAGGCTCTTTTAAGAGCCACTCACCACCTCACAGAGAGAGCAGTGACCTGGGAGCGGGGATAGATTGACGATTTACATTGTCATAGAGTCATAGAGTCATAGAGTTTTACAGCACAGAAAGAGGCCCTTCGGCCCAAAGTGTCTTCGCCGCCCATCCATCCCTGTCCAGTCTAATCCCATTTTCCAGCATTTGGTCCATAGCCTTGTATGCAATGGCATTTCAAGCGCTCATCCAAATGCTTCTTGAATGTTGTGAGGGTTCCTGCCTCTACCACCCTTTCAGGCAGTGAGTTCCAGATTCCAACCACACTCTGGGTGAAAAAGTTCCTCCTCAAATCCCCTCTAAATCTCCTGCCCCTTACCCTGAATCTATGCCCCCTTGTTATTGACCCCCCTACTAAGGGGAAAAGTTCCTCTTTATCTACCCTATCTATGCCCCTCATCATTTTGTACACCTCAATCAGGTCCCCCCTCAGCCTTCTTTGCTCCAAGGAAAACAACCCCAGCCTGTTTAGTCTTTCTTCATAGCTGAGGCGCTCCATCCCAGGTAACATCCTGGTGAATCTTCTCTGCACCCTCTCCAAAGCAATCACATCCTTCCTATAGTGAGGTGACCAGAACTGCACACAGTACTCCAGCTGTGGCCTCACCAGCGTTTTGTACAGCTCCATCATAACCTCCCTGCTCTTATATTCTATGCCTCGGCTAATGAAGGCAAGTGTCCCATATGCCTTTTTAACCACCTTATCTACCTGTTCCGCTGCCTTCAGACATCTATGTACATGTACACCAAGGTCCCTCTGACCCTCTGTACTTCCTAGGGTCCTACCACTCATTGTGTATTCCCTTGCCTTATTTGTCCGTCCAAAATGCATCACCTCGCACTTTTCAGGGTTAAATTCCATTTGCCACTTTTCCGCCCATCTGACCAACCCGTTTATATCGTCCTGTAGCCGGAGGCTTTCCTCCTCGCAATTTACCACCCCACCAATTTTCGTGTCATCTGCGAACTTACTGATCATACCTTTTACATTCTCATCCAAATCATTTATGTAGATCACAAACAATAAGGGACCCAGCACCGATCCCTGAGGTACCCCACTGGACACAGGCTTCCAGTCACAAAAGCATCCTTCGATCATCACCCTCTGCCTCCTGCCACTCAGCCAGTTTAGGATCCAACGCGCCAAGGCACCCTGGATCCCATGGGCTCTTACCTTCTTGACCAGTCTCCTATGCGGGACTTTTTCAAAAGCTTTACTGAAGTCCATGTAAACCACAGCCACAGCATTTCCCTCATCCACCCCCCTAGTCATCCCCTCAAAAAATTCAATCAGATTTGTCAGACATGATTTACCCTTGACAAAGCCATGCTGACTATCCCCGATTAATCCTTGCCTCTCCAAGTGGAGACTAATTTTGTCCCTCAGAATTTTTTCCAATAATTTCCCTACCACAGATGTTAGGCTCACTGGCCTGTAATTCCCTGGTTTATCCCTGCTACCCTTCTTATATAATGGTACTACATTAGCTGTTCTCCAGTCCTCTGGTACATCCCCTGTGGCCAGAGAGGTTCTGAAAATTTGTGTCAGAGCCCCTGCAATCTCCTCCTTTGCCTCCCACAGCAGCCTGGGATACATCTCGTCTGGGCCTGGGGATTTATCCGCTTTTTGGCCTGCTAAAACCACTAGCACCTCCTCCCTCTCGATGCTAATATGTTCAAGTATGTCACAGTCCCCTTGCCCGATTTCTATATCTGCATCGTCTCTCTCCATAGTGAACACAGATGCAAAAAATTCATTTAAAACCCCGCCTACATCATCTGGCTCTACACACAGATTGCCACTTTGGTCCCTAATGGGCCCTACCCTTTCCCTGGTTGTCCTCTTGCCCTTAATATACTTATAAAACATCTTAGGATTTTCCTTTATTTTGCTTGCCAGTGTTATTTCATGGCCCCTCTTCGCCCTCCAAATTTCTTTTTTTAAGTATGCCCCTGCACTTTTTATACTCCTCTAGGGCTTCTTCCGTCTTTAGTCTTTTGTAATTGCCAAAAGCCCCCCTTTTATTTCTAATGCATTTTTGTATATCCCTTGTCATCCAAGGTTCCCTTTGCTTGTTGGTCCCACCCTTGACCTTTACAGGAACATGTTGGCGTTGTACTCTCTCTATTTCCCTTCTGAAAGTCTCCCACTGTCTTGATGTGGATTTTCCTATAAGTAGCTGCTCCCAGTCCACTTTGGCCAGATCCTGCCTTATGATATTAAAATCGGCCTTCCCCCAATTTAGAACAATTATTTCCGGGCCGTCTTTGTCTTTTTCCATGACCACCTTAAATCTCACCGAACTATGGTCACTGTCGCCAAAATGCTCTCCTACTGACACTTCCACCACTTGCCCGGCTACATTCCCCAGAATTAGGTCCAGTATCGCCACCTCTCTTGTAGAACTTTCTACATGTTGGCTCAAAAAGCTCTCCTGGATGCACTTTAAGAATTCAGCACCCTCTAAACCTTTCACACTCTGACTATCCCAATTAATATTGGGGAAGTTGAAATCCACCACTATTATTACCCTATTATTTTCGCACTTTTCTGAGATTTGCCTACATATCTGTTCCTCTATCTCCCCCTGACTGTTTGGGAGCCTATAGTACACTCCCAGCAAAGTGCTTGCCCCCTTTGTGTTTTTAAGTTCTACCCATATGTCCTCATTAGAGGAACCCGCTAATATATCATCCCTCCTTACAGCAGTAATTGACTCCTTAATTAATATTGCAACACCCCCTCCCCTTTTACACCCCCCTCTGTCTCGCCTGAAGATTCTATACCCCGGAATATTGAGCTGCCAGTCCTGACCCTCCCTCAACCATGTCTCCGTGATAGCAACAATATCGTACTCCCATGTGTTCAACAACAACTTCAGTTCATCCACCTTATTTGCAAGACTCCTTGCATTAAAATAAATGCCTTCCAGCCCTGCCATATTCCCTTTTGCCTTCGCATATTTGCTCTGCCTTGTTTTTTTCTCTGTATTTGGCTGTAAATCACCCCCTGCTATAGCTCCACTCTGTACCCCATCCCCCTGCCAAGTTAGTTTAAACCCCCCCCCAGCAGTGCTAGCAAACCTCCCCGCAAGGATATTGGTTCCCCTCTGGTTCAGGTGTAAACCGTCCGATTTGTACAAGTCCCACCTTTCCCAGAAGCAGACCCAGTGATCCAGGAAGCTAAAGCCCTCCTCCCTGCACCATCCCTTTAGACACGCATTCATCTGTTCTATCTTCCCATTCCTATACTCACTAGCACATGGCACCAGGAGTAATCCAGAGATTACAACCTTTGAGGTCCTGCTCTTTAATCCTTCACCTAGCTCCCTAAATTCTTGCTGCAGGACCTCATCCCTCTTATTACCTATGTCGTTGGTACCAATGTGGACCACGACCTCTGGCTGTTCACCCTCCCCCTCCAGAATGCCCTGCAGCCGCTCAGTGATATCCTTGACCCTGGCACCAGGGAGGCAACAAACCATCCTGGATTCACGTCTACGGCCACAGAAACGCCTATCTGTTCCCCTTACTATAGAATCCCCTACCACTATTGCTCTCCCACTCTTTTTCCCCCCTTCCTGGGCAGCAGGAGCACCCCCAGTGCCAGGAAGTTGGCTGCTGCTGCCTTCCCCTGGTGAGTCATCCCCCTCAACAGTATCCAAAGCGGCATACCTGTTTGAGAGGGGATTGGTCACAGGGGTCTCCTGCACTACCTGCCTGCTTCTATTGCTCCTCCTGGTGGTCACCCATTTCCTATCTTCCTGTGCAGCCCTTCCCTGCGGTGTGACCAACTCACTAAACGTGTTATCCACGAACCTCTCAGCATCGTGAATGCTCAACAACCCACCCACCCGCAGCTCCAGCGCCTCAATGCGGTTTGCTAGTAGCTGCAGATGGATGCATCTCTGGCACACGTGGTCATCAGGGGCACCGGCAGTGTCCCTGAATTCCCACATAGAGCAAGAGGAGCATATCACGGCGCTGGGCTCACCTGGCATGACCTTCCCTTTACTTAATTTAAATTAATTTACTATCACCAATTAAAAATATCTCTAAGGCGCTTGTATAGTCTACCAACAGACCCTGCTACACCAGAAAAGACCCTAGTAACTATAAACTACAGAGTTTAAGTTTAAAAAAGAGAAATACTCACCAACCAATCACTTACCTGCTCCCTGGTGATGTCACACTCTGATTATTTTTTCCTCTCTCCTCTGCTGTTGATTTGGTATGCCTCGGTCTTCGCGTCGGTTTTTATACCGGGCTCACCTCCTCTCTGCTGCCGCTGCTCCCAGTGATCGGTGAAGATCGATATTTAATTACAAGATCAAATTTAGGTGTGGAGGTGTTTTAAATCAGCATACACACGATGGGTCGAATGGCCTTCTGTCGTTGAATCGTAGACATTTATGGCATAGAAGGAGGTTATTCGACCCTTCATCTCTGCCGGCCGAGCCTTGTCGGTAGCGGCACTCCTGTAACTCAATTTCTGGTCTGGGATTTATGTGGGTGTTGATATTACTCTATATCTGACACTTTCTGGGATCTGACTGAGAGTTACTGCGTATTTCTTAGGGTCTAGTATGTGAGTGTGTCTTTACTCTATAGCTCTCTGTCTCTGCGATGTATAGTATTATAGAAAGTTATGGCACAGAAGGAGGCCATTCGGCCCATCGTGTCTGTCGGCCATAAACAATCTATAAAGCCAAATCGCACTTTACAGCTCTTGGTCCGTTGTCTTGCAGTTTACAGCACTTATGGTCATATACAAGTACTTTTATTAAATGCGATGAAGGTTTCTGTCTCTAACACCCTTTCAGGCAAAATAATTCCAGACGCCAACCACCCTGTGGGTGAAAATAAAATCTCATTTGACGGAATGTGTGAACCTCTTCAGGAACTCCCACTCCAGTGTGCAGGTCACACACTCGGTTTATCAGTAATTTGGATGAAAATTAACATCGTCTCAATGAGGCCCATTTAATGAATGATAAAAGCGATTTGTAAAACGATCACATTTTTGTTGATTTAAGTGTGATAAAAAGAAATCTGATCATGCGCTAAAATACAACCCTCGCCTCCCCCTCAGTTGTAGAAGCCACTTCTAAAACAGAGGAGGACAACATCGAAATTCTAACCGTAGAGCTGAGCAAAGTAGTAGTGACCTCAGTGTAAAAGCCACCTGGCACAGATTTCAGCTTCTCTAACCCTGTACCCAACCTGCACAATAAACCACAGATCATCATTGGAGACTTTAATAGCCACATTACCCAATGGGGGTACAAGGAGACTAACAACGATGGAGAAGCAGTCGAAGAATGGATGGACACTAACCAGCTTAGTCTCATCCATGATCCTAAATTGCCAGCCTCCTTCCACAGTGCTCGCTGGAAATGTAGATATAATCCAGATCTTGCCATTGCCAGCAACGACATCGCTGGCCTCTGCAAGAAGCTTGTCAGAGACCCAATACCACAGACACAACACCGTCCTATTTGCATCCAGGAAAATGCAGCAGTGTTACCAACCGTCGTACCATTCAAAAGGCGCTTCAACTTCAAGAAGGCCGATTGGAACGGTTTCACACGAGCACTTGACCACAAGGTTAAACGCATTAAACCACTACCTGAGCACTGCAACCTCTTTGCAAAAGCTGTCCAAAAAACAGCTAGAAGGAAGATCCCCCGAGGTTGCAGAGTACACTACATCCCTGGTCTCACCAAGGAGAATGCTGAACTTGACTGGGAGTATGTCTCAATGTTTGAATCTGACCTCTTCTCAGAGGAAACAATATCTACCGGTGAGAGGGTGTGATGCGCTATCAATTACTCATAAAAGACTGAGAGTTAAGAGAGTAACTAAAGGCATTTATTAACAAAAGAATGAAGGTCTGCCTCGAGTGGTCGACCGGTCCAGAAATACAAAGGGCTGGGGAGCAGTCACCTTTATACTAGGACTTGTGGGAGGAGTCAGCCGAGGCATGTCCAGGCATGTACACAGTGGAATGCAAACAGTGGTTTACCACAATCACCCCTTGTTTAAAATTGAGTCTAGCGGGGTGAAGTGTATTAAAAGTTAGTGTATTGGAGTCTCTCCGGAGGTCTTGTCTGCCGCTGTGATCGGCGTGGTGACGGCAGGGGTAGTGGAGCTTCCGGCGTCGAGTCCTGTGCGGGCTGTGGCACAGGCGTGTCAACCTCGTAGATGTCGAGCGGGTCGCGGGGCCCAGGCCTGCCATCTGCTGGGGCTGGATATCGGATCGTGGGGGGGAGTGGTAGTGAGTAGTGCATTACTGCGGCCCCCGAGGGTGCAAGGTCTCTTATGGAGACTGTGTCCTCACGCCCGTCCGGGTATGCAATGTAAGCATACTGGGGGTTGGCGTGGAGGAGGTCGACCCTCTCGACCAGGGGGTCCGTTTTATGGGTCCTCACGTGCCTTCTCAGTAGGACCGGCCCTGGGGACGTCAGCCATGGCGGTAGCGATGTCCCCGATGTGGACTTCCTTGGGAAGACAAACATTTTCTCATGAGGGGTGGCGTTAGTGGCAGTGCAGAGCAGTGACCGAATAGAGTGGAGCACATCAGGGAGCACATCCTGCCAGCGGGAGGTTGGAAGGCCCCTAGACTTTAAGGCTAGCAGGGCGGCCTTCCAAACTGTCGCATTTTCTCTTTCCACCTGTCCGTTCCCCCGGGGGTTGTAACTGATGGTCCTGCTTGTGGCAATACCCCTAGTTAGCAGCTACTGAAGGAGTTCGTCGCTCATAAACGATGAGCCCCGGTCGCTATGGATATAGCTGGGGAAACCGAACAGGGTGAAGAGGTCGTTCAGACATTTAATGACCGTGGCACTGGTCATGTCCGGGCAGGGGATGGCGAACGGGAAACGGGAGTACTCATCAATAATATTGAGGAAGTACACATTGCGGTCGGAGGAGGGGAGAGGCCCTTTAAAATCAACGCTCAGGCGCTCGAAGGGGCGAGTGGCTTTTATCAGGTGGGCCCTGTCTGGTCTATAAAAGTGCGGTTTGCACTCAGCGCAGACTTAGCAGTTCCTGGTCATGGTCCTGACCTCCTCAATAGAGTAAGGCAGGTTGCGGGCCTGGATGAAGTGGAAGAACCTGGTGACCCCCGGGTGGCAGAGGTCATTGTGGAGGGCCCGCAGTCTATCGATCTGCGCGCTGGCGCAGGTGCCACGCGATAACGCATCCGAGTGTTCATTGAGCTTCCTGGGCCGGTACAAGATCTCGTAATTGTCGGTGGAAAGTTCGATTCTCCACCTCCAGATCTTGTCATTTTTGATTTTGCCCCTCTGCTTGTTGTTAAACATGAAAGCAACTGAACGTTGGTCAGTGAGCAGGGTAAATCGTTTTCCGGCCAGGTAGTGCCTCCAATGACGCACAGCCTCCACAATCGCCTGGGCCTCCTTCTCAACAGCGGAGTGTCTGGTCTCCGGGCCTTGGAGGGTTCATGAAAAGAAGGCCATGGGTCTCCCCGCCTGATTGAGGGTAGCGGCCAGGGCAAAGTCGGACACGTCGCTTTCCACCTCGAACGGGATGGATTCGTCCACTGCGTGCATGGTGGCTTTGGCAATGTCTTCCTTGATACGGTGGAAGGCTAAGCGGGCCTCTGCCATCAAGCGAAAAGAGGTGGACTTGATCAGTGGATGGGCCTTGTCCGCATAGTAGGGGACCCACTGGGCATAATAGGAGAAAAACCCTAGGCACCTCTTCAGGGCCTTGAGGCAGTGGGGAAGTGGGAGTTCCATAAGGGGACGCATCTGGTCGGGGTCAGGGCCGATGACTCCGTGTTCCACAACACAGCCAAGGATGGCGAGGCGGTTTGTGCGGAATATGCACTTCTCCTTGTTATATGTCAGGTTCAGGAGTTGGGCGGTGCGGAGGAATTTTTCGAGGTTTGCGTCATGGTCCTGCAAGTCACGGCCGCAGATGGTCACATTGTCCAGATATGTGAAACTGGCCTGCAATGCATTTTGATCTCCCATCCGGTCCATCTCCCTTTGGAAGACGGAGACCCCGTTGGTGACGCCAAAGGGAACCCAAAGGAAGTGGTAGAGGCGGTTGTTTGCCTCAAAGGCAGTATACTGGCGGTCCTCAGGGTGGATAGAGAGCTGGTGGTACGCTGATTTCAGGTCAATGGTCGAGAAGATGCGGTACTGCGCGATCTGGTTGACCATATCAGCTATGCGGGGGAGTGGGTAGGCATCCAGCAGGGTGTAGCGATTTATTGTCTGGCTGTAGTCGATGACCAGGCGTTGCTTCTCGCTGGCCTTAACGACCACAACCTGGGCTCGCCAGGGGCTGGTGCTGCCCTCAATAATCCCTTCCTTCAGGAGCCGCTCCACTTCGGTTTTAATGAAAACCCTGTCCCCGGCACTGTATCGCCTGCTCTTTGTGGCGTTGGGCTTACAGTCGGGGGTGAGGTTAGCAAACAGTGGGGGGGGGTGACTCTGAGTGTGGAGAGGTTGCACCTGGTGCGCGGCGGGCAATTTGGGAGCTGCTGGCTGCGGACTGTGAGTGGGGGTAGGGGTCCACCGTACGCCATCGTAACACTTTTAAGGTGGCACTGAAAATCTAACCCCAGCAGGACGGCAGCGCAGAGGTGGGGCAGGACCAGAAGTTTAAAATGATCATACACGGTCCTGTCTACTACGAGTGTCACTACGCAGTAGCTGCCGATGTCCGCCGACTGGGACTCGGAGGCCATAGAAATCCGCTGGTGCGCAGGCAGGACTGGGAGAGAGCAACGCCGCACCGTGTCGGGGTGGATGAAGCTCTCCGTGCTCCCAGAGTAAAAAAGGCAGATTGTATCGTGGCCATTTACCTTAATGTCCATTGTGGAACTGGCCAGCTGGTGCGGTCTCGCTTGGTCCAGTGTAACGGATGCCAGCGTAGAGGTCGGTGTGTCGCTGCGGGTATCAGATGAGGTGGTGTTGGGGGCCTGCTGCATTCCGGCTGTCGTCCAAGATGGTGGCGTCCATGATCCCCATGTGGCTGGCTGCTGTACCGGTGGTTCGCACATGGCCGGGTAGGCCCAAGATGGCGGCCCGCATGGCCCACACGCGGTGCTGCTGGGGTTCGGGGTGGCTTTGGCCCTGTAGACGTTAGCGTAGTGTCCCTTCTTCCTGCAGCCCGAGCAGATCGCATTTTTCGCCGGGCAGCGCGCTCTGGGGTGTTTTGCTTGGCCACAGAAGTAGCATTTCTGGCCTTGGGGCACTGCTGTCTGGCCTTGGGACACTGCTGCGGTAGTTGGGCCGTTGCTGGGGTGTGGCTGGGGTGGCACGGCGCTATGAGGCGGTCCTACTGTGTCCCAGGCTGTCATTCCCCACGGCGTCCATGGTGCAGAGGAGTAGGCATCCATGCCCCGGTAGTCTGCATCCAATGATCGTGCGAGTTCAGAGGCCTTGTTGAGGTCGAGGTCACTCTGCTCCATCAGTCGCTGTCGCGTGTAATTGGATCTGTGGCCCGCTACAAAAGCGTCCCGGATAAGTTCCTCTGTGTACACGGCGGCCTTTACATCCTTACAACCACAGGCCCGGCCAAGCACAGACAGTGCCTGAAGGTATTCCACGGTCGATTCCCCAGGTTGTTGTTTACAACTCCCCAGAAGGTGCCTGGCGTACACTTCGTTCACTGGGCGCGTGTACTGGTCCTTGAGGAGCTTGATAGCGTCCGCGTACGAGGTCGCGTCTTGGATGACCGAGTACACTCGGTGGTTCACTTTGGAGGTCAGGACATCCAGTTTGTCCTCGTTCGATTTGATTGCTGCGGAGGCGGTCAGGAATTTTTCAAAACACTTAAGCCAGTGAGTAAACTTGGTGGATGAGTCCGCCTCCCGATGATCTAAGTCCAGGCATGCTGGTATGAGGATCTTCTCCATTATAAAAATTTTGTTAATAAAATTGATGCGCTATCAATTACTCATAAAATACTGAGAGTTAAGAGAGTAACTAAAGGCTTTTATTAACAAAAGAATGAAGGTCTGCCTCGAGTGGTCGACTGGTCCAGAAATACAAAGGGCTGGGGAGCAGTCACCTTTATACTAGGACTTGTGGGAGTAGTCAGCCGAGGCATGTCCAGGCATGTACACAGTGGAATACAAACAGTGGTTTACCACAGGGTGATGTTAAGTATCTCTCAAGAACGTCAAAACACCTGGAACACCTTGATAATGACAACAGATTTTACAAAAACAGCAAGAAGGCATGGTCTCTCATATGCAAACTTGGTGGTGATCCCAAGAAAGCTGCCCAACATCCAAATGTGTCTGCTAACCAAGTTGCACACCAGTTGCTCCTAAATCGAAAAATCAACAAGAAACAACCAAGAGCACAATTAGATAGGAAGAAGTACATCGATGATCCTGGCTTCACTAGACCATTCAACATGGAAGAGCTGGAAACTGGTACATCGAGTCTAAAACACGGGAAAGCAATTGGTCTTGACAACATAGCAATGGAGCAGATAAAGCATTTTGGACAGCAAGCAAAGAAGTGGCTCCTACAATTGTTCAACCACTGTCTGGCAACACACAAGCTACCTAATATCTGGCAGAAGGCACATGTAATAGCACTATTAAAGCCTGGAAAAGATCCCTCAGATCCTAAGAGTTTTCGGCCAATTTCACTGCTTTGCCACACCTATAAGCTGTTTGAACGCCTGATACTCAATAGGATAGCACCAACTGTAGATGAGAAGATCATTCCAGAGCAAGCAGGTTTCCGCCCCGGCAAATCAACAACAAGCCAACTGCTCAAACTCACACAACACATCGAAGATGGTTTTGAGCAAGGGATGGTGACAGGTGCTGTTTTTGTAGACCTGTCAGCAGCATACAATACAGTGAACTATAGACGTCTCCACTGCAAGATTCTAGAGATGACAAAAGATATTCACTTAACAGATGTTTTAGAAAGCATGCTTCAGAATCGCCGGTTCTATGTTGAACTAGGTGGGAAGCGCAGCAGGTGGCATATTCAGAAGAATGGTCTTCCTCAGGGAAGCATGCTTGCACCACTGCTGTGCAACATCTACATGAATGACCAACCTATAGACGGTGACACACGCTGTTTTATATATGCTGATGACTTATGTGTCACTGCCCAAAGCACTGATTTTAACACCGTGGAGAAAACGCTTTCTGAGCCCTTGGAGGGACTAAAATCCTACTATGAAGAAAACCACCTTCGCGCAAACCCATCAAAGACGCAAGTTTGTGCATTCCACTTCAGATACTGTGAAGCCAAACGCCAGTTGAAAGTAACCTGGTGTGGAGCAACACTGACGCATTGCGAGCACCCTGTCTACTTAGGAGTCACCCTGGACCGATGTCTCACCTTCAAGAACCACATCGAGAAGACAACGGCAAAAGTAAGTGCACGAAACAACATCCTGAATAAGCTCACTAACACAAGATGGGGAGCAAGCCCAGAAACATTGCGAACCAGTGCACTTGCTCTTTGCTATTCCACTGCCGAATACACCTGCCCTGCATGGGAAAGGTCTACTCATGCCAAGAAGATGGATGCCGTTCTGAATGCAAGCTGCCGATTTATCACAGGTTGCTTAAAACCAACAAACACCAACAGCCTATATATCCTGGCGCGTATCGCTCCCCATGATATAAGAAGAACGGTAGCCAGCAAGAAAGAGCGACTCCATCAAACATCAGATGAGAGGCACCCTCTGCACTGTCATACACCTACACCCAGCCGTCTAAAGTCAAGGAAGAGCTTCATGAACAGTGTTGTTCCATTACAATCAACCTCATCTGAAGCCCGCATCGCCTTGTCGAAAGATTGGCTCGCCAGTCTTGAACAACCCCCAGCGATGGAAATTATACCTGATGAAAGCCTCCCCCCAGGAGCTAATTGCAACTGGGCAATCTGGAACTGCATTAACAGACTTAGGACCGGTGTAGGTTGCTCAAAAGTGTCACTAAGCAAATGGGGATATTCAACCAGTCCGACAGCTTGTGAATGTGGAACTGAGGCACAGAATATGCAACATCTCCTGCAATGCCCATCGTTAGAGGAACCCTGCACTGTTGCAGATCTAGCGAATCCGACAATGTGGTAAACCACTGTCATACCTGTCTGTGTCTGTATGTGTATTCCACTAGGTACAGGTCTGGACATGCCTCGGCTGACTCCTCCCACTATTCCAGGTATATAAGTGACTACCTCCCAGTCCCTTGGTATTCTGGACGGGTCGACCACTCGAGACAAGACCTTCATTCTTTAGTTAATAAAAGCCTGATTGTTACTCGCTCAACTTCAGTCTTTTGAGTAATTGATGGCGCATCAATTTTATTAACTAAATTTTTTATAATGGAGAAGATCCTCACACCAGCATGCCTGGACCTGGACAGTTGGGAAGCGGACGTTTCCACCAAGTTTGCTCACTGGCTCATGTGCTTCGAGACATTCCTGACTGCCTCCACTGCGGTCGAAACGGATGCGGACAAACTGTCTGTCCTGTTCTCCAAGGTGAACCACCGAGTGTACTCAGTCATCCGAGACGCGACCTCGTACACAGCCGCCCTCCAGCTCCTCAAGACCCAGTACACGCGCCCTGTGAACGAAGTATACGCTAGGCACCTTCTGGGCTATGTGTAGACTGTCCGTGGACACGATAAGAAGAAGAAGCCTCCCCCTCCCCCACACTTTTTAAACCGACGGGAAGGGCCCATGCGAGCACCGCTCCCCCAGCGGATGCCGTTTCCTCTGTGCTCGGCTGATAAGGACTACAAACACGGTTGTGGTTACTCTTTCCCTCTGCTCTCTGTCCGGTTCATTTACAGCGCCTGCCGACGAATTAAAAGCTTGTTTAAGGGACGAGACTCTGATTTCAGTCACTTTATTTTCTGTCAAGACCTTTCCAATTTATTTATGCAATTTAGGAGTCATCCGTTTATTAAGTGAGACTTCCTGCAGTGTAACAAGGCAGAATGGGAGTTAGTTTAGAGAACAGAAGGGGGTCAGTTTGATCACTGTGTCCCTCTTCCCTTTTCACAGCAGGACTCCCAGTTCTAGTTTCACTCCCGCAGCAGCGCCTGTGCAAATGATCGGTCGATAATCTGTGAAACCTCACTTTTACAAAGATTGACCTGGAATGTCTCCTGTTACAGAATCAATGGGGATTGAATGGCACCTGTTACAGTTTGAAATTGAACCCGAAATTAATCCTGATTGTATCTGTTAGATCCGTGATTCTTTAAATAGGATGTTTCCCCAAGAACTACACGGAGGCTGTAACTTAACAATCAACAGGTGTTTACTGGAGTAGAGTAGTCTCAAGACTGAAGTATAGAAGCCTGCTCCAGCTTTATATACAGGTGTGGTCACTGCCGGTACTACAGTACACAGGAGCTGTAAAACAGTTCTCTCTTAAAGGTACATACACAACAATTCCTCCCCTTTTAGATTAACAGTACCCATAACGTTCAAATAACAGTTAACACTTTAACATGCACATTAAACAGAAATAGTCCATTTATAAATTCAGTCTTTGGGGCGGCTTCCTGATCCTTTCTGGATAACGCCTTTCCTGAGGTTCTTGTTCTTGGTGCGGAGGCGATTGTGGCCCCTTTCCATCGGTTCCCACTGCTACTGTTTCTGAGGTAGATGCTACCAGTATGTTGGGTTCATTCCCAGGTACGCGAGACATGGGGTTGATTCGTTCCTGTGATGCTAAGATCTGGTCGACGTGGCATAGAAACATAGAAGATAGGAGCAGGAATAGGCCATTCGGCCCTTCGAGCCTGCTCTGCCATTCAATGTGATCATGGCTGATCATCCAAATTCAGTACCCTGTCCCTGCCTTTTCCCCATATCCCTTGATCCCTTCAGCCTCAAGAAACATATCCAACTCTTTCTTGAATATATTTAATGAACTGGCCTCCACCGCCCTCTGTGGCAGAGAATTCCACAGGTTCACCACTCTCTGGGTGAAGAAATTCCTCCTCATTTCAGTCCTAAATGGCTTACCCCTTATCCTTAGACTATGACCCCTGGTTCTGGACTCCCCGGCCATCAGAAACATCCTTCCTGCATCTAGTCTGTCCAGACCTGACAGAATTTTATAGGTTTCGATGAGATCCCCTCTCAATCTTCTAAACTCCAGTGAGTATAAGCCCATTCGACACAATCTCTCCTCATATGTCATTCCTGCCATCCCAGGTATCAGCCTGGTGAATCTTCGCTGCACTCCCTCCATGGCAAGAACGTCCTTCCTCAGGTATGGTGAACAAAACTGCACACAATACTCAAGGTGCGGTCTCACCAAGGCCCTGTACAATTGTAGCAAAACATCCTTGTTCCTGTACTCGACCCCTCTTGCTACGAAGGCCAACATACCATTTGCCTTCTTAACCGCCTGCTGCACCTGCATGCTTACCTTCAGCAACTGGTGCACAAGGACACCCAGGTCTCGTTGCACTTCCCCTTCTCCCAATCTATTGCCATTCAAATAATAATCTGCCTTGCTGTTTTTGCCACCAAAGTGGATAACCTCACATTTATCCACATTATAGTGCATTTGCCATGTTTCTGCCCAATCACTGTAAGATTCGAAATTTTCCGTAATTTAATCACGCAACAAAACAGGGTTAATAAGACAGTTTATTGACTAAGAGAAAGCTTGTACAGAAAAACCTTTGATAAAAAAAGGGCATACAAAATGGCCGCCGGACCTCGTGATCAGTTTCTGGGACCATTTGATTTCTGTTACTGCAAGCCAGACAGGCTTGTGGATTGAGGACAGTAAGCCCGCGAAAGCCAGTATCGGGAAACCGAATCTCAGGGAACTGAGCATACATATTAATTGGATTCTAAGTACAAGACAGTTTCAGGTAACAGGATGGGGCCCATCAAGAAATGGGCGGACAATTGAATGAACACTTAAACCCATTTACTGTACAAAGGAAAGACCGTTTAACAGCCATCAAGGGCAATCTCCAGACCGATCAATATACGAACCGAGTTAAGGTGACAAAGTAAAAGACATTATCGGCCAGGAAGGCCAGTTAAGCTGTCACCGGCTCCCGTTACAAGACAAAGCGCCCCTGTAGAGATTTCTGCCCTCCAAAAATATTACAAAGACAGGACTATGATTTGGCGGGAGATAAGACTGTCCCAAAAAGGTATAACTATGGATTGAAAAGTCCATCAGGGGCTTCACCTGTTCAGCGCTTCAAAACACTTCAGGACAGACTTTTCCGGCTGAGACCTTCACACAGCATTTTCGGTTCGGAACGGAAGACGACGAAAACCCTTCGGCTTGGAAGCCAGGCAGGGCCCGACTACGATGGGAAGATGAAGGAGGGTGGCCCGGGTGCTCTTGTCGGGAGATCATCGACGACCCAGGCCGAAGGAGAAGACACCCTCCAGCGCTGCCTCGAAGGATAATTATGAAGGCATAAAGAAAGCAATTCGGTACCAGCGCCCCATCCCGGGGAAGACCATCGGGAGATCATCGACGACCCAGGCCGAATAGGAAGACACCCTCAGGAAAACCGACGATCCAGGCCCGAGAAAAAGGACACTCCGGGCCTAGCACTCCCGTGCCTCAACATCCCATTCTCAGCTTTCCAGTAATGGACTTTCCCATGTGTATCCGGTTCTTCAACAACTTTTAACGGATTCATTCATGACGAGCGCTCATCGGGACTGTATCTGCTGCTCCATCACCTGAGAGAAAAACAAGCTGCGCCAGAAGTTTCCAAATCCACATGACGATGGAAAGCGGTGCCAAAAGGCTGCGAACCCCCTTTTTCGCGATTCAGAAAGTGCTGAGCATGATCCCGAGTTCCTCAAGTCGAAACTTAGTCTAGGTCTAGGGGAGGGGGTAAGGGTAATTGTAATGTGTTTCCCCTTTTACGATGTGCCGTGTGTTCCCCATTTCCATAGGGTTAAGTTTATAGATATGTGTATGCTTGTAGTTACTTTAATCTGTGCTTATGACATGTATTTTATAATGCTGCAAACTGTTTAATAATAAAAGCATCCATTTTATGCTATTCAACCTGGTCTATTGAGTTTTTCTCTGCACTACAGTTCCATGCACCTAAGTCCAAGGTCTAGAACCGTAGGGAAGAGTGGGTTGAACCACTCAAGGGTAATTATTGCACGAAGCCTGGTAGGAGACCAGAACGGGCAAGAGAAACCCCCTACACACCCAACCTGTCCAAATCATACTGGAGTTTCCCGACATCCTCCTCGCAGCTTACCCTCCTGCCCAGCTATGTGTCGTCTGCAAATTTGGAGATATTACATCCAATTCCCTCGTCCAGATCATTAATATATATTGTGAACAGCTGGGGTCCTAGGACTGATCCTTGTGGTACCCCACTAGTCACTGCCTGCCACTCGGAAAATGACTCGTTTATTCCAACTCTTTGCTTTCTGTCCACCAACCAGTTCTCTATCCAAGTCAATACCTTGCCCCCAATCCCATGTGCCTTAATTTTGCACGCTAATCTCTTGTGTGGGACCTTATTGAAAGCCTTCTGAAAGTTCAAATACACCACATCCACTGGTTCTCCCTTATCTATTTTACCAGTTACATCCTCAAAAAATTCCAGTAGATTAGTCAAGCATGATTTACCTTTTGTAAATCCATGTTGACTTTGTCCAATCCTGTCACTGCTTTCCAAGTGCTCTGCTATTACATCTTTTATAATAGACTCCAGCATTTTCCCCACTACCGATATCAGGCTTACCGGTCTATAATTCCCCACTTTTTCTCTACCACCTTTTTTGAATAGTGGGGTAACATTAGCTACCCTCCAATCCATGGGTACCGTTCAGAGTCTATCGAGTTCTGGAAGATGATCAGTAATGCATCTACTATCTCTAGGGCCACTTCCTTAAGTACCCTGGGATGTAGACCATCAGGCCCTGGGGATTTATCGGCCTTCAGTCCCATCAATTTTCCTAACACCATTTTCCTACAAATACTGATTTCTTTCAGTTCCTCGCTTTCATCAGACCCTATGTTCCCCGGCATCTCTGGGAGGTTATTTGTGTCCTCCTTTGTGAAGACAGAACCAAAGTATGCATTTAGTTGGTCTGCCATTTCCTTGTTTCCCATTATAAATTCCCCTGATTCTGACTGTAAGGGACCTACGCTTGACTTCACTAATCTTTTTCTCTTCACATATCTATAAAAGATTTTACAGTCAGTTTTTATGTTCCCTGGTAGCTTACTCTCATATTCTATTTTCCCTTTCTTAATTAATCCCTTTGTCCTCCTTTGTTGACTACTAAACTGCTCCCAATCCTCAGGATTATTGCTTTTTCTAGCCAATTTATATGTCCTCTCCTTGGATCTTATGCTATCCCTAATTTCCCTAGTTAGCCACGGTTGAGTCACCTTTATTGTTTTATTTTTACGCCAAACTGGGATGAACAAATTCTGTAGCTCATCCATTCGGTCTTTGAATGTTTGCCATTGCCTATCCACCGTCAACCCTTTGAGCGCCATTCCCCACTCAATCCTACCCAACTCGCTCCTCAGACCATCATAGTTTCCCTTATTTAAATGAGGACACTTGTCTCTGAGTCAACTACTTCATTCTCCATCTTAATGAAGAATTCGATCATATTATGATCGCTCCGACCCAAGGGGCCTCGCACAACAAGATTGCTAATTAATCCTTTCTCGTTGCATAATACCCAGTCTAAGATGGCCTGATCTCTGGTTGGTTCTTCGACATATTGGTCCAGGAAACCATCCCGTAAACACTCCAGGAATTCCTCCTCCACAGTATTGTTACTAATTTGGTTGGCCCAATCTATATGTAGTTTAAAGTCACCCATGATGACTGCTGTGCCCTTATTGCACGCTTCTTTAATTTCCCTTTTAATGCCATCCCCAACAATGTTCTCCCCGACATCCACTGTGTACATTAATGGCCCCTGCCATGTGCATATCATTCCAGGTTGCCATTTCTCTGTTCGGTAATCACGGGCCAAGACTGGTTGTCCTACATTGAATCTCCTTGTCAGCTTCTGATTGATGTGCTGGAATTGTTTATCCTCGACATTTCTTCGCACATTTGGTCTGACAAATCCAGGCGAGGTCTCAACCTTTGGTTAAAGAACGTCATGGCCGGGGTCTGGTTGGTGATTGTATTTTTCGCATTTCTGTAGGCTAACAGGAAATTGTCCACCTGATGCTGCAGTGGAACGTCGTCATTGCACATGGCCCTTACTGCTTTTTTAATGGTTTGTACAACCCTCTCAGCCAATCCATTGGTGGCTGGATGATAAGGAGCGGAGGTGTAATGCCTTACCCCATTTCTTTTCATAAATCTTCGAAACTCTTCGGACGCAAACTATGGTCTGTTATCAGAGCAAATCTGCTCTGGCATGCCGTTCCTGGCAAAGATGGTCCGTAGGACTGCAATAGTTTTCTCCGTGGTGGTGGAGGACATTTGGATCACCTCAGGCGATTTCGAGTGCGAATCCACAGTTATTAAAAACATTGAGTCCATGAATGGACTAGCAAAATCAATATGCACCCATTGCCATGGAGAGGAGGGCCACTCCCAAGGGAATAGAGGGGTATGTGGTGGTGCATTTTGGACCTTCTGGCATCCTGAGCAGCTCTTAGTTAGGTCATCGAATGGTTGATCAATCCCCGGCCACCACACATAAGCCCTAGCAAGGCTTTTCATTTTCACCCCTCCCAGATGACCTTCGTGAAGCTCATTTAGCACTCTCTTCCTTAACTTGGGTGGAATTACCACTCGGAATCCACACATCACTGTCCCCTGGCACACTGACAGCTGTTCTCTTCTGGATGAGAATGCTGGCAACAGTGAGTCGCCATGTGTTGGCCATCCCCTCACCGTCAAATCATATACCCGAGACAGTGTCGGATCATTGCGGGTCTCCTCTATATCCGCATTAGTTACTGGCAATCGTTCAATTATTGATGAATAAAATATCTCGATAGGGTCCGCTGCTGGTGCTTCCTCCACAGTAGGCAGTGGCAAGCGTGATAGTCCATCAGCATTTCCGTGCTGTTTCGTGCCTTTATATTCTATTTCATATTGGTTCACCCCTAGAAAAAGGGACCATCTTTGTAACCGTTGTGCAGTCATTACCGGAAAGCCCTTCTTTGGATTAACGATGGAGACAATTGGTTGGTGGTTGTAATGAAATGTGTTTGGCTTGCCTGTATTCGTTTTGCACTCATGTATATTACCCTCCCCCACACGGTGTATAGTTTCACTTCCTCTTTCCTGACTAACCTGGAATGTTCCAGGTCTTGGCTCTTGGCTCCACCCCTGACTTCTCTTACATAAAGATCCCAGGATCTTTATGACTCATTCCTGCAAACAAGTCAGTGTGTTGAGATGTTAGCTCTGATCTTAGTGATTTAAAGCCAACTTGTTAAAGTTTATAACTTCTAGTTTTGTGGTTATTGAAGGCACATCAGTGGTCAGTCAGCAAGGTGAACTTCTGTCCATGCAGATAGTGGTTGAATTTTTTTACTCCCCATACTAGGCTGAGGGCCTTCCTGTCAATCTGGGCATAGTTGCGCTCGGCTGAGGTTAGTGACTGAGACGCAAAGGCTACTGGCCTCTCCAACCTGTCCAGGAATTTGTGCAACAACACCGCTCCAATACCATAGGGTGATGCATCACATGCCAACCGGATTGGTAGTGCTGGGTTGAAATGGGTCAACACCTCTTTTGATGTGATCAAATCTTTGCACTTCTGGAAAGCTCATTTACATTCGTCATTCCGCTTCCATAGTACCCCCGTTTGCAGTATGGTATTCAGTGGGTGTACTACTGTAGACAAATTTGGTAAGAACTTATGGTAGTAGTTCACCAATCCGAGGAACGACCTCAGTTGTGACACATTTTCCGGTGCTGGAGCATTGACTACTGCCTCAATCTTTTCAGGGGACTTATGTAACCCTCTTCATCAATAATGTGGCCACAATACGAGATCTGCTTCTGGGAAAACTCGCACTTGTGGCGATTAGCTCATAGCCCATAATCCTTTAATCTAGTGAGCACCTTCTCCAGGTTGGAGAGGTGCTCACTTTCATTTTCGCCCGTGACCAGTATGTCGTCCAAATAACACTGGGTCCCTGGAATTCCTTGCAGGACTTGATCCATTGCCCTTTGCCAAATAGCCGTAGCTGATGCTACCCCGAACACCAGTCGATTGTATTGATAGAGACCTTTATGAGTGTTGATCGTGAGGTATTGTTTCGAGGCTTCTTCTACCTCCATTTGCAAATACGACTGGGCCAGATCAATTTTGGTGAAGTGTTTACCCCCAGATAGCGAGTCGAAAATATCCTCAATCCGTGGAAGCGGATATTGTAACGTGTGAAGGAATGGTTTCACTGTCACCTTGAAATCCCCACAGATGCGGACCTTCTTTGGTTCCCCAGGCATATTACTCAACGACCTCTTCATTACAGGAATGATGGGTGTAGCCCACTCGCTCCAGTCTACTTTGGACAGCACTCCTGAATGTTTCAACCCTTCCAGCTCTGCTTCAATGGCTGGTCGGATCGCAAAAGGCACCGGTCTTGTGAGGGTGCCAGTCAGTTCCTTCTGTAGCCTCTAGATGGCACCTTCACTTGTTTGTTCCTCTTTTTAAAGAACCAAATAATATCAACAAATATAACTGTAAATAAACCATTAAAACTTCAACGGAACCCTTGGAAATCAAATTAAAATTTGGTTCTCCAGCCCAATTATGCACTCCAGTCCCCGCAGCGCCCACCGGTCATGGAAATGATCGAGCGCGCCGGCGGACACCGCGTGCTCCATCTCCAGGGCCACCTGGGTGCGAACATAGCCGCGGAATCGAGGGAGGCAATCCGGCCGGACGACCCCCTCGACCGCCCGCTGCCTGGACCAATTAATGACTTTCTTAGCCAGGCCCAGGAGCAGACCCACGAGGAGGTCCTCCAACCTGCCCGCTCCCCTCCGCACCGGGTGACCGTAGATCCAGAGCGTGGGACTGAAGTGCAGCCAAAACTTGAGGAGCAGCCCCTTCAAATAATGAAAGAGGGGCTGCAACCTCTCACACTCAATGTATACATGGAACACGGACTCCTCCAGACCGCAGAATAAACAGGCGGTCTGGGAGTCCGTGAACCTACTTAAGAACCTATTGCACGGGACTGCCCTGTGCAACACCCTCCAGGCCAAGTCCCCAATAGAACAAGGAAGGACTCCCGCATAGAGAGCCCCCCATTGGGGACCTCCACCTCCGTCGGAAGGCAAAGCGGCACGCCATGGCGTGTCCATATGGCAGGCGAAGATGACAAAGTGGAAGGTGTGCAGGAGCAGCCCGTACAGGAAACCCCTCCGTGCGGAATGAAAAGGCACGAAGGGTATTTCCTCGATGCGGCTCAAGTTGTGAGGCGCCGGTTCCCGAGGGGGGGTACGGGGCTGGGCGCCAACAAGGAATTCCGTCCGAATGGGGGAAAGCTCAGACGGGATCGCCGCACACGCTTGAGCCGCCTCGATACGCCTAGTGGTGCCGGGGGGCACTTTCACCTTTATCGACTCGATGGCATCGGCCGCGAACCGGACGTTGACCCAAGATATGCACCTTGCCAACTCCTCCGGCACCATCCAGCCCGCTCCTCCACCATCGAGCAGGTCCCCGACTCGAGTCACCTTGCCAGACACAGCTCTGCGCTCCGCCAGCCACCCGAACCTGCGGACGCAGAGGTGCGGATTCCTGAACAGTGGCTCCCGAAGGACAGCCACCATTCCTGTCGGAGGAGAGCTCCACCTGGAGGCGACTACGTTCCAAACCCATAGCAGTTCCTGGTAGAAGACAGGCAGCCCCTGCAGGCTGGCATGCATGTCACCCACTTTCACAAACAGGAGCTGCGTGTCATAATTGAGGCCGCGCAGCTGGCGGAAAAAATGCGTCGCCAGCGCACACCATCTTGGAGGAATCTCAACGTACAGGTATCTCTGCAGTGTCTGAAGATGGGAAGTCGCAGCCTGGGTGCGAAGGCACACCAGCACCTGACCGCCCTCCCTAAGCGGGACACTCAGAACCGCAGCAGCGACTCCCTAAGCGGGAGACTCAGAACCGCGGCAGCGACCCAGTGCATCCTGTTGTCCCAGAAGAAGTCGACGAGCTTCTTCTGTATCTTGGTGACAAACGCAGGGGGAGGGATCAAAGTGACGAACCGGTACCACAACATGGCGGCCACCAGCTGGTTTATGACCATCGCTCAACCCCTGTAGGACAACACTCGGAGCAATCCTGTCCAGCGTCCTAAGCGTGCGGCGACTTTGGCCTCCAACTCTTGCCAGTTCACCGGCCAGGCGTCCTCGGCAGGGCTGAGGTAGACTCCCAAGTAGAGAAGGTGCGTAGTGCTCCAGGCAAAGGGCCTGAACTCCTCCAGCAGGGAGTCCACCCGCCACTGACCCACCAGGAGTCCGGAACATTTCTCCCAGTTGATCCTGGCGGAGGATGCATCCGAGTAAATCTGCTGACATTCCCGCATCCTCCGCAAGTCAACGGGATCCGTGACCATGAGGAGCACGTCATCGGCGTAAGCCGAGAGGACCACCTCCACGCCCGGCCCTTGCAGAGCCAGTCCCACCAACCTCTTCCGCAAGAGGCGCAGGAAAGGCTCTACGCAAATGGCATACAACTGGCCGGACATGGGGCATCCCTGACGCACCCCCCTCCCGAAGCGAAGGGGCGCCGTCAAGGACCCGTTAACTTTAATCAGACACTCCGCGGCAGCGTACAGAAGTCGGATCCGGGTGACAAAATGCGTCCCGAACCCGAATGCGCGCAGAGTCCCGAAAAGATACTCGTGATCCACCCTGTCGAACGCCTTCTCCTGATCCAGGGAAAGGAAGGCGACCGACAGACCAGCCCTCTGGGAATGGTGGACCAGGTCCCGGACCAGATGGATGTTATCATGGATGGTCCGGCCCGAGACCGTGTAGGACTGGTCGGGGTGGATCATGTGGGCCAGCAGGGTGCCAAGGCGAACAGACAAGACCCTGGCAAAGGTTTTGTAATCCATGCTGAGGAGGGAGACTGGGCGCCAGTTCTTAAGGAGGCGGAGATCACCCATCTTAGGCAGCAGGACAACCGTGACGACCCTGGCACGTGGCCACAAAGTCCCGGAGTTCCTTAGTGGGAATGAGAATGAGGGGGGTCCCGGCGGGGGGCGCGAGGTCATCCATCGCCTCATCGGCGATGGAATCCCAATAATCCTCCGCCCCCACCACCGAGTCCCCGTCCTCCTCCGGGGGGTCGTCACCGGCAGCTGAACCATCCGCCATGCAGTGCGCATCGAGCGGCTCAGCCGTGACGGCCGGCCCCGCCTCCGCCCGGATCCCACCCCCAGGATCGGTAGCGGAGGATTCCTCCCTGGGCTCCTCAAGGGGGGCCGGGCCAGAAGACATAGAAACATAGAGATAGGAACAGGAGTAGGCCATTCGGCCCTTCGAGCCTGCTCCGCCATTCAATGAGATCATGGCTGATCCTCGTCTGAGATCATAGCTGATCTTACCAGTTCAGTACCCCGTCCCCGCCTTTTCTCCGTAACCCTTAATCCCCTTAGCCTTCAGAAATATATCCAATTCTCTCTTGAAAATATTTGTTGAATTAGCCTTCACAGCCCTCTGTGGCAGGGAATTCCACAGGCCCACCACTCTTTGAGTGAAGAAATTCTTCCTCATCTCTGTTTTAAATGATTTGCCCGCTATTTTTAGACTGTGGCCCCTGGTTCTGTGCTCCCCGGCCATTGGAAACATTCTCTCTGAATTCAGCCTGTCCAGGCCTGCCATAATTTTATATGTTTCGATGAGATCCCCTCTCAATCTTCTAAACTCCAGTGAGTACAAGCCCAAACTATTTAATCTCTCTTCGTAGGTCATTCCCGCCATTCCAGGTATCAGCCTGGTGAATCGCCGTTGCACTCTTTCCATGGCAAGAACATCCTTCCGCAGATGGGGCGACCAAAACTGTACACAATACTCCAGATGCGGTCTCACCAGCACCCTGTACAGCTGTAGTAAGGTATCCCTATTCCTATACTCGAACCCCCTTGATATGAAGGCCAACATACCATTTGCCTTCCTAATCGCCTGTTGCACCTGCATGCTCTCCCTCAGTGACTGGTGCACAAGAACACCCAGGTCCCTCTGCACCTCCCCATCTCCCAATCTATTGCCATTTAGATAATAATCTACCCTCCTGTTTTTACCCCCAAAGTGGATAACCTCGCATTTATCCACATTATAGTGCATCTGCCACGTATCCGCCCATTCCCCCAACCTGTCCAAATCGCACTGTAGCCTCCTGACATCCTCATCAGAGCCCACCCCTCCTCCTAGTTTAGTGTCGTCAGCGAATTTGGAAATATTGCATCCAATTCCCTGATCCAGATCATTTATATATATTGTGAACAGCTGGGGTCCCAGGACAGATCCTTGCGGCACCCCGCTGGTCACTGCCTGCCACTCCGAAAACGAGCCGTTTATTCCAACTCTCTGTTTTCTATCCGCCAGCCAGTTCTCTATCCACGTTAATACTTTGCCCCCAATTCCATGAGCCTTAATTTTGCATGATAATCTTTTGTGTGGAACCTTATCGAAGGCTTTCTGGAAGTCAAGGTACACCACATCCACTGGCTCTCCCCCATCTATTTTACCAGTTACTTCCTCAAAAAATTCCAGCAGATTAGTCAAACACGATTTACCCTTTGTAAATCCATGTTGACTCTGTCCGATCCTTTCCCCATTTGTCAAGTGCTCCGCTATTTTATCCTTAATAATGGACTCTAGCATTTTGCCCACAACCGATGTAAGGCTTACTGGTCTATAATTCCCTGCTTTCTCTCTACCCCCCTTTTTAAATATTGGGGTAACATTAGCTACCCTCCAATCCACGGGTACTGTTCCCGAGTCAATGGAGTTCCGGAAGATGATCCTTAGAGCATCTGCTATCTCCAGGGCCACCTCCTTAAGTACCCTAGGATGTAGTTTATCAGGCCCCGGGGATTTGTCGGCCTTCAGTCCCCTCAACTTACCCAACACCATATCCCTAGAGATACTAATTTCTGTCAGCTCCTCCCTCTCATTAGTCCCTATGTTTGCCGATATTCCTGGGAGGTTATTTGTGTCCTCCTTTGTGAATACAGAACCAAAGTATGAGTTTAATTGGTCTGCCATTTCCTTATTCTCCATTATATATTCTCCCGAATCGGACTGCAAGGGACCGACTTGGGATTTTACCAGTCTTCTCCTCCTGATATACCGATAAAAGCTTTTGCAGTCTGTCTTTATGTTTGCTGCAAGTTTACTTTCGTATTCTATTTTCCCCTTCCTGATTAATCCCTTTGTCCTCTTTTGCTGTATCCTGTACTGCCCCCAATCTTCCGGTCTGGTGCTTTTTTTTGCCAGTTGATATGCCCTTTTTTTTGATTTTATGCTGTCCCTAATTTCCCTCGTTATCCACGGTTGAGTCACCTTTTTAGGTTTATTTTTATGCCAAACCGGTATAAACATGTTTTGGAATTCTTCCATTCTATCTTTGAATGCTTGCCATTGTCTCTCCACTGTCAATCCCCCCAGAAACACCACCCAATCAATCTTACCCAATTCCCGTCTCATACCCTCATAATTCCCTTTATTTAAGTTCTGGACCTTAGTCTCTGATTCAATTTCCTCACTCTCCATCTCGACTGAGAGCTCGATCATATTATGATCGCTCTGACCCAAGGGGCCTCGTACAAGAAGATTGCTGATAAGTCCCTTCTCATTGCACAATACCCAGTCTAAAATGGCCTGATCTCGAGTCGGCTCCTCGACATATTGGTCCAGATAACCATCCCGAAAACATTCCAGGAATTCCTCCTCCTCAGAATTTTTACTAATTTGGGTAGTCCAATCAATATGTAAATTAAAGTCACCCATGATGACAGCTGTGCTCTTATCGCACGCTTCTCTAATTTCCCTTTTTATGCCTTCCCTCACCTCCATATTACTATTTGGAGGCCTATATATCACACCCACTAACGTTTTCCTCCCCTTGCTATTTCTCATTTCTACCCATACAGATTCCGTTTCATCCGAGTTAATATCCTTCCTTTCCATTGCATTAATCCCCTCCTTTACCAGCAATGCTACCCCACCTCCCCTACCTTTTTGCCGATCCTTCCTAAATATTGTATATCCCTGGATGTTAAGTTCCCAGCCTTGCCCACCCTGCAGCCACGTTTCTGTAATCCCAATCAAATCATACTTGTTTACCTCTATTTCCACAGCTAATTCATCCACCTTGTTCCTAATGCTTCTAGCATTAAGATACAAAGCCTTCAGGCTTGCTTTTTTCACACTCTCATTATGACGGCGGCGGTTCGGAGACCCCCTCCACCCCAGGCACCGGAACGACCGGAGAGACCGGAGAGACCGGAGAATATGTAAAACCGAGCTCCTCCAAGTCGCCCGGCGCCGGAGACACAGACAGAGGGCCTTCCACTACCGCGCCACCGGCCTCCGACCCAGCAGAAGGGGTATTTCTTGCTAAATCCTCGACGAGGTCGAGCAGCACCTGGGAAATGTCCGGGCCGCTTTGGGCGAGCTCATTTTCCGCGAGCTCGCCCGACCCAGACTCCGGGCCGCCCGACTCATCGAGGGGTAACGCCACCGAAAGGTGTATGATTTCGACCGCGGGTTGTTCCGCGACCCCCCCCACGGGCAGGGACTCGTCCCCATCCCCGGGAGGCACGAGCTGGACAGACACCTCTGCCTCAGCCTCCCTAGGGAGAGGCGACCCCTGCCGATCGCCCATGATGGTGACAGCGGTGGGGAGGGGCGCAGCACCCGCGGCAGGCGACGACTCCCCCTGTCCGGAGGGACCTTCCTCCTCCTGGTCCTCCTCCTTGTCCCGGGGGTCGCGCCTTCTTTTTAGAGTGGAGGGATAGTGGGAGAAGTCCAATTCTGCAGGGGCCTCCCCCGCTCCCTCCGGTGGAGCAGGTTTGTTGGGTCCCCCGGGCCCGAGCCCGGCCGCAGGTTTTGATGCTCCCGCCTCGGCGGTCACGGCCACAGGCTCGGGCATGGGGTCCCCCCCGCTCTCGCCCTCCCTGATCAACTCGGCAATGCTTTCGGGTGACAGGGGCGCCAAGTCCAGGGGCACGCCCACCCTATGGTGTTTATTCCTTCCCATCTGCGTCCTGTTCCCGCCCGGACGCACTCCCTCCCCCCCACCGGAGGCCACGATGACATCGACCTCCGATGACGACCGCGCCTTAGTTGTTTGGGGGGGGTGCAGCCAGAACCGGGGGGAGGAGCGGCGGCAGCGCCGGCCTCGGCCACGCCAGACGATCTGGCGGCCTTGGAGGCGGGGCAGTTTTTTCGCATGTGCCCCACCTCCTTGAAGGCGTGGCACCACACGCCGTCCGTCGTCCAGAAGACGCGGTGAAGTGTCCCCTCGTGGAGGACCGAAAAAACCCCGTCGGCCTCCCCCTCCTGCACCAGCTGAACGAAGACCTGGCGCCGGAAGGAGAAGACATGGCGAAGGCTGGCTTCCCAGAATCCGAGAGGGATCGGCGTGATCCCCGACCTCACCTCCCCAAGTTGGAGCAAGTGGGGGAGGAGGAGCTCACTCGAGATGTAGGGCGGGACGTTCGATAATACGACCCTCTGCGCGGTGGCCTCTAGAGGGTCCACCGGCAGGAAGGTCCCGCCCACGGTCAGCCCCTTGGTGATGGCCAGGGCCACCGCCCGCTCCGACTCCAGGAAGGACACAGCCTTCCCATACATTTTCGAGGCGGCGAGTATGGCTGGAGGGCCGACAACCCCAGCCATGGCCTTCACGCACGCCTCGATGGTCATGTTGGGGTGGGTGCAGCTCTTCACCCCAAGCTTCTTTGTTATAAGTCGGAACGGCGACGGGGCAGCAGCAGAAGCGGGAGCAGCCGTGGCTTTGGCCGTCGCTGCCGCATAGGTCATTGCCGGCCCCCTCACCGCTGAAGGTGTGCAAGCCATAATGGGGTGGTTTTCCAAGAGCCACACACACCCCAAGTCACAGGCCTGAAGGTGTTAAAAAGGCCTCAGGTAGGTTTTTTTGTTTTGAGTCTTCCCTTGAGCAGAGGGAGCTGTTAAACTAGAGGCCCGCCTCTCCCCTTGATGGAAGTAATTGGGAGAGGGACCTACTTCCCTCTGCTCAAGTGGCAATTAGTTAGAAAAACAGAGGTGCCTCCTGAGAGACAGGGAGAGAGAGAGACAAAGAGAGGGAGAGGGGGGTGGGGGTGGGAAGGAGGGAGGCCGCAAAGGCAGGGGTGCCACTCAGGATGGCAGGTGGGTGGGTGGTTGTCGGCAGGGGGTGCACTCCCCGATGGAAAAATAGACAAAGTCTCTGTGGGTGGTCTTCGGGCAGGGGGAGAAGATGTCTTCGCCTGGGGAAGCTGGAGAAAAGCCCAGGCTCAGCCCCACACCAGGTCTTCTCGATGTGCTGGACAGGCTTCACCTGGACAGCTCCAGCTAACCCAGGCCAGGCAATGGAAGGGGCTTTCGACACCCCTTGTTCTTCCGGCCCGGTCTTCTTTCCTCCCCCTACTCACAATACAAAGTCTTTGGGGAATGCACGAATGACACCCCCCTGCAGAAGTTTCAAAATAAAAAAGAGGTTGCTCCTACCCTCCTTCCAAGCAGCGGGTGTTGAAAGCAGCTCCTCTCCCCTCTCTCCCTCTCCTGGACTGGAGGCCAATCTGGGAGGCAGTGATGGAAAAGGCCTCTTCCAGTTGTAAATGCTGGCCTCCTCTGTCCTCTCCTCCTCTCTCTCCAGGCACCTCGGTAGATGAAGATGGTTGAAGGTGGTTGAAGGTTGCTGGTAGTGGTGGCCTGGGGTCTCTCCTTCCCCTCCACTCCCAGGTCAAGGAGACCACCACTCTCCACACAGCAGCAGCAGCACAACCTGCTCCTCTTGGTGCAAGGTCTGGAATGGGGTCCTGTGAGGGTGCCAGTCTGTTCCTTCTGTAGCCTCTAGATGGCACCTTCACTTGTTTGTTCCTCTTGGTTAATTGTTTCTGGTCTCCTGTGTTAATTAGTTAATGCCTGTTATCTGTTCATGGGTTTCACCTGGTTTTGTTGGTATATAAGTTCTGTGGTTTCTTCCCTCTGTGCTCAGTCCTCACAAGGGAGTTAGTCTTGACAAGGTTCTCTGTCTTGACTAGGTGCTCTGTCTTGACTAGCCTTTGCTCTGTGGCAGCTTGCCTTGACAAGCTGGTTGCCATGGTGGTTGCTTGTATCTAAGTTTGTTGTTCTGCCTTTTGTTCTCGGTCTTGACTAGGTGCTGACAAGTTGCTTAGTCTTGATAAGGTGCTGTTTGGACTAACGTGTTGCTATGTGGAAGCTTGTCTTGAGCTCGGTATTGATAAGCCGATTACCCCTGTGGTAGCTTGTCTCGAGTCTGTTCTCGGCAAGCCGAATGCCCTTGTGGTGGCTTATCTTGAGCTCCGTATGGACAAGTGGGTTTCCTCATGGAAGCTGTCCTGAGTTCCTATCTTGACTAGCCGTTTGGTAGCTTGTCTTAAGTTCTTATGTTTGTTGCTGTGTTCCTTGTGTGAATCTAATTATGTGTGAATCTAGTAAAGTTCAAACAAAGTACTGTATATTTGCCTCTCGCCTCGTCTCTGCACTTGGGTCCAGAACCTACATCGCCCGGACAGCACGGCCCCGTGTCTACACGGCCCCGTGGCTCCCACCCCATCACAGTAGGACTGAGCCATTATGGACCCAGCAGCGATGGAGGAATTTTGTTTTATTCTTGCCCGTTTAGGTACTTTCCCTGCTGTGTCTTTGTGTTTCATTTTTGAGTCTCTTAGGGAGAAGACCCCCACTGTGTTAAATGTTCAAGTGAACTTTTAAGTCTCCTGTGTTAAATTTTTGAGAGAACTTTTGAGTCTCCTGGGCCTCTACTGTGTTAGACCCCCAAGTCAACTCTCAAGCTTCTTGGGCCTCTACTGTTAGACCCCCAAGTTAACTCTCAAGCTTCTTGGGCCTCTACTGTGTTAGACCCCCAAGTCAACTCTCAAGCTTCCTGGGCCTCTACTGTGTTAGACCCCCAAGTCAACTCTCAAGCTTCTTGGGCCTCTACTGTGTTAGACCCCCAAGTCAACACTCAAGCTTCTTGGGCCTCTACTGTGTTAGACCCCCAAGTCAACTCTTAAGCTTCTTGGGCCTCTACTGTGTTAGACCCCCAAGTCAACTCTCAAGCTTCTTGGGCCTCTACTGTGTTAGACCCCCAAGTTAACTCTCAAGCTTCCTGGGCCTCTATTGTGTTAGACCCCCAAGTCAACTCTCAAGCTTCTTGGGCCTCTACTGTGTTAGACCCCCAAGTCAACACTGAAGCTTCTTGGGCCTCTACTGTGTTAGACCCCCAAGTCAACTCTCAAGCTTCTTGGGCCTCTACTGTGTTAGATCCCCAAGTCAACTCTCAAGCTTCCTGGGCCTCTACTGTGTTAGACCCCCAAGTGAACTTTCAGGCCTCCTGTTTGGCCTTCATGGTGTTAAACTTTTGAGTCAATCTTCAAGTTTCCTGGGCCTTCGTTGTGTTATATTTTCAAGTCAACCTCTCAAGCTTCTTGGGCCTCTACTCTGTTAGACCCCCAAGTGAACTCTCAGGCCTCATGTTTGGCCTTCATAGTTTTAGAATTTTGAGTGAATTTTCAAATTTCCTGGACTTTCATTGTGCTAACTTTCGAGTTAATTTTCAAGTTTCCTGGGCTTCTACTGTGTTAATTTTCGAGGGAACTTTCAGGTCTCCTATGTTAAATTCAAGTGAACTTTCAAGTCTACTGGACCTTTATCGTGTTAAGCTTTCAAGTTCTTCTAGAGAAGTTAAATTTTCGAGCTGTCCTGGACAAGGTAACTTTCGAGCTCTCCTGGATAAGATACTTTTGCGCTCTCCTGGACAAATATAATCCATTGAGCATGCTAACTCTGCCGAACGATGACTCCGTTGCTTACAAAGATTTTGGTTTTATGATCGCCATGATATGTCCCTGCCGCTAGTGGATGAGGAGGATGATTCTGTCTTGAGACTTCTGAACATCTGCAGTTTGTGAAAAGTCGGAATGGGAAATATCATTGCTTGGAAAATCCAAGAGAATTCACCATGTGTACTAATACAGACTTTTTCATTTTTGACTTTGTTCTAAATGCCCAGGAGGGTGCGTGGTTGGCTGCTGTTGTACTCGTGTGACTGTGACTTTGGATATATCTAGCTTGAGCCTTTTAAGTCTTTCCCCTCCTTTGGGTATCCATACCACTATAGTTCAGAAGTGTAGAGAATTTAAGCATTTGCTCTATGTTCATTTAAATGATTTTCTTGTGTATTAGCGCCCTGTGTATTAGCGCCCTGTGTATTAGCGCCCCTGAACTCCTCAGGGATTTTCGCTGTCGCCATCCTGATTGTCCAGAGGGAACGTCAGGAGCCGTTCCTAGGGGAGGGGATCCTGTGAGGGTGCCAGTCAGTTCCTTCTGTAGCCTCTAGATGGCACCTTCACTTGTTTGTTTCTCTTGGTTAATTGTTTCTGGTCTCCTGTGTTAATTAGTTAACTGCCTGTTATCTGTTCATGGGTTTCACCTGGTTTTGTTGGTATATAAGTTCTGTGGTTTCTTCCCTCTGTGCTCAGTCCTCACAAGGGAGTTAGTCTTGACAAGGTTCTCTGTCTTGACTAGGTGCTCTGTCTTGACTAGCCTTTGCTCTGTGGCAGCTTGCCTTGACAAGCTGGTTGCCATGGTGGTTGCTTGTATCTAAGTTTGTTGTTCTGCCTTTCATTCTCGGTCTTGACTAGGTGCTGACAAGTTGCTTAATCTTGATAAGGAGCTGTTTGGACTAGCGTGTTGCTATGTGGAAGCTTGTCTTGAGCTCGGTATTGATAAGCCGATTACCCCTGTGGTAGCTTGTCTCGAGTCTCGTCTCGGCAAGCCAGTTGCCCTTGTGGTGGCTTATCTTGAGCTCCGTATGGACAAGTGGGTTGCCTCATGGAAGCTCTCCTGAGTTCCTATCTTGACTAGCCATTTGGTAGCTTGTCTTAAGTTCTTATGTTTGTTGCTGTGTTCCTTGTGTGAATCTAGTTATGTGTGAATCTAGTAAAGTTCAAACAAAGTACTGTATATTTGCCTCTCGCCTCGTCTCTGCACTTGGGTCCAGAACCTACCTCGCCCGGACAGCACAGCCCCGTGTCTACACGGCCCCGTGGCTCCCACCCCGTCACAGTGGGACTGAGCCATTATGGACCCAGCAGCGATGGAGGAATTTTGTTTTATTCTTGCCCGTTTAGGTACTTTCCCTGCTGTGTCTTTGTGTTTCATTTTTGAGTCTCTTAGGAAGAAGACCCCCACTGTGTTACATGTTCAAGTGAACTTTTAAGTCTCCTGTGTTAAATTTTTGAGTAAACTTTCAAGTAAAACTTTTGAGTCTCCTGGGCCTCTACTGTGTTAGACCCCCAAGTCAACTCTCAAGCTTCTTGGGCCTCTACTGTTAGACCCCCAAGTAAACTCTCAACCTTCCTGGGCCTCTACTGTGTTAGACCCCCAAGTCAACTCTCAAGCTTCTTGGGCCTCTACTGTGTTAGACCCCCAAGTTAACTCTCAAGCTTCCTGGGCCTCTAATGTGTTAGACCCCCAAGTCAACTCTCAAGCTTCTTGGGCCTCTACTGTGTTAGACCCCCAAGTCAACACTGAAGCTTCTTGGGCCTCTACTGTGTTAGACCCCCAAGTCAACTCTCAAGCTTCTTGGGCCTCTACTGTGTTAGATCCCCAAGTCAACTCTCAAGCTTCCTGGGCCCCTACTGTGTTAGACCCCCAAGTGAACTTTCAGGCCTCCTGTTTGGCCTTCATGGTGTTAAACTTTTGAGTCAATCTTCAAGTTTCCTGGGCCTTCGTTGTTTTATATTTTCAAGTCAACCTCTCAAGCTTCTTGGGCCTCTACTCTGTTAGACCCCCAAGTGAACTCTCAGGCATCCTGTTTGGCCTTCATAGTGTTAGAATTTTGAGTGAATTTTCAAATTTCCTGGACTTTCATTGTGGTAACTTTCTAGTTAATTTTCAAGTTTCCTGGGCTTCTAGTGTGTTAATTTTCGAGGGAACTTTCAGGTCTCCTATGTTAAATTCAAGTGAACTTTCAAGTCTACTGGACCTTTATCGTGTTAAGCTTTCAAGTTCTTCTAGAGAAGTTAAATTTTCGAGCTGTCCTGGACAAGGTAACTTTCGAGCTCTCCTGGATAAGATACTTTTGAGTTCTCCTGGACAAATATAATCCATTGAGCGTGCTAACTCTGGAGAACGATGGCTCAGTTGCTTACAAAGATTTTGGTTTTATGATCGCCATGATATGTCCCTGCCGCTAGTGGATGAGGAGGATGATTCTGTCTTGAGACTTCTGAACATCTGCAGTTTGTGAAAAGCCGGAATGGGAAATATCATTGCTTGGAAAATCCAAGAGAATTCACCATGTGTACTAATACAGACTTTTTCATTTTTGACTTTGTTCTAAATGCCCAGGAGGGTGCGTGGTTGGCTACTGTTGTACTCGTGTGACTGTGACTTTGGATTTATCTAGCTTGAGTCTTTTAAGTCTTTCCACTCCTTTGGGTATCCATACCACTGTAGTTCAGAAGTGTAGAGAATTTAAGCATTTGCTCTATGTTCATTTCAATGATTTTCTTGTGTATTAGCACCCTGTATATTAGCGCCCTGTGTATTAGTGCCCTGTGTATTAGTGCCCTGTGTATTAGCACCCCTGAACTCCTCAGGGATTTTCGCTGTCGCCATCCTGATTGTCCAGAGGGAACGTCAGGAGCCGTTCCTAGGGGAGGGGGTCCTGTGAGGGTGCCAGTCAGTTCCTTCTGTAGCCTCTAGATGGCACCTTCACTTGTTTGTTTCTCTTGGTTAATTGTTTCTGGTCTCCTGTGTTAATTAGTTAACTGCCTGTTATCTGTTCATGGGTTTCACCTGGTTTTGTTGGTATATAAGTTCTGTGGTTTCTTCCCTCTGTGCTCAGTCCTCACAAGGGAGTTAGTCTTGACAAGGTTCTCTGTCTTGACTAGGTGCTCTGTCTTGACTAGCCTTTGCTCTGTGGCAGCTTGCCTTGACAAGCTGGTTGCCATGGTGGTTGCTTGTATCTAAGTTTGTTGTTCTGCCTTTTGTTCTCGGTCTTGACTAGGTGCTGACAAGTTGCTTAGTCTTGATAAGGTGCTGTTTGGACTAGCGTGTTGCTATGTGGAAGCTTGTCTTGAGCTCGGTATTGATAAGCCGATTACCCCTGTGGTAGCTTGTCTCGAGTCTCGTCTCGGCAAGCCAGTTGCCCTTGTGGTGGCTTATCTCGAGCTCCGTATGGACAAGTGGGTTGCCTCATGGAAGCTGTCCTGAGTTCCTATCTTGACTTGCCGTTTGGTAGTTTTTCTTAAGTTCTTATGTTTGTTGCTGTGTTTCTTGTGTGAATCTAGTTATGTGTGAATCTAGTAAAGTTCAAACAAAGTACTGTATATTTGCCTCTCGCCTCGTCTCTGCACTTGGGTCCAGAACCTACCTCGCCCGGACAGCACGGCCCCATGTCTACACGGCCCCGTGGCTCCCACCCCGTCACAGGTCTGGCCTTAAAAAACTTTGGACTTGCATTTTCCTCTATTTTAATCGTTGCTGTTATGCCTTTTAGTGTTCCGAGTCCCTCCTGGAACACCTCTTGTGCGTCAGTTAGCAGTTTTGACAGTCGTCCAGGTGTGGCGTCGTAATTCTTTTTGTCCTCAACCTTCAGTGCCTGTATGGAATGCCAATCTAGTTGTATCTTCCAGATACATCCACGTCCTAGTAGTGGTGGTCCTCCATCTGGCAATACATATAGGTCCATTTTAGGTATTTCCTGGCCTTTGTATATCACTTTCACCCTTATTTTTCCTTTGGGGTAGACCTTTTGCCCCGTGTACATCTTCAAGACAATCTCTGTAGCTTCCAAGGGTATATGTGGAAATAGCCGCTTGTAGTCCCTTTGGTTTATGACTGTGGTAAACCACTGTTATACCTGCCTGTGTGGGTGTTTGTATTCCACTGTGTACATGCCTGTACATGCCTCGGCTGACTCCTCCCACGAGTCCAGGTATAAAGGTGACTGCTCCACAGTCCCTCTGTATTCTGGACTGGTCGACCACTCGAGGCACACCTTCATTCTCTTGTTAATAAAAACCTTTTAGTTACTCGCTTAACCTCAGTCATTTGAGTAATTGATAGCGCATCAATTTTATTAACAAGATTTTTTTATAATGGAGAAGATCCTCACACCAGCATGCCTGGACTTAGACCATCGGGAGGCGGACGCATCCACCAAGTTTGCTCACTGGCTTAGGTGCTTTGAAAGATTCCTGATCGCCTCCGCTGCAACGGTCAAATCGGATGAGGACAAACTGGATGTCCTGACCTCCAAAGTGAACCACCGAGCGTACTCGGTCATCCAGGATGCGACCTCATACACGGCTGCTCTCAAGCTCCTCAAGGACCAGTACACATGCCCAGTGAACGAGGTGTATGCCAGGCACCTCCTGGGCAGTCGTAAACAACAACCTGGGGAATCGACCGAGGAATACCTTCAGGCACTGTCTGTGCTTGGCCGGGCCTGTGGTTGTAAGGATGTAAAGGCCGCCGTGTACACAGAGGAACTTATCCGGGATGCTTTTGTAGTGGGCCACAGGTCCAATTACACCCGACAGCGACTGTTGGAGCAGAGTGACCTCGACCTCAACAAGGCCTCTGAACTCGCACTATCATTGGATGCAGCCTACAGGGGCATGGATGCCTACCCCTCTGCACCATGGACGCCACAGAGAGCGGCAGCCTGGGACACGGTAGGACCGTCTCATAGCGCTGTGCCACCCCAGCCACATCCCAGCAATGGCCCAACTACCGCAGCAGTGTCCCAAGGCCAGAAATGCTACTTCTGTGGCCAGGCCAAACACCCCAGAGCGCGCTGCCCGGCGAAAAATGCGATCTGCTCGGGCTGCAGGAAGAAGGGACACTACACCAGCATCTGCAGGGCCAAAGCCACCCCGAACCCCAGCAGCGCCGCATGTGGGCCGTGCGGGCCGCCATCTTGGGCCTCCCCAGCCATGTGCGAACCACCTGAACAGCAGCCATTTTGCACGCCTCCAGCCACATGGGGATCATGGACGCCACCATCTTGGACGCCAGCCGGGACGCAGCAGGCCCCCAACACCGCCTCATCTGATACCCGCAGCGACACACCGACCCCTACGCTGGCCTCCGTTACGCTGGACCAAGCGAGACCGCACCAACTGGCCCGGTCCACAATGGACATTAAGGTAAATGGTCATGAAACAACCTGCCTTTTTGACTCTGGGAGCACGGAGAGCTTCATCCACCCCGACACGGTGCGGCGTTGCTCTCTCCCAGTCCTGCCTGTGCACCAGTGGATTTCTATGGCCTCCGAGTCCCAGTCGGCGGACATTGGTGGCTACTGCGTGGTGACACTCTTTGTAGACGGGACTGTGTATGATAATTTTAAACTTCTGGTCCTGCCCCACCTCTGCGCTGCCGTTCTACTGGGGTTAGATTTTCAGTGCCACCTTAAGTGTTACGATGGCACATGGTGGACCCCTCCCCCCACTCACAGTCCACAGCTAGCAGCTTCCAAATTGCCTGCCGCGCACCAGGTGCAACCTCTCCGCACTCAGAGTCACCCCACCCCCCACTGTTTGCTAACCTCACCCCCGACTGTAAGCCCATCGCCACAAAGAGCAGGCACTACAGTGCCGGGGACAGGGTTTTCATTAAAACCGAAGTGGAGCGGCTCCTGAAGGAGGGGATTATTGAGGGCAGCACCAGCCCCTGGCGAGCCCAGGTTGTGGTCGTTAAGACCGGCGAGAAGCAGCGCCTGGTCATCGACTACAGCCAGACAATAAATCGCTACACCCTGCTGGACGCTTACCCACTCCCCCGCATAGCTGATATGGTCAACCAAATTGCTCAGTACCGCGTCTTCTCGACCATTGACCTGAAATCAGCGTACCACCAGCTCCCTATCCGCCCTGAGGACCGCCAGTATACTGCCTTTGAGGCAAACGGCCGCCTCTATCACTTCCTTAGGGTTCCCTTTGGCGTCACCAATGGGGTCTCCGTCTTCAAAAGGGAGATGGACCGGATGGTCGATCAAAATGCGTTGCAGGCCACTTTCCCATATCTGGACAATGTGACCATCTGCGGCCATGACTTGCAGGACCATGACGCAAACCTCGAAATATTCCTCTACACTGCCCAACTCCTAAACCTGACGTATAACAAGGAGAAGTGCATATTCCGCACAACCCGCCTCACCATCCTTGGCTGTGTTGTGGAACACGGAGTCATCGGTCCCGACCCCGACCGGAAGCATCCCCTTATGGAACTCCCACTGCCCCACTGCCTCAAGGCCCTGAAGAGGTGCCTAGGGTTTTTCTCCTATTACACCCAGTGGGTCCCCTACTATGTGGACAAGGCCCGTCCGCTGATCAAGTCCACCTCTTTTCCCTTGACGGCAGAGGCCCGCTTAGCCTTCCACCGTATCAAGGAAGATATTGCCAAAGCCACCATGCACGCAGTGGACGAATCCATCCCCTTCCAGGTGGAAAGCGATGCGTCCGACTTTGCCCTGGCCGCTACCCTTAATCAGGTGGGGAGACCCGTGGCCTTCTTTTCACAAACCCTCCAGGGCCCGGAGACCAGACACTCCACTGTTGAGAAGAAGGCCCAGGCTATTGTGGAGGCTGTGCGTCATTGGAGGCACTACCTGGCCGGAAAACGATTTACCCTGCTCACTGACCAGCGTTCAGTTGCTTTTATGTTTAACAACAAGCAGAGGGGCAAAATCAAATACGACAAGATCTTGAGGTGGAGAATCGAACTTTCCACCTACAATTGCGAGATCTTGTACCGGCCCGGGAAGCTCAATGAACCCCCGGATGCTCTATCGCATGGCACCTGCGCCAGCACGCAGAGCGATAGACTGCGGGCCCTCCACAATGACCTCTGCCACCAGGGGGTCACCAGGTTCTTCCACTTCATCAAGGCCCGCAACCTGCCTTACTCCATTGAGGAGGTCAGGACCATGACCAGGAACTGCCAAGTCTGCGCTGAGTGCAAACCGCACTTTTATAGACCAGACAGGGCTCACCTGATAAAAGCCACTCGCCCCTTCGAGCGCCTGAGCGTTGATTTTAAAGGGCCTCTCCCCTCCTCCGACTGCAATGTGTACTTCCTCATCATTATTGATGAGTACTCCCATTTCCCGTTCGCCATCCCCTGCCCGGACATGACCAGTGCCACGGTCATTAAATGTCTGAACGACCTCTTCACCCTGTTCGGTTTCCCCAGCTATATCCATAGCGACCGGGGCTCATCGTTTATGAGTGATGAACTCCGCCAGTACCTGCTCGCTAGGGGTATTGCCACAAGCAGGACCACCAGTTACAACCCCCGGGGGAACGGACAGGTGGAAAGAGAGAATGCGACAGTTTGGAAGACCGCCCTGCTAGCCTTAAAGTCTAGGGGCCTTCCGACCTCCCGCTGGCAGGATGTGCTCCCCGATGCGCTCCACTCTATTCGGTCACTGCTCTGCACTGCCACTAATGCCACCCCTCATGAGAAAATGTTTGTCTTCCCAAGGATGTCCACATCGGGGACATCGCTACCACCATGGCTGACGTCCCCAGGGCCAGACCTACTGAGTATACACGTGAGGACCCATAACATGGACCCCTTGGTCGAGAGGGTCGACCTCCTCCATGCCAACCCCCAGTATGCTTACATTGCGTACCCGGACGGGCGGGAGGACACAATCTCCATACGAGACCTCGCACCCTCGGGGGCCCCAGTAACCCACTACCCACTACCACCCCACCCCCCACGATCCAATATCCAACCCCAGCAAACGGCACGCCTGGGCCCCGCGACCCGCTCGACACCCACGAGGACTACACACCAGTGCCCCAGCCTACGCGGGACTCGGCGCCGGAAGCTTCACTACCCCTGCCGTCGCCACGTCGATCACAGTGGCAGACAAGACCTCCGGAGAGACTCCAATACACAAACTTTTAATACACTTCACCCCGCCGGACTCATTTTTAAACAAGGGGTGAATGTGGTAAACCACTGTTATACCTGCCTGTGTGGGTGTTTGTATTCCACTGTGTACATGTCTGTACATGCCTCGGCTGACTCCTCCCACGAGTCCAGGTACAAAGGTGACTGCTCCACAGTCCCTCTGTATTCTGGACTGGTCGACCAATCGAGGCACACCTTCATTCTCTTGTTAATAAAAGCCTGTTAGTTACTCGCTTAACTTCAGTCTTTTGAGTAATTGATAGCGCATCAATGACTGTTAGGGCTGATCCAGTGTCCAATTCCATTTTCACTTGGACTCTGTCTATCTTGAGTGTGACCCAGATAGTCTGGTGATCCTCCATTTTGGTTACCTTATGTAGTTTCAGACAACCCAGCTCCTTGCTTCCGGAGTCTGTATCACTTCCCTGTTCATCTGAACTACTGTCCATCACCTTATGTACCTTTTTATACTTCTCCTGTGGAGATTTCCTGCTGTTGGTTTTCTTCCCTGACCTGCAGACTCTTGCTATGTGTCCTGTCTTTCCACACTGTCTGCACACTTGGTCCTTGAACCAACAATCCATCTGATCGTGTGTCATTCTGCCGCAGCGATAACACTTCCCTGCTCCATATGACATTTCATTGGTGCCGTATTCTTGCGGTCTCTGTTGTATCTCTGTAGCGCCCCATGCGGCTGCTTCATGTGATACTGCCATGCTGAAAGCCTTGTCCAGCGTAAGATCCTTTTCTTATAGAAGCTTTTTCTGGGTTCCTTCACTTTGAAGCCCACTCACAAACTTGTCCCTTAACGTATCTGATAGTCCCACTCCAAACTGACAGTGTTTCAATAACTTGCGCACTTCCGTTAAGTACTCAGCATTACTTTCATCTTTATGCTGGTTCCTTTTGTGGAACTTAAATCTTTCTGCTATCAGCAGCGGTGTGGGGCTTAAGCGATCCTGTAGGATTTCTACTATGCTTTCAAAATTCTTCTCCACGGACTTCTCTTGGGTTATCAGGTTTCGCAGTAAGCCATAAGTTTTTGCACCCATGGAATTTAACAAAACCAGTGCTTTCCTAGCATCTGGCACTTCATTCGCCCTGCAGTACACCTCAATGCATTCCACATATGTCGCCCAATCTTCAACTTCATTGCCGAACGCCGTGATACTGCCACTCATACAATTGGTATCCTGTATGAACGAATATCCCCTCACTCACAATCAGTACTAGTGAGTGGTCGTGCTTTTCCAATACTCACCTGTCAATCCCACACTGACACAGGACCAGAGAGTGACAGATAAAGTATCTAGTGTAGCCTCACCAGACAATTTAAAAATGTCACATTGTACTAGACAGTGTCAGATACAGTATCTATCGTTTTTCGCCAGCCAATCTGCCGCTGACAATGCAGAGAGTGACAGATACAGTATCTGTCCCATATTCAGCAGTGAATCCCACATTGGCACATAGTACCAGAGTGATAGAGGGAGTGTCTATCCCACACTCAATGATCAACTACACTGTTCACACTAGAATCGGATGAGCGCGTCCATCTGTTTTTAATGGTTGTTTGGAGTTTTCAGCTAGACCAATAAACTACTTGGCAATGGTTTTAAGCGGAACACAAACACGGTGCTGAGGTATCTGTCGAAATCAAAATGGTTTCTGCTGAATCATTGTCTCTTGTTGCAGCACTCGCTTTTAGCCAGTAGATGGCAAAGACGTCTAATAGTTTGGAGAGTGCGGATTGTGTCCACACATCCAGACCGCCGTGAGTCTGGTGTTGGCCGGGGAGCTGGCCAAGAACGCCAGCTCCAAGTAAAACTCTACAATTTACTGACAGAAACATGGAAATCACAACGGCTGCTTTAAGAGCCACCCACAGCCTCTCTGAAGGAGCCGCCAGTTTAATGCACTGATTTCGTCAGTTTATTCATTCCGGCCAAAGTCCTGTCAATCTGGTGAGGAAATTAGCAGAAAATTAGTGAAGCTGCCCCAATTTAATGTCTGTCTCTGTCGAAATTAATAATTATAAATAAAATCTTTCTTTTAAATGTGGTGGAATGTTTCAAACTTAATTTTAAAATTGATCAATTGAGGCCAATAGTTAATTCTGTTAAGGAAATTGGATTCCAATCAAGCGACCAATCCGAAGTAGCCTCAGGTTACAGCGGGTTCCGACCGTTAGAACTGGAGACATTACAGTCCATCCAATGACTTTACTTAAACCCTTGGATTCCACAATCCCCGACAGTATCTGTGCAGGAAGCAAACTTCAGAAGGAGAATAATCTCACAAGTTGGCCTATTGTCACAGCAGCTCGGTTTAACCTATTGTGAGGTGGAAAGCTCCGGTTCCCCGTCACACCATCTGTCTGATATATAAAAGCTGAATGGAAACAGAACACTGAGCGCATGGACACCCAGGAAGACTAAAAGAGCATTTCACTGTGAGGGGAGAATACAGGGTCCGGCCCAAAGAGTCACTTGTAACCCCATAATAATCCTTATAATTCTGAAGCTATTCCCCACCCCAATATATCCCCGCTCCCGGTCCCAGGGCGCTGCTCTCTCTGTGAGGCGGTGGGTGGCTCTGAGAAGAGCCTTTGTTTTGTGCCCTGGATGTTGTCACTTTTCGGTGGCGCTTGGCTCCGACTTTTCCCAGTCCTTTGCCTCCTTTACTTCCTCCAGGCCGGACAATTCTTTACAGGAATATAAACTGAATAATAAACTCTCGCCGTCCTGATGAATTTATGAAGCCAGCCCGGATCTGGTTGAAAAAGGCAGAGTGTGAGAGAGGCTGGGACGAGACAGAATCAGAGTGACAGACAGACCAGGGACAGCGTCACCTGAGCTTCAGCTCCGCCTCCAGCTTTTATGCTTCAGCATTAAAATAGCTTCCTGCACCTCCCCCCTCTCCCCCACAGTGTTTAAAGTGACAGGAAGGGACCACGTGAGCTGCCCTCCCCCAGCTCTGCCAGCGGGGGCCGTTTCCTCTGTGCTCGGCTGATGATCGCTGAACACATCAGGGAGCGGAGATATCACGGGCCCGAGTAAAGGAGCAAACAGCAGCCTCCTCACAGCAGCTCATCGCATTGAGACTGTGTCCGCAGATGGGCTTTGAGTCGGGGTAAGTTCATCGGAAGCCGGGGATTGTTTGTAAGAGACAGATTGGAACAGGAACTAGTTCCGGAACATGAAGTGAGTGGGGGAAGGGAGAGGCCATTCTCGGGCTGTGTGTGCACAGTGTAAGATAACTTAGAAAGTAAATCACCTCGCTCTTTCAAATCATTGCTGCTTTCTCCAGATCAGTAGTGAATGTTCCTGATTCAGTTCCAATCTCACCGTGTCTGTTGTTATTGTTCAGTGAACAGGGAAACAGCCTGACAGTGAGGATGTGCGGAGATTCACAACGTGCATCGATTGCAGGCAGCAGGTGAGAAATGTGAAATAACACAATTCAAAAATCGGTTATTTCCTTTGGGTGCGTTGAGTTCTCCAGAACCGTGTTGCTGGTGATCGAGAGATACATTGTCGCTCCCTCAGATGTATCAGTATCCGGGCTCTGAGACATTCTGTTAACTATTCAGGCAGCTCCATCGCACACACAGTAAGTAGACTATCACTCACAGAGCGCAGAGACACAGAACTGGCCTCAATCCTATTATAACAGGCAGCAGAAGCAGTCAGCCCCACAGTGATCCGAATTTCCAGTGTTACATTATGAATCTCACAGTAACTTGCAGTAGTTGAATAAGATGCTGTTTCAAAGCCCAAACACATTGCACTGATAGGCATATCCATTTTCACTCCCTTACACATACGAACAGATAGACATTGATATGGTGTCAGTCCTCGCTGCTGGCTGTACACGGACAGTCAACCCGAATAACTAAAATACAAGACCAGAGAGTCGGAGGTAATGGACTGAAACAAACCTCCTCCTGAGACAGTCACAGATAATCTCAAACGAGCATTGGCCTACACAAGGTGGAGAAGGAATGGAATCCAATAGTTACACAGAGCAAGAATAGTACAATACAAGAGACTGTCAATTACATAATAATTCTCACACTCACATACATTACCAGTATAAGAGATACAGAATCGATCCCACACTCACAACCAGTAGCAGAACTGACAGCTACAGAATAAAGCCCACACTCACAAAGCAGTGACAGACAGGTACAAAGTAAAATCTACAATCACACCAGAAACTGACAGGTACAGACAAAAGACTACATCCATATTCTAGAAACTGAGTTAGAGTAAAATTCACACACACATCCTAGAGACAGAATGCTATTGAGTAAAACCCACATTCACATGCCAGGTTCACAGCTATAGATAAAATCAAAACACAATTAAAAGAGACTGACAGATACAGGGTGAAACTTGCACTCACATCCCAGAGAGTGACCGGTACAGGGTGAAACCCACACACACACAAGATTAGACGGGAAGAGACAGACTAAAGTCCACACTCCCATACCAGAAACAGACAGCGACTGATTAAAACTTATTCATATAATAGAAACTACCAGATACAGCATAAATCCCCACTCACGTACTTGAAACTGACATTTACAGAGATCACACCACACTCACATACAAGAGGCAGAATGGTACAGAGTGAAACACACACTCACACAACAGAAGCTGACAGGTAAAGAATAAAATCCCAGGGACTGACAAATACAGAATAAAGCCCACATCCAAATTATAGACTCTGAATGATAAACGGGACAACAAATCTCAGGCACCAGAGAATAACAGCTAGAGATTAATGCCATTACTCACAAACCAGTGACTTACAGATGCAGAATAAATTCCACACTCCCATCCCAGAAACTGACAGGTACTGAAGAAAACCCTTACTCTTACAACAGAAATTGAAAGGTACAGCATAAAACCCACACTCACATATCAGAGACTGTCAGATACAGAGTGAAACTCACACTCATATAACAGAGACTGTCAGATACAGAGTGAAACCCACACTCACATATCAGAGACTGTCAGATACAGAGTGAAACTCACACTCATATAACAGAGGCTGTCAGATACAGAGTAAAACTCACACTCACATACCAGAGACTGTCAGATACAGAGTGAAACTCACACTCACATATCAGAGACTGTCAGATACAGAGTGAAACTCACACTCACATACCAGAGACTGTCAGATACAGAGTAAAACTCACACTCACATACCAGAGACTGTCAGATACAGAGTGAAACTCACACTCACATACCAGAGACTGTCAGATACAGAGTGAAACTCACATACCAGAAGATCACAGGTGCATAATAAATCCAACAATTGCATACAGAAACTGAAGATAGTGAAATAACACAACACTCACATTCAAGAGACTGTCAGATATAAGAAAATAAGAAATAGTTATAAAGCCCCTCAAGCCTGCTCCGATATTCAATAAGATCATGGCTGAACTTCTGCCACAACTCCAATTTCCCACCCTCTCCCTAAATCCCTTGATTCCCTTAGTGCACAAAAATCTATGATCTCAGTCTTGAATACCCTCATCGACTGAGCATCCACAGCCCCATGCATAGAAACATATAGAAACATAGAAGATAGGAGCAGGAGTAGGCCATTCGGCCCTTCGGGCCTGCTCCGCCATTCAACGAGATCATGGCTGATCATCCAAACCCTAGCACCCGGTCCCTACACCGACAGCCATCCCACACAAGCCCTATCCCCGTAACCCCATAACCCCACGTATTTAATCCCCCCCTAACAATAAGGGCCAATTTTTGTCATGGCCAATCAACCTAACCCGCACATCTTTGGACTGAGAATTCCAAAGATTCACTACCTTCTGAGTGGATACATTTCTCATCAACTCATTCCTAATTGTCCAATATAACAACAGAAAATGCTGGAAAAACTCAGCAAGTCAGGCAACATCCGTGGAGAGAAATTTGAGTTGACGTTTCGGGTTTGACCCTTCTTCAAAACTGGAGAGAAAAGGAACTAGATCGAAGGCAGGGCTGCGATCGGACAAAAGAATAAAAGAACCAAAAGAAGTAAAAGAGATTAGAAGCTAGACGAGATGGTAATAGGCTGTGATTAGGTGTAAAGTGTACTGGCAGGGCAAAAGATAGCTGCCAGGTGTGAGAGAGAAACAAAAGGAAAGGGGGGGGGAAAGGAAAGGAGTGGAAAAATATAAGTGAAAATGAAATAGGGGCCGAGGTTATGATCTGAAATTGTTGAACTCGATATTGAGACCGGAAGGCTGCAGACTGCCTAATCGGAAGATGAGGTGCCTAATTGTCCAATGCCTTGTCACGAGTCTATGACTTCTGGTTCTAGACTCTCCTGCCAGGGGAAACAGCCTCGCAGCATTTACCCCTGTCAAATACTCTATAATTTGAAATGTTTCAATGAGATCACCTCTCATTCTTCTAAACTCCACAGAATATATGCCCATTATAATCAATCTCTCCTCAGAGAACAGCCTAGGAAGCAATCTCGTGAACACTTCATACACCCCATCTGGAGCATGTAAACCCTGCCTTAGATAAGGAGACCAAAATATGCAAAGTGCTCCAGTTATGGTATAACCAAAGGCCTATAAAATTGCAGCAACACATAATTATACTTTTACTGCAACCCCTTTGCAATAAACGCAAACATTCCTTTTACCATTCTAATTGTACCTGCATGTTAACTTTCTGTGATTCGTGTAAAAGGACACTCAAATCCCTCTGAATAGGGACAGAGAAAAACCCAGCCTCCTATATCAGAGACAGTCATGAATAGAGTAAAATCCTCAATCATATAACAGAAACTGACAGATACATAATACAACATAGCCACACATACCAGAAAACAACAGGTTCAAAATAAAGCCCATATTCACATACTAGACACTGACTGTTACAACGAAAAACCCACACTCACACCCCAGACACAGAGAGGTACAGAGTAAAACACACACACACGTGGCACAAACTGAATATTACAGACAAAAACCCACACTCACATCCCAGAGATATAAGCATTAGAAGCAGGAGTAGGTCAAATGGCCCCTCAAGCATCACAGATATAGAATAAAGCAACACTCACACACCAGAGACTGTCAGGTACAAAATGACCACCCACATTTCCATGACAGAAACTGACAGGTAAAGATTAAAACCTGGCACTCAGAAACCACAATCTGACAGATATAGAGTAAAGCCCACCCTCGCACACCAAAGACAAACAGATAGAGAGTAAAATGCGTAAACACATCTCAGAGTATTACAGATATAGATTAAAACCCACACACACATTCCTGAGTATGATAGATACAGAGTAAAACCCAAAAATACATCTCAGAGTATGACAGATACAGAGAAAAACACACATTCACATCCCAGAGTATGACATATAGAGTGAACCCCACACCGCACATCCCAGATTGTGACATTTACAGAGTAATACCCTGACACACATCCCAGAGTATAACATTACAGTGGAAAACACACATTCGCATCCCAGAGTATGACAGATACAGAGTAAACCCCTCACCACACAACTAAGATTGTGACATTTACAGAGTAATACCCTGACACACATCCCAAAGTATAACATTGCAGAGTAAAACACGCACTCACATCCCAGAGTATGACATATACAGAGTAAACACCCCACCATACATCACAGATAACGACATTTACAGGGAAAAATCTAACACACATTCCATAATATAACATTTACAGAGTAAAACCCACACTCAACTCAAAGAGACAGACAGATACACAGTAAAACCCACACTCACACCAAAGACTGAGAGATAAATAGTAAGTCCCACATTCACATACCATAGACGAAGAGATAAAGAGTAAAATTGACACACACATTCCAGAAACTAGTAGGTATTAATTCAAATACTCACACATTCAACAGAGACTTAAAAGTACATATTCCAACCCACTCGCACATACAAGAAACAAAAATGTACAAAATAAAGCCCGTCCTAACAAACCAGACACTGAGAGGTACAAAGATAAACACACACTCAGATATCAGAAACTGACAGAGACAGAATAATCTCACACTCCCACACCTGTGACTGACTGATACAGAAGAAACCCACACTCAATTACCAGAAGCTGATAGCTACATAAAAAATCACAACATTGCACAGCAGAAATAGAAGATAGTGAAAAAGACACTCACATGGTAGAGTTTGATAGATAAAGACAAAAACCCACACTCACGAACCAGAAACTTACAGATTCAGATAAACACTTTTTCAATAGCAGAAATTGACAGGTAGAAAGGAAAACCCACTCTCATCTATCAGAAACTGACTGGTTCTGAATAAAAGCAGTACTAGCATACAAGAGGTCAATGGGCACAGAATAGAACCCACATTTACAAACCAAAGACAGACAGAAACAGAATAAAACCCATTCTCACAGAACAGTAATTGGAAGATGCAGAATAAAACCCACACTCACATATCAGAGACTGACTGGTAGAGTAAAACCTAAAATTCTCATATCAGAAACTGACAGTTACAGTGAAAAACCCACATTATCTCATCAGAAACTGACAGGTACAGAGTGAAACCCACATTCACCATCCAGAGACTGACAGGTGCAGGTTGAATCACACACTGACACAGAGTATCGGAGTGTGACAGACACAGAATGAGTCCCCCACACACATGCAATACCAGAAAATAATAGAGATACAATGAATCCCACGCTGACACCGATTATTAAAGACTGACTGGTACAGAATGAATCTCACTCTCACACAAAGTCCAGAGATTGACAGAGAATGTACCTCACTGTCACATTTAGTACTAGACACTGACAAATACAGAATCAAATACACAATGACAAGAGCATCAGAGACATATATACAGAATGATTCTCACTCTCACACAAAGTACCAAAGACTGACATAATACTGAATGCACCTCAATTAACACTGAATGCATCTCATTGTCACATACTGAACCAGAAACTGACAAATCCAGAATTAATCAAACTCTGACAAAGTGTATCAAAGTCTAAGAGTTAAAGATTGTATATAACAATGACATACGATACCAAAGATTAACAGACAGAAAATAATTCTATCTCTCCCATAGTGTATCAGAGACAGACAGTTATATAATGATTTCCAAATTCTTATGCCGTGCCAGAGCTGACTGATATGGAATACAGCCCAGTCTCAAATACAGTATCAGAGACTGACAGATACAGAATGAATCTCACACTAACAGTATCAGAGTCAGACAGGCACAGAATGAATCCCACAATCATATACAGCACCAGAAAATGATAGAGACACAATGATCCCCACTCTGATACAGAGAATTAAAGACTGACTGATACAGAATGGATCTCACTCTCAAACATAATACCAGAGACTGAGAGATACAGAATGTATCTCACTGTCACATGGAGTATCAGACACAGACTAACACAGAATCAATCCCACACTGACACAGATTATCAGGGACTAACAGGTATAGAATAAATCTCATGCTCTCATATGGTATCAGAGATTGACAGATATCTCACACTCACATACAGCACCAGATAGTGACAGAGACAGAATTAATCTAACTCTCACATACAGTATCAGAGACTGACAGGTACAGAATAAATCCCAAACTGACAGATATGGAATAAATCTCAATCTCACATACAGTACATCAGATTGGCAGAGAGTGAGAATGAATTTCACACTGACACAGAGTATCAGACAGTGACAGACCCAGAATTAATACAGACTGGCACACAGTACAGGAAAATGATAGAGACACCGTTAACCCCACATTAAAGGCTGATTGTTATAGAATGAATCTCCCTCGCATATACAGCACCAGAGATTGACAGATATATAATTACTCTAACAAGCACATACAGAACAGAGGCTGACAGAGAGAGAATGAATCTTACAGTAACACAGAGCATCATAGGGCCTGGCAGATACAGAATGAGTCCACAATCACATGCAGTACAATTGATTTACAGATAGATTCAGTCCCAAACTCTGATACAGTAGCAGATACTAGCAGAAATGGAATTAATTTCAAACTAACATCAAGTGCCAGAGTCTGACAGATGCAGGACAAATCCCACATTCATAAACTGAGTAAGTAGCAGATACATGCGGAATTCTTCGGTGAAAGACAGTACGAGAGACTGACAGATTCAGCACTAATACGACACTAACCTGCAGTCCCAGAGACTGACAAATACAGAATGAATCTCACACTCACACTCAGTACCAGAGACTGACATCTTAGACTTAGACTTGCACAACGGCCCAGTGAATGACAGATACAGGATGAATCCCACACTACACTCAGTACCAGAGACTGACAGATCCAGAATTAATCTTAGACATGCACACCATCCCAGTGAATGACAGATACAGACTGAATCTCAAACTCGCACATCCCAGTGACAGACAGATACAGAATTAATATCACACACACGTACAGTACCAGAGAATGACAGATTCCGAATGAATCCCAACACTGACACACGGTACCAGAGTCTGACGGATACAGATGGAATCCCACACTGACACATGGTATCAGTGACGGACAGGAAACAAATGGATCCCACACTCACATACTGTAACAGAGATTGAGATTGAGAATGATTCCCACACTTACATAAATCACCAGAGACTGAATAATACAGAACTATTCCAATACACAATACAATACAATACAATACAAATCGCTTTATTGGCATGATAAGGTACATCTTATGTTGCCAAAGCATCAAAATACATTTATGGTTGAACACATAAACGCAGTTCCATTCATACAGTGTATAAACAGGTATATCCCTGTGTTTATAAATATACATTCGCCTTGTTTATATATACTCTTGTCTTAGTTTACTGGTTGTCCCTCTGTTCATGGCAAGCTGTAACATAGTGTGCCGCCAGTGTTACACAGCTTCTCTCGTCCCCCAGTAGGAATGGGAGTTTTTGGTTGTCAGTCAGATTTCTGAATTCAGGGCATATTTGTGAGAATTTTTGGTCGAAATTCTCTCTGATGCCCTGATATTTTCCACAGGCTGTGAGGAAGTGCATCTCTGTCTCAACTACTCCCTGACTGCAGTGAGAGCATATCCTGTCTTCTCTTGGCAGCCTGGTCTGCCTGTGTCTGCATTTTTCGATCGCTAGGCTATGTTCGCTAAGTCTGTACCTTGTCAAGGTTCTTCTCAGTTTGTTATCCTTTACCATGGTCAGGTAATCAGCTATGTTGTATTGTCTGTTTAGGGCCAAGTAGCAATTGAGTTTGCTTTGGGTTTTTGTTGTTTCTGCCCAATATGACAGATATTTTTCCTTTTGCTTAGCGACGATTGTGTTGGGTCGAATTCTTTGTGTTACCCTGTCACTGTCCTGGGACTGGTTATTGTTAGTATTGTTATTAGTTACTTTATTGAGTCCCAGGACTAGTTGACTGAGGGTATTCTTCTTTATGGTCAGCTCTTGGCATTTCAGGGCGTCGTAGTGATAGCATTGGGGGTTGCTCATTTGTAGGTGATTCCAAAATTTGGTGGCTCTTTTTTGGATAGTGATTATTAATGGGTATTGGCCTAGTTCCGCCCTGCATGCGTTGTTTACTGTTTTCCTTTGAGTCCGGAGGATACTTTTACAGAATTCCGCATGTAGGATCTCAATTGGGTGTTTGTCCCATTTTGCAAAATCTTGTTGTGTTAGTGGTCCCCAGACCTCACTGCCATAGAGTGCAATTGGTTCAATTACTGATTTGAAAATTTTGAGCCAAATGCTAATTGGGATTTCTATTTGGATTGATTTTTTGATGGCATAGAAAGCCCTTTTTGCTTTCTCTTTCAGTTCATTCACAGCCAGTTTGAAGTTTCCCGTAGAACTGATTTTTAAGCCCAAGTATGTGTAGTGAGTGGTTTGTTCAATTTTGGTTGTTCCTACTGTGAAATTTATTGTGGGTCCATGTTGTTTGGATCTTTGCTGGAACACAAGGACTTTGGTTTTTTGGGGATTTATTGTCAGGGCCCAAGTCTGGCAGTACGACTCCAGCAGGTCCAGGTTCTGCTGTAGACCCTCCTTAGTTGGTGACAGCAGAACCAGGTCGTCGGCATAGAGGAGGAATTTAACCTTGGATTCATATAGGGTGAGGCCGGGTGCTGTAGATTGTTCAAGTGGTTTTGCCAATCCATTAATGTAAATATTAAAGAGTGTCAGTGAGATTGGCGAGCCCTGCGTCACCCCCCGCCCCTGTGGGAAGTATTTTGTTTGTTTGTCTCCAATTTTAACTGCACATTTATTGTTTGTATACATTGATTTAATTACATCATATGTTTTCCCTCCTACCCCGCTTTCGATAAGTTTCAGGAATAAACCGTCATGCCAGATGGAGTCGAAAGCCTTCTGGAAATCTACAAAGCATGCGTAGATTTTGCTTTTGTTATGGTGAACGTGTTTGTCAATTAGGGTCTGTAGGGTGAAGATATGATCGGATGTTCTATAGTTTGGCAGGAATCCAATTTGGCTTTTACTCAAGACATTGTGCTCTTCAAGGAAGTTTATAAGTCTTTTGTTTATGATGCTGCAGAATACCTTCCCCAGGTTACTGTTTACACAGATGCCTCGATAGTTGTTTGGGTCGATTTTGTCCCCACTTTTGTATATGGGTGTTATGAGTCCTTTGTTCCAGATGTCAGGGAAATAACCGACACTCAGAACCAAGTTGAAGAGTTTTAGGATAGCCAGTTTCAGTTTGTCGTCTGCGTGTTTAATCATCTCGTTTAGTATGCCGTCTGTCCCGCAAGCTTTTCCTGGTCGCAGGTCCTTGAGTTTTTCAAGAAGTTCTTTTTCTGTTATTATGGCGTCTAGCGGGTTTTGGTTATCTTTTATGGCCATTTCAAGCTTTTCCAGTTTTTTGCGTATTTGGTGTTGCTCTGGTCTTAGTGTGTTTTTCTGGTATAATTTTTCAAAGTGGTTTACCCATGTGTCCCCATTTTGAATGGACAGATCGTCGTGTTGTTTTTTGTGTAGTGTTTTCAAGTTGTCCCAGAAACAATTCGACTCAATGGATTCCTCCATGGAGCTGAGTGTATTCTTAGTAAATTGCTCTTTTTTGGTCCTGAGTGTGTTTCTGTATTGTGTTAGCGTCTGACAATAAGTAAGGCGTAATTCCTCGTTTTCTGGATGTCTGTGTTTTTGGTTTGATAGTTTTCTAAGTTTTTTCCTCATGTTATGGCAATCATGGTCAAACCATTTTTCATAGTTTTTTGTTTAGGGTTTGTTCTTGCGAGCTTTCAAGTTTGCATTTGTTGCCAAATTATCAAAAATATTGTTTAGTTTACTAACTGCCCAGTTTACGCCTTCTTTATTGTGAGTGTATATGTTATCCAGAAAGGTGTCTAAGAGAGCTTGAGTTGATGCATTGCTAATTCTTTTCTGGTATTTTTCCGTGTCATTTTTGGCCCATCTGTACGATTTTTTGGTGTTGTACAGTTTACTGGGTTGTGTTTCTATGTTGTTTGTTTCTGTCTTTTTGAGAAACATAGTAATTTGGCTGTGATCTGACAGTGTTGTTTGTGGTTTGACTGTGAATGCTCTGAAAGGGGATGGGTCCAAGTCTGTAATCATAAAGTCTACTGTGCTGCAGCCAAGAGGTGAGCAGTAGGTCGATCTTCCTAGGAGGTCTCCTATGAACCTACCATTGACAATGTACAGACCCAGGTTTTGACAGAGCTGTAGTAGCTGTTTACCGTTGGTATTTGACTGCTTGTCGCAGTTATGCCTGTATGGAAGGGAAGGGATGTCAAAGTGGTTATTCCCGAATACGTAATTGTTTCCCTGATTATTGGTGAAGTCTGGTTCTTCACCCGTTCTTGAATTGAGGTCCCCACAGATCAACACGTTCCCCTGGGCCTGGTATTGGATAATTTCCCCCTCCATGTTGGAGAAGGTGTCCTCTTTGTAGTACGGGGAATCACAGTACTAGAGACTGTCAGATATTGAACTAAAGTGGCGGAGACCACACCGCAAGACGTGAATATAGTGCACTGGTTGGAGGAAGTACATCTAAATTGCTGTCTCGTCCGGAAGAAGTGCTTGGGACCCTGGATAATGGTCTGGGAAATGGTGAATGGACAGATGCTCTTGCAATGACCTTTCTGACCGCAGGGGGCGTGCTGGAGACAAAAGCTCAATCTGATTGGATACATAAAGAAGCCAATCAGAGAGATGCAGAACAATGGAATTTCACATTACTCTTCACCAGCCAATCAAAACCATTGCCTTCACCTATCCCTCATTAGCATTGGACTGTGGGGGCTGCCTATTTATTCCGAGCGCGAAGCGCATATGCGTCATTTTGTTCCTGAATTCGAGTTTGAGAATGGTTGATGAAAAGAAAACAGTTGCCAAGAAGGGCGCCAAGAAAACGGTCACTAAACCGGCAGCGAAGGGCGGCAAGAAGCGCAGAAAGTCGAGGAAGGAGAGTTACTCAATCTACATCTACAAAGTGATGAAGCAGGTTCACCCCGACACCGGCATCTCCTCAAAGGCCATGGGGATCATGAACTCGTTTGTGAACGATATTTTCGAGCGCATCGCGGGTGAGGCTTCCCGCCTGGCCCATTACAACAAGCGGCGCACCATCAGCTCCCGGGAGATCCAGACCGCCGTGCGCCTGCTGCTGCCCGGGGAGCTGGCCAAGCATGCCGTGTCAGAAGGGACAAAGGCGGTGACCAAATACACCAGCTCCAAGTAAAACTGCACGCTGTCCTGAATTACAACGGCTCTTTTAAGAGCCACCCACAATCTCTCTGAAAGAGCTACACAAACACATCTCCCTTTAGGCTCAATTTACTGTAATTATTTCCGTAACAAGTGTGAGAACGTTTAAAGTTCCAGCTGTAGATTTAGTTTTGTCTTTTCAGATAAGCAGTTTCGCTGACCGGATCGACCTTAGTGTTGCTGTTGTATTTCCCGTCCAGTAAACTACAAACACGGTCCCTGATCGCTCTTTCCCGTTACTTTCAGACCCGTTCACTTGCAGCGCCTTCCGACGAACTAAAAGCTTGTTTTCGAGAGGAGACTCTGATTTCATTCACCTCAATCTCTATAAAAACTTTTTCATTTTTTCAATGCCAGTTGTGGTCAATCATTTTATTAACCCGAGAATTCCTGCATTGTAACAACCCTGAATGGGCGTTCTTAGAGACCAGAACGGGGTCAATTTGATCACTCTGTCCATCTTCTCTTCTCACAGCAGGACACCCAGATCTAGTTTCACTCCTGCAGCAGCGCCTGTGCAAAGGATCGATCGATAATCTGAATCCTCACTTTTACAAAGATTGAGCAGGAATGTGTCACGTTGCAGAATCAATGGGGATTTAATCCCGCCCGTGAAGTTTCGATATTGAACCCGGAATTAATCCTGATTGTAACAGCCTAGAATTTGCACGGATGAGATGGAATAAGACACAAGGAATTATTTGGAACTCCTTGGCTATGAGTAAATCTATTCCGGAAAGTATTGGCGGGCTTTTTGAAATTAAAAAATCGTTGGCGGTCTGACTGTTGAGGCAGTTATTTCCGCCCTGTTTTGATTGGCGGGAAAAGCAGACTGTGATTGGTCACCGCAAAGCACCAATGAAATTCACGACAGTGCGACCAATCACAAGTACGCTCTCTGCATTCCGCCAGAAGGCATAAGAAGGGCAGATATGGGAGGAGATTTTCATTCTTTCTTTCAAGGAGTGAATTGTGGAAATGTCTGGAAGAGGAAAAACCGGCGGTAAAGCTCGGGCCAAGGCCAAGTCTCGCTCATCCCGGGCCGGACTGCAGTTCCCTGTGGGCCGTGTTCACAGGCTCCTGCGAAAGGGCAACTACGCTGAGCGTGTGGGTGCCGGAGCCCCGGTCTACATGGCTGCTGTGCTCGAGTATCTGACCGCTGAAATCCTGGAGCTGGCCGGCAACGCGGCCCGCGACAACAAGAAGACCCGCATCATACCCAGGCACCTGCAGCTGGCCATCCGCAATGACGAGGAGCTCAACAAGCTGCTGGGAAAGGTGACCATCGCTCAGGGCGGGGTGCTGCCTAATATCCAGGCCGTGCTGCTGCCCAAGAAAACCAGCACTGCCAGCTCCAAGAGCAAGTAAAGCGGACAACATTCAATCTAATAACCCAAAGGCTCTTTTCAGAGCCACCCATTTTATCTGTGAAAGAGCTGGTTACTGTTTAAACATTTTCGGCTATAAACAGGACACTGTCGAGCATGTAGAAATCTAGATCTACAAACACTAGCGGGCTTGCTATGAGCGAATATTCAGATCGGTGATTCAATATGGAGAAGGTCTGGCTTCAGAGTAAAACAAAACACACGGAACGCGAACGTGAGACCGGCACTCAATGAACATGTTATTGGGAGAGCCGAATATGAACGGGTGTTTAGAAGCGAGTAGAAAGTGAGTGAGCGGTGGATGGGTTTACTGTTCGTTATTGGGACAATAATTCCATAGGGAGAAATATATACATCCGGAACCATACAAACATGTCCGCTTTTAATTGGCAGAATCAGAGCTCTGGTTAATTTAAAGTATTTCCAATAGTAACTAAAGTTCCCGCCTGTCCCCGCATTAAGAGCTGGCTTTAAAGGTGAGAGTCAGACTTCAGGCACCTCGTTCTCTCGGATCTATCCCAGTATGTGAAGTTGGATCAATTTACTATCAGAAATGACAGTTTCCGACTCACACTGGGCGTGTTCATTCAGTCTACTGGGCAGCTCACTCACATTTCAACCTAGATTATAAACGCACCCTCAGATATTCACTGCCCCCACTATAAATCCCCAGTTACATTAACACAAGACCTGCACGGTGTGTGCACAGACCAATTTGCCTTGCGCCGACCGCAGCTTTCCTTTGCTGATTTGGTGGCTCTTAAAAGAGCCGTTGTTGTATCTGGTGCTAAAGTCTGTAGCCGGGCAGAGTGTTTAGGCGCGCTCCCCGCGGATGCGGCGAGCCAGCTGGATATCTTTGGGCATGATGGTGACTCGCTTGGCATGGATGGCGCACAGGTTGGTGTCCTCAAAGAGCCCCACCAGGTAAGCCTCGCTGGCCTCCTGCAGGGCCAGGACGGCCGAGCTCTGGAACCGCAGGTCGGTCTTGAAGTCCTGAGCGATCTCCCGCACCAAGCGCTGGAAGGGCAGTTTGCGGATCAGCAGCTCGGTGGATTTCTGGTAACGGCGGATCTCCCTCAGAGCCACAGTGCCGGGTCTGTAGCGATGGGGCTTCTTTACTCCGCCCGTAGCTGGAGCGCTCTTCCGGGCCGCTTTCGTCGCCAGCTGTTTGCGAGGAGCTTTCCCTCCGGTCGATTTGCGCGCTGTCTGCTTGGTTCTGGCCATTTTCTGAACCGATCTCAGCACAATCTGGAACACACGGATTGTTAATGCGGAATCTGCAGTGTGTCCGCACTGTTATACTCAGTGAGGGACCGCCCCGAGCACTGATTGGCTGGAGACCGGCGCCCAGACACTTTCATCCCAATTCTGACCAGTCAATGAAACGCTGGACTCTCAGACCCCGATTGGCTGAGCTGGGATTAATCGCCCATTTCAAAACGCCCGCCAATTTTAGTGCAGGAAATAACCGTTTTGACACAAATCGATTTTATTCTGCACAAATTGAAAAGATCATTGCCGGAATCATTGAAGGTTTTAAATGTACCTTCCTGGGCTTGGTGCTTTAGGGCCCTTCTCCCTCTGGGCTGTTGATGCTGACAGGAGCGGGGAAAGGGACCCGCGCCAATCTCCCGCTCTTCCACTCGATTCCTCTCACCTCTCCTCTCCAGCCCATTCAGAATTTCCCTCCGCCCGTCCCATTGTGACGTTGGCCGCCGCTTTCAGGGGAGAGGATCAGAAATCAGTCGCTTCTCTCTGTCCCCGTGGAGCCTGTGAAAAGGGCTTGGCCAATTGATACGCTTATCAATTACTTCATAAAAGGTGATGAGTCGAAGAAGAGATGATGAGTCGAAAGAAGAGATGAATAAGGCTTTTATTAGCTAAGAAGAGACCATGCTTCTTCGTGAGTGACTGAACAAGTCTGAACGAAACCCACACAGTGGTGGGTGGAGTCAGCTGAGGCATGCCTCCATACACAGCGCCACCCAGAGGTGGCAATATACAATACAGTGGTTTACCACATTCACCCCTTGTTTAATGTGAAGTCCGGCGGGGTGAAGGGTACTACAAGTTAAGTCTATCAGGAGGCCTTGTCTGACGTCCTGATCGTCGTGGTGGCGGCGGTGGTGTTGCAGCATCCGACGTCGGGTCTGGTGTCTGGGTGGTTGGCGAAGATTCCTGGGGCTTTGGCATGCCGTCTGCAGGGGTTGGGTTGGGAGTGGTGGTGGGGGATAACAGTGGTAAGGGGGATAACGGTGGTAAGGGGGATAACGGTGGTAATTCAGGGGTACCCGAGGGTGCGAGATCTCGTATGGAGACCGTGTCCTCCCGCCCGTCTGGGTATGTCACCCAGGCATACTGGGGGTTGGCGTGTAGGAGGTGCACCCGCTCGACCAGGGGGTCCGTTTTATGCGTCCTCACGTGCCTCCGCAGTAGGACGGGCCCAGGAGAAGTCAACCATGCCGGTAGCAAGGTTCCCGATGTAGACTTCCGGGGGAAAACGAACATTTTCTCATGAGGGGTCGCATTAGTGGCAGTACAAAGCAGTGACCGAATGGAGTGAAGCGCTGCAGGGAGGACCTCCTGCCAGCAGGAGGTCGGAAGGCCCTTAGATTTTAGTGCTAAGAGGAGTGCCTTCCAAACCGTCGCGTTCTCCCTTTCCACCTGGCCGTTCCCCCGGGGGTTGTAACTGGTGGTCCTGCTCGTGGCGATACCTCTTGTTAGCAGGTACTGCCGAAGTTCGTCGCTCATGAACGATGAGCCCCTGTCGCTATGTATATAGCTGGGGAACCCGAACAGAGCGAAGATGTCATTCAGACACTTGATGACCGTGGTACTGGTCATGTCTGGGCAAGGGATGGCAAAGGGGAAACGGGAGTACTCATCAACTATGTTGAGGAAGTACACATTGCGGTCAGCGGAGGGGAGGGGCCCTTTAAAATCGACGCTCAGGCGTTCGAAGGGGCGGGTGGCCTTGATCAGGCTTGCTCTGTCCGGCCTATAGAAGTGCGGTTTGCACTCGGCGCAGATTTGGCAGCTCTTGGTCATGGTCCTGACCTCCTCAATGGAGTAGGGCAGGTTACGGGATTTGATAAAATGGAAAAACCTGGTGACCCCCGGGTGGCAGAGGTCATTGTGGAGGGACTGCAGCCTATCACTCTGCGCGTTGGCGCATGTACCACGTGATAGGGCATCTGGGGGCTCATTGAGTTTCCCTGGCCGATACAAGATATCATAATTGTAGGTGGAGAGTTCGATTCTCCACCTCAAGATCTTGTCGTTCTTGATTTTACCCCTCTGCTTATTATTAAACATAAAAGCTACTGAACGCTGGTCAGTGAGCAGGGTAAATCATTTCCCGGCCAGGTAATGCCTCCAGTGACGCACCGCTTCTACAATAGCCTGGGCCTCCTTTTCGACGGAGGAGTGTCTCGTCTCGGGGCCCTGGAGGGTCCTTGAGAAAAAGGCCACGGGTCTGCCCGCCTGGTTAAGGGTCGCGGCTAGGGCGAAGTCGGAGGCATCGCTCTCCACTTGGAAGGGGATGGACTCATCCACCGCGTGCATTGCGGCCTTCGCGATATCGTTCTTGATAAGAGTGAAGGCTGCACACGCCTCTGGTGTCAGGGGGAAGGAGGTGGCTTTGATGAGGGGCCTGGCTTTGTCTGCATAGAGGGGCACCCACTGGGCGTAGTAGGAGAAAAACCCCAGGCATCTCTTCAGTGCTTTTTGGCAGTGGGGAAGGGGTAGCTCCATTAGGGGGCGCATTCTGTCGGGGTCGGGCCCGATGACTCCGTTCTCCACCACGCAGCCGAGGATGGCCAGGCGCTTGGTGTGAAACATACATTTTTCCTTATTGTACGTTAGGTTCAGCCGTTGGGCCGTACGGAGGAAATTTGCTAGATTAACGTCGTGGTCCTGCTGGTCGTGGCCGCAGATGGTGACGTTATCCAAATAGGGGAAGGTTGCCCGCAGCGCGTTCTGGTCAACCATTCGGTCCATCTCCCTTTGGAAGACCGAAACCCCGTTGGTGACGCCGAAGGGGACCCTAAGGAAGTGGTAGAGGCGGCCGTTTGCCTCGAAGGCAGTATACTGGTGGTCCTCATGGTGGATGGGCAGCTGGTGGTACGCTGACTTAAGGTCGATGGTGGAGAATACTTTGTATTGCGCAATCTGATTGACCATATCAGATATGCGAGGGAGGGGGTACGCGTCCAGCTGGGTGTACCGGTTTATGGTTTGGCTGTAGTCGATTACCATGCGGCGTTTTGCAGTGGTTTTAACGACTACAACCTGGGCTCGCCAGGGGCTAGTGCTACCTTCGATAATGCCCTCCTTCAAGAGCCGCTCCACCTCAGAGCTGATAAAAGCTCTGTCCCCGGCACTGTACCGCCTGCTTTTGGTAGCGATGGGTTTACAGTCGCGGGTGAGGTTAGCGAACAGGGGAGGGGGGGGACTTTTAATGTGGAAAGGCTGCAGGTGGTTTGCAGCGGGCGATTTAAAAGTTGTTGGTTGCAGACTGTGAGTGGGGGGAGGGGTCCACCGTATGCTAGTGTGACACTCTTAAGGTGGCACTGAAAATCCAACCCTAGCAGGACGGCAGCGCAAAGACGGGGCAGGACTAGCAGTTTAAATTTTTGATATTCAGTGCCCCCTACTGACAGGGTCACCACACAGTAGCCGCTGATGTCCATTGACTGGGACTTGGACGCCATAGAAATGTGATGGTGCGTTGGCAGAATCGTGAGGGAGTGGCTACGTACCGTGTCGGGGTGGACGAAACTTTCTGTGCTCCCGCTGTCGATCAGGCAACTGGTGGCGCGGCCGTTTACCGCGATATCCATCATGGAGCTGGATAGATGGTGAGGGTGGCCTTGATCCAGCGTCACGGAGGCCAGTATGTGGCTTAGTGAGTCACTATAGTCATCCGCCGAGACGGTGGTCGGTTCCGGTGACGAAATGGCGGTTGAGTGCGTTGGATACGATGGCGGCGGATGCCATGCGGCCGGGGTACACAAAATGGCGGATAAGATGGCTGCTCCCACGGCCCGCACGCTGCGCTGCTGGCTGGCTTCCCCTTGCAGGCGTTAGCGTAATGGCCTTTCTTCCCGCAGCCCGAGCAGGTAGCTGTCTTAGCTGGGCAGTGCGCTCTGGGATGTTTTAACTGGCCACAGAAATAGCATTTTTGGGCCTGGTTACTGGGCATCGAAGCAGTTCTTACCGGAGGCTGCTGTCTCGGTTGGGTCGCTGCAGCGGTTGGTGCCGGGGGCGGCGGTCCCGTGTCCCACGGTTTCGATTGCCATGTCTCGGCGCCGTTACGGGGGTATGCCTCGAGGTTTCGGTGGGCCTCCTCTAACGAGAGCGCAAGGGCAATGGCCGTCTTCAGGTCGGGTTCCTTGCTTTCTAGCAGTCTCTGCCGGGTGTGGTCTGACTGGAGGCCCCTGACGAAGGCATCACAGGCGAGTCCCTGCGCGTGCTCCACAGCCGTTACCGCTTTACAATCGCAGTCTCTGCAGAGTGCCAGTAGCGCCCGTGCAAATGCCCCTACCGATTCTCCCGGTTGCTGCCTGCGGGATCCCAAGAGGTGTCGGGCGTAAATTGTGTTCACTGGGCGCGTATATTGCCCTTTTAGTAGCTCGAGGGCCGCCACGTACGTATTAGAGTCCCGGATTAGCATATATACTTGATGGCTCACCTGGGCGGTCAAAATTTTCAGTTTGTGATCCTCCTCTGTAACCTGTGAGATTGCGAGGAAGGATTCAAAGCAGCTCAGCCAGTGTTCAAACTTGCCTGATGCACCCACATCTTGAGGGTCGAGGTCCAGGCGTGGTGGTCTGAGGGCTCTCAGCAATGTCTGCTGTATCCGTTGCTGTTGTTGCTCCTCAGGTGTCGCAATTTAACTTTTAGCTAATAAAATTGATACGCTTATCAATTACTTCATAAAAGGTGATGAGTCGAAGAAGAGATGATGAGTCGAAAGAAGAGATGAATAAGGCTTTTATTAGCTAAGAAGAGACCATGCTTCTTCGTGAGTGACTGAACAAGTCTGAACGAAACCCACACAGTGGTGGGTGGAGTCAGCTGAGGCATGCCTCCATACACAGCGCCACCCAGAGGTGGCAATATACAATACAGTGGTTTACCACACCAATAATCTGTCATTCGGGAACTGTGCAGTGAGAGATCTGATACTCGGCACATTTTAGATTGCTGAATGGAGATTTATTGCCGCCGGTTACAGTTCAGAGGCTGACAAATTAAACCTGTTCATAGAACAGCGCAAGGAATGTGTGACGGTGAACGCAGAATAACAGAACGAAGGCCCGACCAGCCTGCTGATTATTACAATTATAATCATTACAGTACAAGACAATGAACAAATGTATAGATGTGATGTGGCTTTTCACTGAGAGAACGTGCCGTCTGGGCAAATAAACCTCTCGAACCTTGGTGCAACCGCTAAATTCGGAAAAGTCAAAATCGACAACGCAGCGCAATCCGTTTCTAATATTTCTGGCTACAATCTATTTCTGAGCACAATCTAACCCCGCTCCCGTCGCAAGGTCACTGCTCTCTCTGTGAGGCGTTGGGTGGCTCTTAGAAGAGCCTTTGTGTTGTGTTTGGTAAAGAGTCGAGTTGTTCAGCCGCCGAATCCATAGAGAGTGCGGCCCTGCCTTTTCAGAGCGTACACCACATCCATGGCAGTGACCGTCTTGCGCTTGGCGTGCTCAGTGTAGGTGACCGCATCCCTGATCACATTCTCCAGGAAAACCTTCAGCACCCCGCGGGTCTCCTCGTAGATCAGACCCGAGATCCGCTTGACACCGCCACGGCGAGCCAGGCGGCGGATGGCTGGTTTGGTGATGCCCTGGATGTTGTCACGGAGCACTTTACGGTGCCGCTTGGCTCCGCCTTTGCCCAGTCCTTTGCCTCCTTTACCGCGTCCAGTCATGATGATTCTTCAGTCAAATTTCTGCTGAATGAAAAACGAAAGGCTTCTGGCTGCCCTTATATACAGCCGACTCCGACCTGACTGAGAAAGCGCAGAGTGAGAGAGGTGGGGAGGGGAGGATACAGAGTGAGAGATTGAACAGAGAGAGCGGGAGGGGAGGAGACAATTTCAAGAGTGACAGACAGAGCAGAGAGCGGCCTCTGATCTTCCAGCTCCACCTCCAGCTTTCTGCAACCGCCAATTTCAAACCGTTTATCGACAGTAGAACGGAAACCCAGCGCTCCGCACAAACCCTTACAGACTCGAACTTTATATTCAAGGGTTTCCTGAAACCAGAAGCTTTTTAAATAAGGTCCTGTTACAATTAACTATATACAGTCCCTTCGATCACAGGTCATCCCGTCTCCTTCCATGTCAATCACTGACCTTATTCCACCTCCCCACACAGACGGGTTCAGCAGTTTACAAACACTTTATTCCAGGTGATTTGGAGAATCTCATGTGTTGGGGTATTAATTGTGACGCGGGGTATCTCCGCCAGTGTCACCATCTCACAGAGACTCTCATAAGAACACAAGAAATAGGAGCAGGAGTAGTCCAATCGGCCCCTCGAGCCTGCTCCGCCATTCAATAAGATCATGGCTGTTCTGATCCTAACCTCCAATCTACTATCACAGAACCATCTCCTGAATCTAACAGAATTAGACACACGAAACAGCAGCAGGATCAGGCTACACGGCCCCTGGGCCCGCTCCGCTACCCACAGGGCCATGACCGATCGGAACCTAGACTCATGTCCAAATTCCTGCCCGCTCCCCGTAACCCTTAATTCCCTTTACTTCTAGGAAACTGTCTATTTCTGTATTAAATTTATGTAATGATGTAGCTTCTACAGCTTTTTGGGGCAGCATATTCCATGGACCTACCACCCTCTGAGTGAAGTAGTTCCTCCTCATCTCAGTTTTGAAAGAGCAGCCCCTTATTCTAAGACTATGCCCCCTAGTTCTAGTTTCACCCATCATCGGGAACATCCTCCCCGCATCCACCCGATCCAACCCCTTCTCAATCTGATATGTTTCAATAAGATCGCCTCTCATTCTTCTGAACTCCAATGAGTAGAGACCCAATCTACTCAACCTCTCCTCATATGTCCATCCCCTCATCCCCGGGATTAACTGAGTGAACCTTCTTTGTACTGACTCGAGAGCAAGTATGTCCTTTCTTAAGTATGGACACCAAAACTGTATGCAGTATTCCAGGTGCGGTCTCACCAATACCTTGTACAACTGAAGCAATACCTCCCTATTTTTATATTCTATCCCCCTAGCAATGAAAGCCAACATTCCATTGGCCTTCTTATTCACTTGCTGTACCTGCATACTAACCTTTTGAGTTTCGTGCACCAGGAACCCCAGATCCCTTTGTACTTCAATACTTTCCAGTTTCTTGCCATTAAGATAATAACTTGCTCTACGATTTTTCCTGCCGAAGTGCATAACCTCACACTTTCCAGTATTGTATTCCATCTGCCAAACCTCTGCCCACTTACTTAGCCTGTCGATGTCCCCTTGCAGGTTTTTTATGTCCTCCTCACTCACTACTTTCCCTCCCATCTTAGTATCATCTGCAAACTTTGATATGTTACACTCGGTCCCCTCCTCCAAATCGTTAATATAGATTGTAAAGAGTTGGGGACCCAGCACTGACCTCTGCGGAACACCACTAGTTACTGATTGCCAGTCTGAGAATGAACCATTTATCCCAACTCTCTGCCTTCTGTTAGATAGCCAATCCTCTATCCATGCCAGAATATTACCCCCAATCCCATGATTTTTTATCTTAAGCAATAATCTTTTGTGTGGCACCTTGTCCAATGCCTTTTGGAAGTCTAAATACACTATGTCCACTGGCTCCCCTTTATCCACCCTATATGTTACTTCCTCAAAGAACTCCAGCAAATTTGTCAAACATGACTTCCCCTTCATAAAACCATGCTGACTTTGTCCTATTAAATTATGATTATCCAAATGTCCTGTTACTGTCTCCTTAATAATGGACTCCAAATTTTACCGACCACAGATGTTAGACTAACCGGTCTATTGTTTCCAGCCTTCTGTCTACTACCCTTTTTAAATAAGGGTGTTACATTAGCAGTTTTCCAGTCTGCCGGGACCTTTGCCGAGTCCAGGGAGTTTTGGAAAATTATTACCAATGCATCCACAATCCCTACCGCCACTTCCCTCAAGACCCTAGGATGTAAGCTATCAGGTCCAGGCGATTTATCTGCCTTGAGTCCCATTATCTTACTGAGTACCACTTCCTTAGTGATTTTGATCGTGTTTAGCTCTTCTCCCCCTTTAGCCCCCTGTTTGTCCAGTGTTGGGATATTCTTAGTGTCCTCTACTGTGAAGACTGATATAAAATATTCATTCAGTGTTTTTGCAATCTCCATTTTTCCCACCATTAATTTCCTGGTCTCATCCTCTAAGGGACCAACATTTACTTTAGAGTCATAGAGTCATAGAGTAATACAGCACGGATAGAGGCCCTTCGGCCCATCGTGTCCATGCCGGCCATCAAGCCCTGTCTAATCTAATCCCATATTCCAGCATTTGGCCCGTAGCCTTGTATGCTATGGCATTTCAAATGCTCATCCAAATGCTTCTTAAATGTTGTGAGGGTTTCTGCCTCCACAACCCTTTCAGGCAGTGAGTTCCAGACTCCAACCACCCTCTGGGTGAAAAAGTTCTTTCTCAAATCCCCTCTAAACCTCCCGCCCTTTACCTTGAATCTATGCCCCCTAGTTATTGACCCCTCTACTAAGGGGAAAAGCTCCTCAGCATCCATCCTATCTATGCCCCTCACAATTTTGTACACCTCAATCATGTCCCCCCTCAGCCTCCTCTGCTCCAAGGAAAACAAACCCAATCTGCCCAGTCTCTCTTCATAGCTGAAGCGCTCCAGCCCTGGTAACATCCTGGTGAACCTCCTCTGCACCCTCTCTAACGCGATCACATCTTTCCTGTAGTGTGGCGACCAGAACTGCACACAGTATTCCAGCTGTGGCCTAACCAGTGTTTTATACAGCTCCATCATAACCTCCTTGCTCTTATATTCAATGCCTCGGCTAATGAAGGCAAGTATCCCATATGCCTTTTTTACCACCTTATCCACCTGTTCCGCCGCCTTCAGGGATCTGTGTACCTGCACACCCAGATCCCTCTGACCCTCCGTCTTGCCTAGGGTCTTTCCCTTCATTGTGTATTCCCTTGCCTTGTTAGACCCCCCAAAGTGCATCACCTCACACTTTTCCGGGTTAAATTCCATTTGCCACTGTTCCGCCCATCTGACCAACCCATCAATATCGTTCTGCAGACTGAGGCTACCCTCCTCGCTATTTACCACCCTACCAATTTTAGTATCATCCGCGAATTTACTGATCATACCCTTTACATTCATATCCAAGTCATTAATGTAGACCACAAACAGCAAGGGACCCAGCACCGATCCCTGTGGTACCCCACTGGCCACAGGTTTCCAGTCACAAAAACAACCTTCGACCATCACCCTCTGCCTTCTGCCACTAAGCCAGTTTTGTATCCAATGTGCCAAGGCACCCTGGATTCCATGGGCTCTTACCTTCTTGACCAGTCTCCTGTGCGGGACTTTATCGAAGGCCTTACTGAAATCCATGTATACCACATCCACTGCGTTACCCTCATCCACACACCTAGTCACCCCCTCAAAAAATTCAATCAAATTAGTCAGACATGATCTTCCCTTGACAAAGCCATGTTGACTATCCCTGATTAATCCTTGCCTCTCCAAGTGGAGACAAATTTTGTCCCTCAGGATTTTTTCCAGTAATTTTCCTACCACTGATGTTAGGCTCACTGGCCTGTAGTTCCCCGGTTTTTCCCTACTACCCTTCTTGAATAATGGTACTACATTAGCGGTTCTCCAGTCCTCTGGCACATCCCCAGATCTAAGGTTGCTTGCCCCCTGGTCGGTTCGGTTCAGTTACATACTGCTCAAGAAACCCATCCCTAATACACTCAATGAACTCATCCTCAAGGCAGCCCTGCCCAATTTGATTTGTCCAATTAATATGATCGTTAAAATCCCCCATAATTATAGATGTTCCCTTATTACAAGCCTCAACTATTTCCTGATTGATACTCCGTCCAACAGAGTTGCCACTGTTCGGAGGCCTATAAACTATGCCCATTAGTGTTGTTTTCCCCTTATTATTCCTTACCTCCACCCAAACTGTTTCATTATCCTGATCTTTTGACCCAATATCATTTCTCTGTATTACAGTGATTCCTTCCTTTATTAACATAGCCACTATAGGAAGGATGTGATTGCTTTGGAGAGGGTGCAGAGAAGATTCATCAGGATGTTACCTGGGATGGAGAGCCTCAGCTATGAAGAGAGGCTGGGCAGGCTGGGGTTGTTTTCCTTGGAGCAGAGAAGGCTGAGGGGGGACCTGATTGAGGTGTACAAAATGATGAGGGGCATAGATAGGGTAGATAAAGAGGAACTTTTCCCCTTAGTGGGGGGGTCAATAACAAGGGGGCATAGATTCAGGGTAAGGGGCAGGAGATTTAGAGGAGATTTGAGGAGGAACTTTTTCACCCAGAGGGTGGTTGGAATGTGGAATTCAATGCCTTAAAGGGTGGTAGAGGCAGGAACTCTCACAACATTCAAGAAGCATTTGGATGAGCACTTGAAATGCCATTGCATACAAGGCTATGGACCAAATGCTGGAAAATGGGATTAGACTGGACTGGGATGGATGGGCGGCACAGACACGATGGGCCGAAGGGCCTCTTTCTGTGCTGTAAAACTCTATGACTCTATGACTATGACCTCCCCTTCCTTCCTGCCTGTCCTTCCTGATCGTTAAATAACCTGGTATGTTTAATTCCCAGGGATTGTCACCCTGCAGCCATGTTTCTGTAATGGCCACAAGATCATACCCATATGTAGTTATTTGTGCAATTAACTCGTCTATTTTGTTACGAATGCTATGTGCATTCAGATAGAGAACTTTCAAAGATGTTTTGTGACACTTAGTTCCTGCTTTTGCCCTTTTTATTACTTTACCTTTTACACCATACCTTCTGCCCCTTCCTGACATGCTCTGGTTTTTAATTTCCCCACTGCTACCTAAGCCTGTGACCTTCTCTGTTGTCATTTTTATTATTTGCTCTCCAGGAACCTCCCCCCCCACTAGTTAGTGTTAGAATAAAATTTTGCTGGACAAGATTTTGCTGGAAAAGACACAAACAACAAATTCGCTGACTGGGACTAATTGAATCACTGCACAATGAGACATGCCACGCTTACGCATGGCTGGAACAAACTTCATCTCGTGTCCTGACTGGGACTAATTGAATCAGTGAGGACTAACAAGGTTCACTGGTATCCTATTATCGAACTAATCACATTCCGCCGTTGACGCGGACAGAACAAGACGGAACGAAGACCTTTTGCCATCACTGAAGAGGCAGAATTGGCAATACAAGTGTGTAAACTCCTGACTGGAGGAAAATAACGATATGCGCTAATAAACAAATTGATTGGATGAATGTAAATGATCTAAAACCAACTTCTTGGAATTTTATATAAGCTCGGCACGTACTACAATCGAGGAGAAGGTGCTCTCACAGACCATGTGGTTGCAGACGCTTCTCCCAGAGCTCTGTCATTTAATAAAGTTGTCTCTCTTACTCTAAGTCTAGTTTCCGAGGAATTATTTTTCCTACATTAGTTTAAAGCCCTCTCTACAGCCCTAGTTATATGATCCGCCAGGACTCTAGTCCCAGCACTGGCCAAGTGAAGCCCATCCCAACGGAACAGCTCCCTCCTGCCCCAGTACTGGTGCCAGTGTCCCAGGAAGCAAAACCCATTTCTCCCACACCAGTCTTTGAGCCACGCATTTAACTCTCTAATTTTATTTATCCTAGCCAAATTCGCTCGTGGCTCAGGTAATTACCCTTGTGGTTCTGCTTTTTAATTTGGCCCCTAGCTGCTCAATCTCCCTCAGCAGAACCTCCTTCCTTGTCCTATCTATGTCGTTGGTACCAACATGGACCATGACAACTGGATCCTCCCCCTCCCACTCCAAGTTTCTCTCCAGTCCAGAGGAGATGTCCTTAACCCTGGCACCGGGCAGGCAACACAGCCTTCGGGACTCTCGCTCTCGCCTGCAAAGAACTCTATCTATCCCCCTAACGATACTATCCCCTACCACTACAACATTTCTTTTAACTCCCCACACTTGAATTGCCCCCACTCCACGGTGCTGTGGCCAGGTTGCTCATCCTCCCCACAGTCCCTGTTCCCATCCTCACAGGGAGTAAGAGCCTCGAACCTGTTGGACAAGTGCAAGGGCTGCGGCTCCTCCAACACTACCTCCTGGATCCCCGTACCTGCCTCACTTCTAGTCACACCATCCTGACCCTGGCCACGGACTACATCTGAAATAATTAATCTAATTGGTGTGAATACCTCGTGATACACAGAGTCCAGGTAACTCTCCCCCTCCCTGATGTGTCTCAGTGTTTGAAGCTCGGACTCCAGCTCTTCAACACGGAGCCGGAATTCCTCGAGCAGCCAACACTTACTGCAAATGTGATCACCGTGAGCATCAATGGTGTCCACCAGCTCCCACATATTGCAGCAGCAACACATCACCTGATCTCCCATTCTATGTTATTAATTAAATTTATTAATATTATTCTTAAATATCCTCTGCCCCGATTCTAGATGGTGAATATCACACCTGAGAAACTATAAACCAAAGAGATTTAAGCTTAAAAAGGAGAAATACTTACCAACCAATCACTTACCCGCTTTCTGGTGACGTCACACTTGGATTACTTTTTACCTCTCTCCTTCCCTCCGACTTCCCAGACTGGAGATTGGTAAACCTTACCTGGTCTCTGGGGCCTTTATACAGCCGCTCAGCCCGCGGTTCTCGCACTGTAGACCTTACCTGGTCTCTGGGGCCTTTATACAGCCGCTCAGCCCGCGGTTCTCACACTGAGACCTTACCTGGTCTCTGGGGCCTTTATACAGCGGCTCAGCCCACGGTTCTCGCACTGTAGACCTTACCTGGTCTCTGGGGCCTTTATACAGCCGCTCAGCCTGCGGTTCTCGCACTGTAGACCTTACCTGGTCTCTGGGGCCTTTATACAGCCGCTCAGCCCGCGGTTCTCGCACTGTAGACCTTACCTGGTCTCTGGGGCCTTTATACAGCCGCTCAGCCCGCGGTTCTCGCACTGAGACCTTACCTGGTCTCTGGGGCCTTTATACAGCCGCTCAGCCCGCGGTTCTCGCACTGTAGACCTTACCTGGTCTCTGGGGCCTTTATACAGCCGCTCAGCCCGCGATTCTCACACTGAGGCCTTACCTGGTCTCTGGGGCCTTTATACAGCCGCTCAGCCCGCGGTTCTCGCACTGTAGACCTTACCTGGTCTCTGGGGCCTTTATACAGCCGCTCAGCCCGCGATTCTCGCACTGAGACCTTACCTGGTTTCTTGGGCCTTTATACAGCCGCTCAGCCCACGATTCTCACACTGAGGCCTTACCTGGTCTCTGGGGCCTTTATACAGCCGCTCAGCCCACGATTCTCGCACTGAGATCTTACCTGGTCTCTGGGGCCTTTATACAGCCGCTCAGCCCACGATTCTCGCACTGAGACCTTACCTGGTCTCTGGGGCCTTTATAGCCCCGCTCTGCCGCTCGAGATTCCCTGAACCTGTGAACCCCTGAAAATGACCATAACCCGAGACTGGAGCCGAACACCCCCCAGTTAGTGAGGCCCGACCCGGACATCCCGTTCTGTGTTTTATTGCAGACACTGGGGCAGTGGTGGATGCAGCGAATGTCAACGAGTCACCAGGGAGCCGCGGTTCATTTGAAATGATTTCAATCGGGAATCTGAGCCCGGCCCCGGGACATGGATCATCTGTTTCCGTGATCAGCTCTTTTTGGAAAGACGTGGGTGGCTCTGAGAAGAGCCTTTGGGTTCAGATGTTTACAAGTTGTCCTTTTTATTTTCTTTTGGGCGCTGCTTTCTGAGGCTTTGCTGATTTGGGCTTGGCCTTGGGGTTTTCCACCTTCTTGGCCGCCTTCACCATTCCGCCTCTGGCCTTCTTGGGGCTCTTGGGCTTCTTCGCCGCCGCCTTCTTCCCAGCCGCCGCTTTCGCTGTCTTTTTTGACGTTGCTGCATTCATGGTGAGCGTTTTCTTGGCTGCTGGTTTCTTGGCTGGAGATTGCTTGGCTGCTGGTTTCTTGGCTGGAGATTTCTTGGCTGTTGGTTTCTTGGCTGCAGATTTCCGGGCTGCTGGTTTCTTGGCTGCAGATTTCTTGGCTGCTGGTTTCTTCACCTTCTTTCCTTCTTTCCGCTGGGATTCCTTCTTAGCGAGCCTGAAGGAGCCCGCGGCGCCCGTGCCCTTGGTCTGCTCCAGGAAGCCGTTTTCCACTTTCCTCTTGATACTTAAATTGATCAGTGAACGCTGCCTCAGCACATCGACGCCGTTGGCAGCCAGAGCCTTCTTTATCGCCGCCAGGGACATCCCCTTGCGATCGCTGCCGCTCGCCACAACCTTGAGGATCTGTTCGCCCAACGTGGGACCGGCAGGCTTGGAGCGGGGAGCCGCTTTCTTCTTCTTGCTGGGAGCCTTGGTTTGAGCGGCGGCGGCAGAAGGAGCCGTTTCGGCGGCTGCGGTCTCAGTCATGTCCGCGACTCTGTAGAAAATCTCTCTGACAGTCAGAGCTGGGTCAGAAATGAGACGAGAGGCGGCGGCACAGAGCTACTTATAGGCAGCGAGCGGACGGGGCGGAGACATCCTGCTGTCAGCTCCCGGCCCCTCCAGCCCCTCTGTGTTTCTCTGTCCTTAATAACTCTCCGATTCCAATTAAACTCGGGCACTCCACATTCCCAGACTGGCCTCTTTCTGTCTGGAAGACTGGGATGTTTGCTGTCGAGAAAGTTTCATCAGAATTCAAGACAACAATTTCGATTTAAAACCGTTTCATTGCTGCACTGATCGCGCTCTCTCACCCAATCGCGGAAATGTTCGCTGTTTGTCGACTGAAATTTGAAATCAGCTAAAGCTTCACGTTTAATTCCCACTTCAGGGCTGAGCAGGGGAGCAGGGCGATCCTATGACAGGGAAATCTTTAAATTTTACACAAGAGGGTCTCTGAAATCCGGCGATGGGAGCGGACACACAAACACAGTGACACTAGTCTAACCCACCCGCCCCTTTAACACACTCGCTGACACAATGTTCACTCTGCTCATTCACAGCACAATCTGTTCCCAGATTTACAGTTCACAGGACAGGCTTTCCTCTCCGCTCGGCCTGTGCTGCCGATTCTCGGGGTTAGTTGCAGCTTCCCAGCTCAGTCAGTGTTAAACACTCTGAGGCCGGCGCTCCTCACAGTGTCTGTTCCCCAGATTCAGGGGCAGGAGCCAATCACAGCTCTGGCTGTGTTCACCCATATCTGTTTTGAAGGTATTATATTGTTCGCAGGCAGAAATATGTTTGATTTATATGAAAATAGAAATGATGATCTCACCGCCCCTCTCGCCTCTCTCTGTCTTTCTCTCCGAAATTGAGGAACAGATCAGAGCAACTGGTGTCCTGTGCATTCCATTCTCAACACCCAGAGACAGCAACCAGAGAGAGAGGCAGAGAGACTGTATCAGTCTTAATGTTCATACTCTGAGCCAGGCGGTCCACGCACTCTCTGTTACCGAGATTTAGGGGCAGGAACGTGTCAGAGTTTGGCTGTGTCGAGTCTGGCCTGCTTTTAGATCATAGTATTATTCACAGAAATAGTGAGACATTCTGTTCACCACACATACCCTGAACTCGGTTTCAATAGAGCGAAAACGGAGAGGTTCAGCATCGATACAGATATAACAGGCAGGGCTGGGGGATAGAGGGACTGAGGATTGATCCTGTACACAAGGCACAGAGACAGACACAGGGGGTGACAGTCACACAGGCTCGGGAACTTGTCTGGTATCTGTCGCCTACTCACCCAGCGGAGACAGGCAGAGACGGATTAAATTCCCCACTCACCAGCAGTTCAGTATCAGAGATTGACAGAGCCTGTTCCTCCCCATCCTTACATACAGTATGGGGAAGCAAATCGCTCAAAGGGACAGGATTCGCGTCGCTCTCACACTCACCGGCAGCAACTGACGTGTGTCCAGAGTCGCTTCCTCCTCTCCTAATATCTCTTTATCTGTTTCGGTGACAATGTTTCTTTGATAACGCCCCTGTCAAGCTCATTGGGACGATTTATTCATTTAAATGCGCTTTATAAATTCAAGTTGTTGTTGCTGTTGCTTCTTTTAATTTGCCTCAGGAGAGAGGTCTGAGCATGCGTGATAAACACTTGCCTTCTCCTCCCCCTCTCCGGCACAGTGTTTAAAGCGACAGGAAGGGCCCTGCGAGCTCCCCTCCCCCAGCTCTGCCAGCGGGGACCGTTTCCTCTGTGCTCGGCTAATGATCGCTGAACACATCAGGGAGCGGAGATATCACGGGCCTGAGTAAGGGAGCAAACAGCAGCCTCCTCACAGCAGCTCGTCGCACTGGGACTGTTCAGCGGCATTCGGGGCTGTTTGTACGAGACAGATTGAAGCAGGAAATATTTCCGGAACATGGAGTGAGTGGGGGAAGGGAGAGGCCATTCTCGGGCTGTGTTTGTACAGTGTAAGTTAACATAGAAAGTAAATCACCTCGCTCTTTCAAATCATTGCTGCTTTAGTTCACAAAGTGCATCTATTGCGGGCACCAGGTGAGAAGTGTGAAAGAACACATTTCAAAAATCGGTTATTTTGTTTCGATGCATTGAGTTCTCCAGAACCGTGTTGCTGGTGATTAGGAGATACATAGTCGCTCCTTCAGGTACATCAGGATCCGCGCTCTTTGGCATTCTGTTAACTACACAGGCCCTCAACTCGGTTTCCATAGAGTCATAGTCATAGATTCATAACAGCACAGAAGGAATCCGTTCGGCCCATCGAGTCCATGCCGACTCTCTGTAGAGCGATCCAGTCAGTCCCATTCCCCCGCTCTAACCCCGTAGCCTTCCAAGTGTATTTCCCTCAAGTGCCTATCCAGTCTCCCCTTGAACGCATTTAGTGTCTCCGCTTCCACCACTTCCGTCGGCAGCGAGTTCCAGGTCCACACCACTCGCTGCATAAAAAAAATGTCCTCACACCCCCCCCCCCCATATCTCTTGCCCAAAACCTTAATTCTGTGTTCCCTGGTCCTTGTACCATCAAGTAGTGGGAACAGCCTTTCTCCATCTAGCCTATTCAAACCCGTCATAATCTTGTACACTTCTATCAAATCACCCCTCAACCTCCTTTGCTCTAGTAAAAACCAATTCAGCTTCTCCAACCTTTCCTCTTAGCTAAGATCCCCCCCTCCCCAGAACTATTCTGGTCAATCTCCTCTGCGCCCTCTCAAGGGCCTTCACATTCTTCCTAAAGTGTGGTGACCAGAACTTAACGCAATACTCCAGTTGTGGCCTAAACAGTGCTTTATAAAGTTTCAGCATAACATCTCTACTATTGTACTCAATATCTCTATTTAAGAAACCCAAGATCCCATATACTTTCCTAACCACTCTCTCAATATATCCTGCCACCTTCAGGGACCTATGCACATTAACTCCCAGGTTCTTCTGTCCCTGCACACTCTTTAAAACTGTGCCATTAAGTGTATATTTCCTCTCCCTGTTCCTTCTGCCAATATGCATCATCTCACACGTCTCTCTATTAAGTTCTATCTGCCACTTGTCTGTCAATTCTGCTAGCCTTTCTGTGTCCTGTTGCAGTCGATGCTCACTGCCTGCCTCACCCCCAAGTTTGGTGTCATCTGCAAATTCAGAAATTCAACTTTGTATTCCAATATCCAGGTTATTTATATGGATCAAAAAAGCAGTGGCCACAGCACTGACCCTTGGGGAACACTACTGTCTACCATCCTACAGTCTGAAAAACAGACATTTACCACAACTCGCTGCTTTCTGTCCTTAGACTGAAAACAATTGTTTATACAGCCCAGGTACCTGTGGCTATATTCCAGGAAGCCATCCAAAACTTCATAATTCGTTCCATGGGAATGGGAGATATAAACCTGGCATGTGGCAATGAGGTGGTTCCATTCGTGGTCCAGTGCTGGATTTGTGTTATGTCTGGATGCTGATAACTTACAACAGAACAGTCCTACACACCTGGTGTGGAGAATCTGAGACCGGCTGTATTGAGGTGGTTCCATTCATGGTCCAGTGCTGGGTTTGTGTTGTGTCTGGATGCTGATAACTTACCATAGAACAATCCTACACACCTGGTGTGGAGAATCTGAGACCAGCTGTATTGAAGTGGTTCCATTCATGGTCCAGTGCTGGGTTTGTGTTGTGTCTGGATGCTGATAACTTACTATAGAACAGTCCGACACACCTGGTGTAGAGAATCTGAGACTGGCTGTATTGAGGTGGTTCCATTCATCGTGCAGTGCTGGGTGTGTGTTGTGTCTGGATGCTGATAACTTACCATAGGACAGTCCTATACACCTGGTGTGGAGAATCTGAGACCCGCTGTATTGCAGTGAGGTCAGACAAAGACAATGTTTGTATCGCTGTTTCCTCTCTCCAGATACTTTACTTTATTATAAAAAAACACATTAATTATAACTTTATTTTTATATTCTACCCTCAACTGTCCATATTGTATAACCAATATTTTTCTCATATTATTATTCTCGAAGCAAAATACTTCACTGAGCCAGAATAAAAAGTGATCTCTCCTCCTTGTGGAATACAAGGAGCAGCGCAGGCAGCTCCTTCTCACACACAGTAAGTATATTATCACTCACAGAATGACAGATTGAGAAAGAATCACAATCACTTACTGTAACTGAGATTGACGGACAGATACAGATGAAAACCCCACTCACATACCAGACATAGACATTTGCAGAGTAAAATCTACACTCCCATACTAGACACAGACAGAAAGACAGAAGCTGATGCTCACATACCAGATGCAGAGAGGTAGAGAGTGAAATCCACAGCCACTCACCAGAAACTGGCAGGTACAGATAAAACCCAACATGCATCCTGGAGACTGACAGATGCAGACCAAAAACAGGCTTCCATAACAGAAACTGGCAGCTACTGGTTTAAACACTTACTCATAATAGAAACTGTCTGCACTAGATCAAAAACCCTCACTCACATACCAGAGATAGACAGGTACAGAGTAAAATCCACACTCACATACCAGAAACTGACAGGTACAGAGAATCACCCACACTCACATACCAGTACCTGAGCGTTACAGCAGAAAAGCCACACTCATGTGTCAGAAATTGACAAGTAGAGTAAAACGCACAGTATTATATCAGACACTGATTGACATAGATTAAATGAACTGTCACATAACAGAGAATTACAAATCGAGGGTATAACCCATGCACACATTCCAGAGCTTGAGAAGTACAGATTAAAGCCTCTCTTCCACACCAGAAAATAACAGGTACAAAATAAAAACCACACTTCCATACCAGAGGTGGACATGTAGACTGAAACACACACTCTCACATCAAGACACTGACAGATACAAAGAAAAATGTTCACTCACTTACCAGAAAACAACAGGTACAGAATAAATCACAAACTCACATTCCAGATACAGACAGGTACAGCGTTAAACCCGCACTCAAATAGCAGTAAATAACAGTTGCAGAGTAAAGCCACAAACAAATGTGCTGTACCTTTCTGTGATTCTTTAAAAGGACGATATCCCGAATGAATAATTCGACTAAATTAATGCTGTGGTTTCCTCTTACAAGAGCCGTTGCTTTGCTTTATGCTTTCTCAGTGCGTTGTGAAATTTATTTACAATGGCCACCGGCATTGTCCCTTCCGACACGCCGTGCTTGGCCAGCTCCCCGGTCAGCACCAGACTCACGGCGGTCTGGATGTGTGGACACAATCCGTACACTCCAAACTATTAGAGGTTGGTGCCATCTGCTGGCCGCCAGCCAGTAGTGCAACAAGATAACCATTCATCAGTATAACTGTTTATATTGGAGAGAAATAAACTGAACACCTTGTTTATGTTCAGATTGAAATGATTGCAAGGTGTTTTACTCATCCTGACTAAAGCTCCAAAGACCCATTGCGTGCGATCTGTAAATACAGAAGATTACATTTTAAAATTAGAGCGATGGGGGAACAATGGTGATTGTAGCTGCTCTTTCGAGCTAGTTGATTGGTGTTCGAATTCGCGGCATCGCAACCAGGCGCCTGTTGATACAGTTTAGGTCACCCTATCGCAGTTTAATGCCTTCCAGCAAATGCCATTTCACTAAAATTTACAACAAAAAAAATCATCGCCCATTTGCTTCTCCCATAAAAATGATTTTCAATTTATTTTTGTGGATTATTATTTTTAACCTATAAAGGATTTTAAAATAATAAACGGAGCGAGGGCTCAATCCAAGCGATATAATTATTCACAGTGGCCATTTTTAATTGGAGGGAAAGTGCCTCAGCATAGTTATTCTGCCCTCGCAACGCGTGGCTATGCAGAGCTAGACAGATAGCGAACAACTTGATATCTTCCCGTAAAATCACAAGGCTTGACTTTTCTTTTAATGCTTTATTGAAAGATTCTTATTATTGTAAAACTGAAATACAACACAGAAATGGAATCACACATTAGTATACAGGCGCATAACTGATATGTATACACAGATTTAGGTACGCCTGAGCAACACAGTACATTTAGTAAACTGGGAGGCATTCTCTTTAAATTAGCCCTGTACATAGTGTATCAAAATACAGCTACTAGTTAATCAGCTAGACAGAGAAAAGTTACAACTAAACATTTTCTACAACATGCAGTGCACACTAATCATGTATAGCATTCTAAAATACGTACACACAAACAATTTCCAAGACTCAAGCATGGGGACAATACAACTGCCCGGAGCCTGTGCTGCTGCAGGAGCACCGTGGTGTAGGTCTGTGTCCCAGCGAGGACTCCACGAGGACTACGTAGCAGTCCTGTGGGGAGCGTGATGATCTCATCACGCTCGGTTGCGTTGTCCGCGCTTGGAGCGTCACGTGATGCGCGTGGTCGCGTTTCTGGCCATTGAGGCCGAAGTCGGGAGCGGGAGCTGGAGGCCAGGCTGAGCCGGTGCTTGCCGCGGGAGCGGAAGATCGCATCGCTCCCGGCGGCTGGTAGATGCGGCCGAAGACGCTAGGCCGGGCTGTGCCGGTGGCCTTTCTGGAAGGCCGAGTCGGGCCGGCAGCCGCCTCACACACGTCACGTCGTACGTGCCATGACATCAGCACGCTACGTCGTACGTCACGTGGTGTCAGCACGCTAAGGCGTGTCTTAAAGGGGCAATGGCCCTAAAAGGTAAGTTAAAGGGGCAACGGCCCCAACAGATAGGTTATACATATATAAGTAAGTTAAATACATACAGTAAGGTTAAGTTAGAGGGAGAGACAGCACAATAGTGCTGACGTTCTGATTAAAATGAGTGCTGTTTCTCTCACTTGACCCACTTAGGAGCCAAAAGAAGGAAGTCCGTAAATATATAAGTTACCATATGTGAGCGATGGTGGTATAGTGGTGAGCATAGCTGCCTTCCAAGCAGTTGACCCGGGTTCGTATTCCCGGCCATCACAACCGAGGTACTTTTAATACCCCTCGCAGGTCATAACTGACATGTGGAACGTTGCAGCAGGATTTTAAGAGAAAAAAATGTCCATTGCAACTGACAAAATACTTTGATCTTCCATGGAATCCCATGCGTCTCCCATAGAATTAAAAAGGAATTTTAAAACAACAGTAAAAATGGTGATCAAAAAAGAGAGAAGATTTCTGGTCACAAACAGTGCTATGGATACTGCAGGGGAAGGTCATGTATTAGAGATTGACAGATACAGAACAAAACAAACACTCGCACGACAGAAACTGGCAGATACAGAGTAAAGCCCATTCGCAATTACGAGTAATTGACAGTTACAGGGTGAAAAGCTCTCTTCCAAACCAGAAACTGACAGGTACAATGAAAAGCCACCCACAATTTAGCAGAAACTGGCAGGTAAAGAGTAAGACTCACACTCACATTTCAGAGATTGTTTCCCCTCACAGGAGAATCTAGAACTATGGGGCAAAGGCTCCGGAGAAATGGCCGGCCTTTTAAGACTCAAATAAGGAGGAATTTCTTCACTCAGAGGGTTGTGAATATTTGGAATTCGCTGCCCCAAGGAGCTGTGGATGCTCAGTCGTTGATTATGTTTAAGGCTGATATAGATTCTTGTACTGCAGAGGAATTAAGGGATATCGGGAAAGGACAGGAAATCCGAGTTGAGTTCAAAGGTGAGCCATGATCTTATTGAATATCAGAGCAGGCTCGAGAGGCAGTATGGCCAACCCCTGCTCGAAATTCAAATGTTCTTAGAAAGTAAAACGAATACTCACATATCATAAATATGTCTGGTACAGATAAAACTATACTAATATACCAGAGAACGACGGGTATAGAGTAGAACCCACATTCATATACAAAAGATTGACAGACACAGTGTAAAACATACACTCAGACACCAGGGATTGACAGTTAGAGTGAACCCCACATGCAATTAGCAGAAATTGATTCTGTTGATATGATAGCATAGAGGTTAGCACTGTTGCCTCACAGCGCCAGGGACCCGGGTTCGAATCCAGCCTCGGGCGACTGTCTGTGTGGAGTTTGCACATTCTCCCCGTGTTTGCGTGGGTTTACTCCGGGTGCTCCGGTTTCCTCCCACAGTCCAAAGATGTGCGGGTTAGGTTGATTGGCTATGATAAATTGACCCTTAGTGTTAGGGGGATTAAATACGTGGGGTTACGGGGATAGGGTGGGATATGTGTTGGTGTAGGGGTTACGGGGATCGGGTGGGATATGTGTCGGTGCAGGCTCGATGGGCCGAAATGGCCTCTATCTGCACTGTGTGGTTTCTGTGATTTCTGTGATACACTAAGTGCTGAAAAATCTATATATCTCAGTCTTGAATATACCCACCGACTGAGCATCCACAGCCCTCTGGGGTAGAATTGAAAAGATTCATAATCCTCCGAGTGAATACATTTCTGCTCATCCCAGACCTATAAAATTGAACCAGCACTACCATACACTTAAACTCCAACCACTTGCAATAAGGGCAAATATAAAATTTAATTCCCAATTGATTGCTGTTAACTTTCTGTGAATCATGTACGAGGACACACAAATCCCTCTGAATACGAACATTTACTAGGCATTCACCTTCTAAAAAATTCCGTATTTTCAATCATATAAAGTAAAACACACACACACATACCAGAGTCAGATTAATACAGAATAAAACCCACACTCAGCTACCAGAGACTGAACAACACACAGTAAAACCCGCACTCACACACCAGAGACTGTCAGGGACAGAGAGAAAGCCACACTCACATCGATGAAATTGAAAGGTACAGAATAAGGCCCACAGTCACATACCAGAGACATACAGATACAGAGTAAATATCACACTCACTTCCCAGAGATTGACTGATACAGTGTGAAATCCACACTTAAATACCAGAGACAGACAGATACAGAGTAAAACCCACACTCAATTCCCAGAGACTATTTTTTTGTGGGGGCTGCGCGACCCATTCAGATTAACATGCATGTGCAGTTGTTGCCATTAGAACATCGTAGGATCTGCTGCACAGGACCGGCAGCTTAAAGGGAACATTTGCTATGGAATAAAACCGACACTCAGATACCAGAGACTAACAGATACAGAGTGAAACACACACTCACATACCAGACACTAACAGATACAGAGTAAAACCGACACTCACATACCAGAGACTAACAGATACAGAGTAAAAGAGGGATGCGGTCACCTACACTGAGCACGCCAAGCGAAAGACGGGCACTGTGGTGTACGCTCTGAAACGGCAGGGCCGCACTCTATGGATTCGGCGGCAGAACAACTCGACTCTTTCAACCAAACACAACACAAAGGCTCTTTTAAGAGCCACTCACCACCTCACAGAGAGAGCAGTGACCTGGGAGCGGGGATAGATTGACGATTTACATTGTGATCGGTGAAGATCTATATTTAATTACAAGATCAAATTTAGGTGTCCAGGTTTTTTAAATCAGCATACGCACGATGGGTCGAATGGCCTTCTGTCGTTGAATCGTAGACATTTACGGCATAGAAGGAGGTTATTCGACCCTTCATCTCTGCCGGCCGTAGCCTTGTCGGTAGCGGCACTTCTGTAACTCAATTTCTGGACTGGGATTTATGTGGGTGTTGATTTTACTCTATATCTGACACTTTCTGGGATCTGACTGAGAGTTACTGTGTATTTCTTAGGGTCTAGTATGTGAGTGTGTCTTTACTCTATAGCTCTCTGTCTCTGCTATGTATAGTATTATAGAAAGTTACGGCACAGATGGAGGCCATTCGGCCCATCGTGTCTGTCGGCCATAAACAATCTATAAAGCCAAATCGCACTTTACAGCACTTGGTCCGTTGTCAAATCAAAATCAAATCAAATCAACTTTTATTGTCATTGTTAGTGCACAAGTGCAGTCCAACGAAATGTAGGCTTGCGGCTCCCGAGAGTGTACATTTAGATTAAGACATTGAAACATTCAACATACATTTGGCTTGTAATACATTAACATAAACATAACCATAATAAAGTGCATTGGCAGATGTGCAGGCTTTAGAGTTTATTTGTGGAGTTCAGTAGGATGACAGCCGTGGGAAAGAAGCTGTTCCTAAAATGCAGTTTATGGCACTTATGGTCATATACAAGTACTTTTATTAAATGTGATGAGGGTTTCTGTTTCTAACACCCTTTCAGGCAAAATAATTCCAGACCCCCACCACCCTGTGGGTGAAAATAAAATCACATTTGACGGAATGTGTAAACCTCTTCAGGAACTCCCACTCCAGTATGCGGGTCACACACTCGGTTTATCAGTAATTCGGATGATAATTAACATCGTCTCAATGAGGCCCATTTAATGAATGATAAAAGCGATTTGTAAAACGATCACATTTTTGTTGATTTAAGTGTGATAAAAAGAAATCTGATCATGTGCTAAAATACAACCCTCGCCTCCCCCTCAGTTGTAGAAGCCACTTCTAAAACAGAGGAGGACAACATCGAAATTCTAACCGTAGAGCTGAGCAAAGTAGTAGTGACCTCAGTGTAGAAGCCATCTGGCACAGATTTCAGCTTCTCTAACCCTGTACCCAACCTGCACAATAAACCACAGATCATTATTGGAGACTTTAATAGCCACAGTACCCAATGGGGGTACAAGGAGACTAACAACGATGGAGAAGCAGTCGAAGAATGGATGGACACTAACCAGCTTAGTCTCATCCACGATCCTAAATTGCCAGCCTCCTTCCACGGTGCCCAATGGAAATGCAGATATAATCCAGATCTTGCCATTGCCAGCAACGACATCGCTGGCCTCTGCAAGAAGCTTGTCAGAGACCCAATACCACAGACACAACACCGTCCTATTGGCATCCAGGTAAATGCAGCAGTGTTACTAACTGTCGTGCCATTCAAAAGGTGCTTCAACTTCAAGAAGGCCGATTGGAACGGTTTCACACGAGCACTTGACCGCAAGGTTAAACACATTAAACCACTACCTGAGCACTACAACCTCTTTGCAAAAGCTGTCCAGAAAACAGCTAGAATGAAGATCCCCCGAGGTTGCAGAGTACACTATATCCCTGGTCTCACCAAGGAGAATACTGAACTCTACTGGGAGTATGTCTCAATGTTTGAATCTGACCTCTTCTCAGAGGAAACAATATTTACCGGTGAGAGGGTGATGTTAAGTATCTCTCAAAAACGTCAAAACACCTGGAACACCTTGATAGAGACAACAGATCTTACAAAAAACAGCAAGAAGGCATGGTCTCTCATATGCAAACTTGGTGGTGATCCCAAGAAAGCTGCCCAACATCCAAATGTGTCTGCTAACCAAGTTGCACACCAGTTGCTCCTAAATGGAAAAATCAACAAGAAACAACCAAGAGCACAACTAGATAGGAAGAAGTACAGCGATGATCCTGGCTTCACTAGACCATTCACCATGGAAGAGCTGGAAACTGGTCCATCTAGTCTGAAACACGGGAAAGCAATTGGTCTTGACAACATAGCAATGGAGCAGATAAAGCATTTTGGACAGCAAGCAAAGAAGTAGCTCCTACAATTGTTCAACCACTGTCTGGCAACACACAAGCTACCTAATATCTGGCAGAAAGCACATGTAATAGCACTATTAAAGCCTGGAAAAGATCCCTCAGATCCTAAGAGTTTTCGGCCAATTTCACTGCTTTGCCACACCTATAAGCTGTTTGAACGCCTGATACTCAATAGGATAGCACCAACTGTAGATGAGAAGATCATTCCAGAGCAAGCAGGTTTCCGCCCCGGCAAATCAACAACAAGCCAACTGCTCAACCTCACACAACACATCGAAGATGGTTTTGAGCAAGGGATGGTAACAGGTGCTGTTTTTGTAGACCCGTCAGCAGCATACGATACAGTGAACCATAGACGTCTCCTCTTCAAGATTCTAGAGATGACAAAAGATATTCACTTAACAGAGCTTTTAGAAAGCACGCTTCAGAATCGCTAGTTCTATGTTGAACTAGGTGGGAAGCGCATCAGGTGGCGTATTCAGAAGAATGGTCTTCCTCAAGGAAGCGTGCTTGAACCGCTGCTGTACAACATCTACATGAATGATCAACGTATAGACGGTGTCACACGCTGTTTTATATATGCTAATGACTTATGTGTCACTGCCCAAAGCACTGATTTTAACAACGTGGAGTAAACGCTTTCTGAGGATTTGGAGGGACTAAAATCCTACTATGAAGAAAACCACCTTCGCGCAAACCCATCAAAGACGCAAGTTTGTGCATTCCACCTCAGAAACCGTGAAGCCAAACGCCAGTTGAAAGTAACCTGGTGTGGAGCAACACTGACGCATTTTGAGCAGCCTATCTACTTAGGAGTCACCCTTGACAGATGTCTCACCTTCAAGAACCACATCGAGAAGACAAAGGCAAAAGTAAGTGCACGAAACAACATCCTGAATAAGCTCACTTACACAAGATGGGGAGCAAGCCCGAAAACATTGCGAACCAGTGCACTTGCTCTTTGCTATTCCACTGCCGAATACACCTGCCCTGCATGGGAAAGGTCTACTCATGCCAAGAAGATGGATGCCATTCTGAATGCAAGCTGCCGATTTATCACAGGTTGCTTAAAACCAACAAACACCAACAGCCTATATATCCTGGCGGGTATCGCTCCCCCTGATATAAGAACGGTAGCCAGCAAGAAAGAGCGACTCCGTCAAACATCAGATGAGAGGCACCCTCTGCATTGTCATACACCTACACCCAGCCGTCTAAAGACCAGGAAGAGCTTCATGAACAGTGTTGTTCCATTACAATCAACCTCATCTGAAGCCCGCATCGCCTTGTGGAAAGACTGGCTCACCAGTCCTGAACAACCCCCAGCGATGGAAATTTTACCTGATGAAAGCCTCCCCCCAGGAGCTAATTGCAACTGGGCAATCTGGAAGTGCCTTAACAGACTTAGGACCGGTGTAGGCTGCTCAAAGGTGTCACTAAGCAAATGGGGATATTCAACCAGTCTGACAGCTTGTGAATGTGGAACTGAGGCACAGACTATGCAACATCTCCTGCAATGCCCATCGATAGAGGAACCCTGCGCTGTTGCAGATCTTGCCGAATCCAACAACAAGGCGCAAAAATGTGTCCAGTTCCGGCTGGGCTGTGGACACGATAAGAAGAAGAAGCCTCCCCGTCCCCCACACTTTTTAAACCGACGGGAAGGGCCCATGCGAGCACCGCTCCCCCAGCGGATGCCGTTTCCTCTGTGCTCGGCTGATAAGGACTACAAACACGGTCGTGGTCGCTCTTTCCCTCTGCTCTCTGTCCCGTTCATTTACAGCGCCTGCCGATGAATTAAAAGCTTGTTTAAGGGACGAGACTCTGATTTCAGTCACTTTATTCTCTGTCAAGTCCTTTCCAATTTATTTATGCAATTTAGGAGTCATCCGTTTATTAAGTGAGACTTCCTGCAGTGTAACAAGGCAGAATGGGAGTTATTTTAGAGAACAGAAGGGGGTCAGTTTGATCACTATGTCCCTCTTCCCTTTTCACAGCAGGACTCCCAGTTCTAGTTTCACTCCCGCAGCCGCGCCTGTGCAAATGATCGGTCGATAATCTGTGAAACCTCACTTTTACAAAGATTGACCTGGAATGTCTTCTGTTACAGAGTCAATGGGGATTGAATCGCACCTGTTACAGTTTGAAATTGAACCCGAAATTAATCCTGATTGTATCTGTTAGATCCGTGATTCTTTAAATAGGATGTTTCCCCAAGAACTACACGGAGGCTGTAACTTAACAATCAACAGGTGTTTACTGGAGTAGAGTAGTCTCAAGACTGAAGTACAGAAGCCTGCTCTGGCTTTATGTACAGGCGTGGTCACTGCTGGTACTACAGTATACAGTAGCTGTAAAACACTTCTCTCTTAAAGGTACATACACAACAATTCCTCCCCTTTTAGATTAACAGTACCCATAACATTAAAATAACAATTAACACTTTAACATGCACATTAAACAGAAATAGTCCATTTATAAATTCAGTCTTTGGGGCGGCTTCCTGATCCTTTCTGGATAGCGCCTTTCCTGAGGTTCTTGTTCTTGGTGCGGAGGCGATTCTGGCCCCTTTCCATCGGTTGCCAATGCTACTGTACTGAGGTACATGCTACCAGTGTGTCGGGTTCATTCCCAGGAACGCGAGACATGGGGTTGACTCGTTCCTGTGACGCTATGATCTGGTCAATGTGGCAGCTCACAATGTTCTCCCCGACATCCACTGCGCAGATTAATGGCCCCTGCCATGTGCATATTGTTCCGGGTTGCCATTTCTCTGTTCGGTAATCACTGGCCAAGACTGGTTGTCCTACATTGAAGCTCCTTGTCGGCTGCTCATTGATGTGCTGGAATTGTTTATCCTCGACATTTCTTCGCACATTTGGTCTGAGCAAATCCAGGCGAGGTCTCAACCTCCAGTTAAAGAACATCATGGCCGGGGTCTGGTTGGTGATTGTATGTGTCGCATTTCTGTAGGTTAACAGGAAATTGTCCACCTTATGCTGCAGTGGAATGTCGTCATCGCACATGGCCCTTACTGCTTTTTTAAAGGTTTGTACAACCCTCTCAGCAAATCCACTGGTGGCTGGATGATACAGAGCGGAGGTGTAATGCCTTACCCCATTTCTTTTCATAAATTTCGAAACTCATCGGACACAAACTGTGGTCCGTTATCAGAGCAAATCTGCTCTGGCAAGCAGTTCCTGGCAAATATGGTCCGTAGGACTGCAATAGTTTTCTCCATGGTGGTGGAGGACATTTGGATCACCTCAGGCCATTTCGAGTGCGCATCCACAGCTATTAAAAACATTGAGTCCGTGAATGGACCAGCAAAATCAATATGCACCCGTTGCCATGGAGAGGAGGGCCACTCCCAAGGGTGTAGAGGGGTATGTGGTGGTGCATTTTGGACCTTCTGGCATCCAGAGCAGCTCTTAGTTAGGTCCTCGATTTGTTGATCTATCCCCAGCCACCACACATAAGCCCTAGCAAGGCTTTTCATTTTCACCCCTCCCAGATGACCTTCGTGAAGCTCATTTAGCACACTCTCCCTTAACTTTGGTGGAATTACCACTCGGGATCCACACATCACTGTCCCCTGGCATACTGACAGCTGTTCTCTTCTGGGTGAGAATGCTGGCAACAGTGAGTCACCATGTGTTGGCCATCCCCATACCGTCAAATCATATACCCGAGACAGTGTTGGTCCATTGCGGTTCTCCTCCTCTATATCCGCGTTAGTTACTGGCAATCGTTCAATTATTGATGAATAAAATATCTCGATAGGGTCCACTGCTGGTGCTTCCTCCACAGTAGGCAGTGGCAAGCGTGATAGTCCTTCAGCATTTCCGTGCTATTTCGTGCCTTTATATTCTATTTCATATTGGTTCGCCCCTAGAAAAAGGGACCATCTTTGTAACCGTTGTGCAGTCATTACCGGAACGCCCTTCTTTGGATTAAAGATGGAGACAAGTGGTTGGTGGTCAGTCAGCAAGGTGAACTTCTGTCCATGCAGATAGTGGTTGAATTTTTTTACCCCCCATACTAGGCTGAGAGCCTCCCTGTCAATCTTGGCATAGTTGCGCTCAGCTGAGGTTAGTGACCGAGATGCAAAGGCTACTGGCCTCTCCAACCCATCTGGGAATTTGTGCGACAACACTGCTCCAATACCATGGGGTGATGCATCACATGCCAACTGGATTGGTAGTGCTGTGTTGAAATGGACCAACACCTCTTTTGATGTGATCAATTATTTGCACTTCTGGAAAGCTCGTTTACATTCGTCATTCCACTTCCATAGTACCCCCGTTTGCAGTAGGGTATTCAGTGGGTGTACTACTGTTGAGAAATTTGGTAAGAACTTATGGTAGTAGTTCACCAATCCGAGGAACGACTTCAGTTGTGACACATTTTCCGGTGCTGGAGACTTGACTACTGCCTCAATCTTTTCAGGGGACTTATGTAACCCCTCTTCATCAATAATGTGGCCACAATACGAGATCTGCTTCTGGAAAAACTCGCACTTGTGGCGATTAGCTCGTAGCCCATATTCCTTTAATCTAGTGAGCACCTTCTCCAGGTTGGCGAGGTGCTCACTGTCATTTTCGCCCGTGACCAGGATGTCGTCCAAATAACACTGGGTCCCTGGAATTCCTTGCAGGACTTGATCCATTGCCCTTTGCCAAATAGCCGGAGCTGATGCTACCCCGAACACCAGTCGGTTGTATTGATAGAGACCTTTATGAGTGTTGATCGTGAGGTATTTTTTCGAGGCTTCTTCTACCTCCATTTGCAAATACGCCTGGGCCAGATCAATTTTGGTGAAGCCTTTACCCCCAGATAGCGAGGCAAATATATCCTCAATCCGTGGAAGCAGACATTGTACCGTGTGAAGGACTGGGTTCACTGTCACCTTGAAATCCCCACAGATGCGGACCTTCTTTGGTTCCCCAGGCGTATTACTCAACAACCTCTTCATTACTGGGACGATGGGTGTAGACCACTCGCTCCAGTCTACTTTGGACAGTACTCCTGAACGTTCCAACCCTTCCAGCTCTGCTTCAATGGCTGGTCGGATCGCACGGACCCAGTGTTATTTGGACGACATCCTGGTCACGGGCGAAAATGACAGTGAGCACCTCGCCAACCTGGAGAAGGTGCTCACTAGATGAAAGGAATATGGGCTACGAGCTAATCGCCACAAGTGCGAGTTTTTCCAGAAGCAGATCTCGTATTGTGGCCACATTATTGATGAAGAGTGGTTACATAAGTCCCCTGAAAAGATTGAGGCAGAAGTCAAGGCTCCAGCACCGGAAAATGTGTCCAACTGAGGTCGTTCCTCGGATTGGTGAACTACTACCATAAGTTCTTACCAAATTTGTCTACAGTAGTACAGTAGTGCTTTGTGCATTGAGTGGTGCTGGAGTTTTGCTAAGTGGGTGAAAAATCATTTAAGTGTATTTTGTGAATTTTAGTGTGTTAAGAAGTCAATTATTTGAAGTAAGTTTATTTTTTTAAGGGATTTTAAAACTTGTGCAGTTTAAACCGGAAGTAGAATCCGGGTATAAAAGAGGAGGGGCTAGTGCAGTGCACGGAGTGCCTTGTGCATTGAGTGGTGCTGGAGTTTTGCTAAGTGGGAGAGTTCGGATAAGTGGGAGGTGAGGGTGTGTTTTTTGCTCTGTTTTTTCCCCACTCCCAGGCTTAGACAGCACTGCGGAGGTGGAGCAGCGAGACGAGTCAACCAAGCAGGCCCCACAGACAGTATTCAAGGAGGAGGTTGGTGATCAGCTGGTTGGTTGGTTTTCTTCCTTCTCTTCTCTTTTATACCTTTAATTTCGTAAGCCCTTTGATTAATGGTGTGACATTATCATCTATATCCGGGCAGGGTCTTCATAACTAATAATAAGAAATTTAATTAATTATATAGAATGGAGCAGGTGATGTGTTACTGTTGCGAGATGTGGGAGCCGGTGGTCCCCATTGAGGCTCACGGTGATTACATCTGCGACAAGTGTTGCTGCTAGAGGAAGTCAAGTTCCATGTTATGGAGCTTGAGACCGAGCTTCAGACACTGCGATACATCAGGGAGGGGGAGAAGTTCCTGGACTCTATGTTTCAGGAGATGGTCACACCTATGAAGTTAATTACTGCAGATGTAGTCCGTGGTCAGGGACAGGATGGTGTGACTACGAGTGAGGAAGGTACAGGGATCCAGGATGTAGTGTTGAAGGAGACGCAGCCCTTGTTCTTGTCCAGCAGGATCGAGGTTCTTACTCCCTGTGAGGGTGGGAGCAGGGACTGCAGGGTGGATGAGCAACCTGGCCACAGCACCGTGGTACAGGGGGGCATTCAAGTGGAGGGAGTAAAAAGGAATGTTGTAGTGGTAGGGGAAAGTATCATTAGGGGGATAGATAGGGTTCTCTGCAGTCAAGAGCGGGAGTCCCGAAGGCTGTGTTGCCTGCCCGGTGCCAGGGTTAAGGACATCTCTTCTGGGCTGGAAAGAAACTTGGAGTGGGAGGGGGAGGATCCAGTTGTCATGCTCCATGTTGGTACAAATGACATAGATAGGACAAGGAAGACGGTTCTGTTAAAGGAGTATGAGCAGCTAGGGGTCCAATTAAAAAACAAACCCTCAAGGGTAATAATCTCTGGGTTATTACCAGAGCCACGAGCGAATATGGCTAGGATAAATAAAATTAAAGAGTTAAATGCGTGGCTCAAAGACTGGTGTGGGGGAAATCGGTTTTGCTTCTTGGGACACTGGCACCAATAATGGGACAGGAGCGAGCTGTTCCATTGGGATGGACTCCACTTGGCCAGTGCTGGGACTAGAGTCCTGGCAAATCATATAACTAGGGCTGTAGAGAGGGCTTTAAACTAATTAGTGGGGGGGAGGTTTCTAGAGAGCAAATAATAGAAATGACAACAGAGAAGGTCATAGATTTAGGTAGCAGTGGGGGAATTAATAAACAGAATGTGTCAGGACGGGAGAGAAGGTATGGAGTAAAAAGTAAAGTACTAAAAAGGGAAAAAACAGGAACTAAGTGTTACGAAACATATTTGAAAGATCTTTATCTGAATGCACGTAGCATTCGTAACAAAATGAATGAGTTAACGGCACAAATAACGACATATGGGTATGATCTTGTGGCCATTACAGAAACATGGCTGCAGGGTGGCCATGACTGGGAATTAAACATACCAGGTTATTTAACAATCAGGAAGGACAGGTAGGAAGGGAGAGGAGGTGGGGTGGCTATGTTAATAAAGGAAGGAATCACTATAATACAGATAAATGATATTGATCAAAGGAGCAGGATAGTGAAACAGTTTGGGTGGAGATAAGGAATAATAAGGGGAAAAAAACACTAGTGGGTGTAGTCTATAGGCCTCCGAACAATTGCAACTCTGTTGGACGGAGTATTAATCAGGAAATAGTTGAGGCTTGTAATAAGGGAACAGCTATAATTATGGGGGAATTTAATTATCATATTAACTGGACAAATCAAATTGGGCAGAGCAGCCTTGAGGATGAGGTCATTGAGTGTATTAGGGATGGGTTTCTTGAGCAGTATGTAACTGAACCGACCAGGGGGCAAGCAACCTTAGATTTGGTCCTGTGTAATGAGACAGGATTATTTAAAAATGTCATTGTAAAGGATCCCCTTGGAATGAGTGACCATAACATGGTTGAGTTCCATATTCAATTAAAGGGTGAGAAGGTTGGATCTCAAACAAGCGTGCTGAGCTTGAATAAATGAGACTATGAAGGTATGAGAGCGGAATTGATTAGAGTGGACTGGGAAAATAGATTAAAGGGTAAGACGGTACATGATCAGTGGTGTACATTTAAGGAGTTATTTTACAACTTCCAAAAAATATATATTCCACTGAGGAAAAAAGGGTGTAAAAGAAAAAACAGCCATCCGTGGCTAAGTAAAGTAATTAAGGATAGTATCCGATTAAAACAAGGGCATATAAGGTAGCCAAATCTAGTGGGAGGATGGAAGATTGGGAAGTCTTTAAAAGAGAGCAAAAAATAACTAAAAGACTGATTAAGAAAGGGATGATAGATTATGAAAGTAAATTAGCAAAAAATATAAAAACAGACAGTAAAAGTTTCTATAGTTATATAAAAAGAAAAAGGGTGGCTAAAGTAAATGTTGGTCCCTTAGAGGATGAGACCTGGAAATTAATGGTGGGAAACATGGAGATGGCAAAAACACTGAACAATTATTTTGTATCAGTCTTTACAGTAGAGGACACTAAGCATATCCCAACACTGCACAAACAGGGGGCTCTAGGGGTGGGAGGAACTAAATACGATTAAAATCACTAAGGAAGTGGTACTTGGTAAAATAATGGGACTCAAGGCGGATAAATCCCCTGGAACTGATGGCTTGCATCCTAGGGTCTTGAGGGAAGGATCGGTAGGGATTGTGGATGCATTGGTAATAATTTTCCAAAACTCACTGGATTCAGCAAAGGTCCCGGCAGATTAGAAAACTGCTAATGTAACACCCTTATTTAAAAAGGGTAGTAGGCAGAAGGCTGGAAACTATAGACCTGTTAGCCTAACATCTGTGGTTGGTAAAATGTTAGAGTCCATTATTAAGGAGACAGTAACGGGACATTTGTATAAACATAATTTAATAGGACAAACTCAGCATGGTTTCATGAAGGGGAAGTCATGTTTGACAAATTTGCTGGAGTTTTTTGAGGAAGTAACATACAGGGTGGATAAAGGGGAACCAGTGGATGTAGTGTATTTAGAATTCCAAAAGGCATTTGACAAGGTGCCACACGAAAGATTATTGCTCAAGATAAAAAATCACGGGATTGGGGGTAATATTCTGGCGTGGGTGGAGGATTGGCTCTCTAACAGAAAGCAGAGAGTTGGGATAAATGGTTCGTTCTCAGATTGGCAACGAGTAACTAGTGGTGTTCCGCAGGGGTCAGTGCTGGGTCCCCAACTCTTTACAATCTATATTAACGATTTGGAGGAGGGGACCGAGTGTAACATATCAAAGTTTGCAGATGATACAAAGATGGGACGGATTGTAGTGAGTGAGGAGGACATAAAAAACCTGCAAAGGGACATAGACAGGTTAAGTAAGTGGGCAGAGATTTGGCAGATGGAATACAATACTGGAAAGTGTGAGGTTATGCACTTTGGCAGGAAAAATCATAGAGAAAGTTATTGGGCCAGAAATTCCAGGCCAGAAGCGTGAGTGCGCTCGGGGTACTCATGCTTCTGGCCGTTGGAAATGCCGGCGTTCAGCAGGAACAGCGCATGCGGGGAACGCCGGCATTTCCAGACCTCGAGCGCGTGCGACTGCACAGGCAGCGCTTGTGCAGTGAACTTCGTGGATTTCATTCATGAAATCCATGAGGGTAAGTCCTCAGAACTTACACTGAAAAAAAGCAAGTGTAAAGTGGTTCATTGGCTGCGGAGGAAGATATATTTTATCGTGGAGCTTTTGAAATGCAATATTTTTGTTTGGGAAAGGGAGGGAAGTTATTTTAAGAAATTTTAAGTAAGTTTTAAAGTTAAAATTTTTTTTTTTTTGAAGGGTTTTCAGAACGGTAGGTAGAAGGAGCAATTGTGGCTGTGTGAATGGAATGTGAGAATGAGTTATGTATGTATGTCCACATATATTCCTTTACGTATATGTATGTATGTTTTATATTCCTTTACTATGAATGTATGTTTTTAATTATGATTTTCCAATAAGTTACTTTCTCTGAAAGTCATAATTAAATAATACATTCATACACATAAGTAAAGGAATATATACATAACACGCAAAGGAATATATACAGACATACATACTTTCAGAAGCTCCACGATAAGAAATATCTTCCTCCGCAGCCTCTGTAGCAACTGTACCCATGCTTTTTTCATGTGTAAGTTGTAATGACTGGACCTCACTGAAAGCCTTAATGAAAGCGGCGAATTATACTGCGCACACGCTGCATGTGCAGTCGCACGCGTTCTGCCTCTGAACCCCTTCATTCAGAGGACAGGAAATGCCGGTTTTCCCCACATGCACTGTGCATGCTGAAAACCGGCATTTCATCCGGCCAGATGCGTAAGTACCCCGACCGTACTAGCGCATTTGGAAGGGAATTATTGGGCCAAAATTTTACATGTCAATAAAATAAAAAATTTAACACTTGCACCACTTGCCCCCTCGCACCTGCGACTGAGGGTCCAAGGAGGTGCATTGCGCAAGAGGTCATCATCGGACGTATCCTCACACTGTTCCCTTTGGGGAACTGTATGAAGTGGTGGAAGGATTTATGGCCGTGATTAACGCTCATTCCGTGACCATAACCATCTTTGAACCAGCCATTAGGGTGGTTAGTCCTATGGCGGGAGGGTTTTACGGGCTCCCACAACCCATCTGAGGGGGGGGGCGGCCACCAACACCCACGGACGCAAGTATCCCGCTGGATGTCCACCCAGAATTTAAAGTTGGAGCTCCGACTCCACTTGCCGGGACTGTCTGGAGTGGGGTTCAAAACCCTACTCCTTCTGGCCCAGCGGCGGGGATGCTTACTGCTACGCAAAAGGCCCACTCCGCACAAAAGGTGACACCCATACGTTTCCTGCACCTTTTCCCTCCCTGTGACTGGAGCCCTATGCTGCCATTTCATGTTGCTAATCGGATTGGGCCTTTGTCATAGCGGTAGGATCCCTGCCGCTGGGCCAGATCAGGGTAGGGTTTCGAACCCCGCTCCAGACAGTCCCGGCAAGTGGAGTCGGAGCTCCGGCTCTAAATTCTGGGTTGACATCCATCCAGTGGGATATTTGCGTCCGTGGGTGTGGGTGGCCCCCCTCCTTGTATAGCTTGTGGGAGCCCGTAAAACCCTCCCGCCATAGGACTAACCGCCCTAATGGCTGGTTCAAAGATGGTTACGGTCACGGAATGAGCGTTAATCACGGCCATAAATCCTTCCACCACTTCATACAGTTCCCCAAAGGGAACAGTGTGAAGACATGTATGACGACGACATTGCTAAATAAATAAATGGAATTTAAAAAATTCTTTTAGGGCTTTTAAAAGTCTTTAAATTGCTTTAATTCTCTTTAAAACTACTTCAGATTACTCAAAATAATGTAAACATTTTAAAAAGTTTATAAAAGTTACCAAAATCTTCAAAAAACTTCCAAAAACCTATTTAAACTGCTGCTTTGCATGTAAAATAGCAAAGCAGCTTGACAGAAACATTGGGGGCGTGTCCAGTGAAACTGAGACCTCAAGGGGCGTGTCTCACTTACACTGCACGCTCCTGGGTCCGCGCTGGCTGCGCTCCTGGGCGGCGTGAGGTCATACGCTGCCCGGGATTCTTGCTTCAGTTTCTGGAAGTGCAGGCGTCCCTGGAGCTGATCGGCAGGAGCGCGGGGTAAGTGCAAATACGGGGCTTGCACGTGCTGCAAGCCCATTATCTTAATGGCAAGAAACTGGAAAGTACTGTAGTACAAAGGGATCTGGGGGTCCTGGCGCAGGAAACTCAAAAAGTTAGTATGCAGGTGCAGAAAGTGATCAAGAAGGCCAATGGAATGTTGGCTTTTATTGCTAGGGGGATGGAATATAAAAACACGGAAGTATTGCTGCAGTTGTACAAAGTATTGGTGAGACCACACCTGGAATACTGCATACAGTTTTGGTGTCCATACTTAAGAATGACATACGTGCTCTCGAGTCAGTACAAAGAAGGTTCACTCAGTTAATCCCGGGGATGAGGGGGTGGTCATATGAGGAGAGGTTGAGTAGATTGGGACTCTACTCATTGGAGTTCAGAAGAATGAGAGGCGATCTTATTGAAATATATAATATTGTGAAGGGGCTTGATCGTGTGGATGTGGTGAGGATGTTCCCAATGATGGGTGAAACTAGAACTAGGGGGCATAAACTTAAAATAAGGGGCTGCTCTTTCAAAACTGAGATGAGGAGAAACTTCTTCACTCAGAGGGTGGTAGGTTTGTGGAATTTGCTGCCCCAGAAAGCTGTGGAAGCTACATCATTAAATAAATTTAAAACAGAAATAGATAGTTTCCTAGAAGTAAAGGGAATTTAGGGTTACGGGGAGCGGGCAGGAAATTGGACATGAGTCAAGGTTCGGAATGGTCATGGCCCTGTGGGTAGTGGAGTGGGCCCAGGGGCCGTTTAGCCTGGTTCTGCTACTACTGTGTTCTAATTCTGTGTTAGATTTCAGGAGATGGTTTTATTCCTGTTCCTGGCTGGGGTGGAGATCGCCTTTACAGAAGGTAAGTACTGTAGAAAATATAGGGACAGAGTGATCTCCTGGAAGAATTTCGATCCCCTAGATGGGTCGGAGAGGAATTTCCCAGATTTTTTCTCCCAAATTGGCCATTGGGTCTTTATCTGGTTTTTCGCCTCTCCTGGGAGATCACATGGGTTTGGGTGGATGCAGAGTGATAGAAGATTTGAGGTTAGGATCAGATCAGCCATGATCTTATTGAATGGTGGAGCAGGCTCGAGGGGCCGATTGGCCCACTCCTGCTCCTTTTTCTTATGTTCTTATAAGGCACTGGTCTGACCTTAAAAAACTTTGGACTTGCATTTTCCTCTATTTTAATCGTTGCTGTTATGCCTTTTAGTGTTCCGAGTCCCTCCTGGAACACCTCTTGTGCATTTTTGACAGTCGTCCAGGTGTGGCGTCGTCATCCTTTTTGGCCTCAACCTTCAGTGCCTGTATGGAATGCCAATCTAGTTGTATCTTTCGGATCCATTCACGTCCTAGTAGTGGTGGTCCTCCATCTGGCAATACATATAGGTCCATTTTAGGTATTTCCTGGTCTTTGTATATCACTTTCACCCTTATTTATACTTTGGGGTAGACTTTTTGCCCCGTGTATTTCTTCAAGACAATCTCTGTAGCTTCCAAGGGTATATGTGGAAATAACTGCTTGTAGTCCCTTTGGCTTATGACTGTTAGGGCTGATTCAGTGTCCAATTCCATTTTCACTTGGACTCCGTCTATCTTGAGTGTGACCCAGATAGTCTGGTGATCCTCCATTTTGGTTACCTTATGTAGTTTCAGACAACCCAGCTCCTTGCTTCCGGAGTCTGTATCACTTCCCTGTTCATCTGAACTACTGTCCATCACCTTATGTATCTTTTTATACTTCTCCTGTGGAGATTTCCTGCTGTTGGTTTTCTTCCCTGACCTGCAGACTCTTGCTATGTGTCCTGTCTTTCCACACTGTCTGCACACTTGGTCCTTGAACCAACAACCCTTCTGATCGTGTGTCGTTCTGCTGCAGCGATAACACTTCCCTGCTCCATATGACATTTCATTGGTGCCGTATTCTTGCGGTCTCCATTGTATCTCTGCAGCGCCCCGTGTGGCTGCTTCGTGTGATACTGCCATGCTGAAAGCCTTGTCCAGCGTAAGATCCTTTTCTGATAGAAGCCGTTTCTGGGTTCCTTCACTTTGAAGCCCACACACAAACTTGTACCTTAACGTATCTGATAGAGACGCTCCAAACTGGCAGTGTTTCGATAACTTGCGCAGTACCGTTAAGTACTCAGCATTACTTTCGTCTTTATGCTGGTTCCTTTTGTGGAACTTAAATCTTTCTGCTATCAGCAGCGGTGTGGGGCTTAAGTGGTCCTGTAGGAATTCTACTATGCTTTCAAAATTCTTCTCCACGGGCTTCTCTGGGGTTATCAGGTTTCACAGTAAGCCATAAGTTTTTGCACCCATGGAATTTAACAAAACCAGTGCTTTCTAGCATCTGGCACTTCATTCGCCCTGCAGTACACCTCAATGCGTTCCACATATGTCACCCAATCTTCGACTTCATTGTCGAACGCTGTGATACTGCCACTCTTCGCCATCCCTGGGTGTATTTTAACTGTCTAAATGGCGTCTCCTGCGTTCTCCCTTCTTCTCCGCTGGAACAAAATGGCGTCTCTTATGCTTTCCTTCCGCCCAGCGCTCGCCCTTCTTCTCCGCTGCGGCTTCAAAAAATGGCATCTCCCGCGCTCTCCCTTCTTCTCCGCGGCTCAATGGCGTCTCCCGCACTCCCCCTTCTTCTCTCTGTGGACGCGGTTCAGCCCTTTAGCCCTGGCTGTGCTCTGCGTGTTCTCCTGTGCGCCTTTCCCGTTGCCGTCGCTCGGTCCTGAACCCGGCTGCTGCTTTACCCTCTCTCTCTCTCTGCTCGTTTGTCCTCGACGCCACTCGGTCGTTTAACCCCTGGCTGCGCCCTGTGCGCTTCACCCTCTCTCTTACCCAGTCGATGCTGCTCGGCTTTTCTACGCCGTCGGTCGGCTTCCACCGCCGCTGTCTGGGAAGGGTGTGCGCTGCACCTGTTGCCAGTCTGTTGCTGGATCGTCGTGGCTGGGGAACCAAGCCTGGCTCTCAACAGCCACTCCTGCAATGTTGACTTGCTGCCGGATGACTGGGTGGTTGCTTGTGGTCGACGCCCATGCTTCTGGCCTCGGGTTTCTTCCACCGTCCTCCCAGAGCGACTCCTCAATGGGAAATGCAGAGTTGCAGGCAGATTCGAATCAACCTCATCACCACTGTTAGATCCGTGATTCTTTAAATAGGATGTTTCCCCAAGAAATACACGGAGGCTGTAACTTTACAATCAACAGGTGTTTACTGGAGTAGAGTAGTCTCAAGACTGAAGTACAGAAGTCTGCTCCGGCTTTATATACAGGTGAGGTCACAGCCGGTACTACAGTATACAGGAGCTGTAAAACAGTTTTCTCTTAAAGGTACATACACAACAGTATCAGCCTGGAATTTGCAAGGGAGTGATGGAATAAGACAAAAAGAATTTTAAAATGTTCGGAAATCTTTGGCTAATAATGAATTTATTAACTTAATTCGGTGGTTTAGAAAAACATTGGTGGGCTTTATGAAAATAAAAAATCGCTGGCGGTCTGACTGTTGAGGCCAGTTATTTCCGCCCTATTGATTGGTGGGTTGGTCAACGGAAAACACAAATGAAATTCATACAAAGCAACCAATCATAATTTCGCTCTCTGAGTTCCTTAAGAAGGTATAAGGAAAGCAGAAGAGCAGTAGCAGAGGAGACGTTCATTCTTTCTCTGACCGTGTTGATTGTGGAAATGTCTGGAAGAAGAAAAACCGGCGGTAAAACTCGGGCCAAGACCAAGTCCCGCTCCTCCCGGGCCGGACTGCAGTTCCCTGTGGGCCGTGTTCTCAGTCTCCTGCGAAAGGGCAACTATGCTGAGCATGTGGGTGCCGGAGCCCCGGTCTACATGGCTGCTGTGCTCGAGTATCTGACCACTGAAATCCTGGAGCTGGCCGGCAACAGGGCCCGCGACAACAAGAAGACCCGCATCATCCCCAGACACCTGCAGCTGGCCATCCGCAACGACGAGGATCTCAATAAGCTGCTGGGAAAGGTGACCATCGCTCAGGGCGGGGTGCTGCCTAATATCCAGGCCGTGCTGCTGCCCAAGAAAACCAGCACTGCCAGCTCCAAGAGCAAGTAAATCGGACAAGATTCAATCTAATAACCCAAAGGCTCTTTTCAGAGCCACCCACTGTATCTAGGAAAGGGCTGGTTACTGTTCTGTTCTATGGGTCACAATTATTTTTTTTATTCATTGATGGGATGTGGGCATCACTGGCTGGCTAGGCCTGCATATAGTGCCCATCCCTCATTGCCCTTGAGAAGATGGTGGTGAGCCGCCTTCTTGAACCGCTGCAGGCCATGTGGTGTAGGTACACACACAATGCTGTTAGGGAGGGAGTTCCAGGATTTTGGCCCAGCAACAGTGAAGGAACAGCGATACAGGTCCAAGTCAGGATGGTGTGTGGCTTGGAGGGGAACTTGTAGGTGGTGATGTTCCCATGTGTCTGCTGCCCTTGTCCTTCTAAGTGGTAGAGGTCACGAGTTTGGAAGGTGCTGTTGAAGGAGCTTTGGCGAGTTGCTGCAGTGCATTTGTAGATGGTACACACGGCAGCCACAGTGCGCCGGTGGTGGAGGGAGTGAATTTTGAAGGTGGTGGATGGAGTGCCAATCAAGCGGGCTGCTTTATCCTGAATGGCGTCGAACTTCTTGAGTGTTATTGGAGCTGCACTCATCCAGGCAATTGGAGAGTATTCCATCAGACTCCTGACTTGTGCCTTGTAGATGGTGGAAAGGCTTTGGGGAGTCAGGAGGTGAGGCACTCGCTGCAGCATTCCCAGCCTCTGACCTGCTCTTGTAGCCATAGTATTTATATGGCTGGTCCAGTTCAGTTTCTGATCAATGGTAACCCCCACGATGTTGATAGTGGGGGATTCAGCGATGGTAATGCCATTGAATGTCAAGGGGAGATGGTTAGAGCCTCGCTTCACAGAATCACAGAATCACAGAAACACCACAGTGCAGATAGAGGCCATTTCGGCCCATCGAGCCTGCACCGGCACATATCCCACCCGATCCCCGTAACCCCTACGCCAACACATATCCCACCCTATCCCCGTAACCCCACGTATTTAATCCCCCTAACACTAAGGGTCAATTTATCATAGCCAATCAACCTAACCCGCACATCTTTGGACTGTGGGAGATGGTCATTGCCTGGCACTTGTGTGGTGCGAATGTTACTTGCCACTTGTCAGCCCAAGTCTGAATGTTGTCCAGGTCTTGCTGCATATGGACACGGACTGCGTCAGTATATGCTGAGTCTCGAATGGTGCTGAACAATGTGCGAACATCCCCACTTCTGACCTTATGATGGAGGGAAGTTCATTGATGAAACAGCTGAAGATGGTTGGGCCTAGGACACTGCCCTGAGGAACTCCTGCAGTGATGTCATGTGATTGAAATGAATGACCTCCAACAACCACAGCCAACTTCCTTTGTGCTAGGTATGATTCCAACCAATCTCAGATCTAAATTAACATGTTGAATCTTAAATTCTACTTTGAAATTCACAGATTTGCCCATTAAGTTATCTATTCACCACTCACCTGACAATCAAACGCTGCCACACAGTAACAGAGTAACATACAATTGGTATCCTGTATGAACGAATATCCCCTCACTCACAAGCAGTACTAGTGAGTGGTCGTGCTTTTCCAATACTCACCTGTCAATCCCACACTGACACAGTACCAGAGAGTGACAGATAAAGTATCTAGTGTAGCCTCACCAGACAATTTAAAAATGTCACATTGTACTAGACAGTGTCAGATACAGTATCTATCGTTTTTCGCCAGCCAATCTGCCACTGACAATGCAGAGAGTGACAGATACAGTATCTGTCGCATATTCAGCAGTGAATCCCACATTGGCACATAGTACCAGAGTGACAGAGGGAGTGTCTATCCCACACTCAATGATCAACCACCCTGGTCACACTAGAATCGGATGAGCGCGTCCATCTGCTTTTAATGGTTGTTTGGAGTTTTCAGCTAGAGCAATAAACTACTTGGCAATGGTTTTAAGCGGAACATAAACACGGTGCTGAGGTATCTGTCAAAATCAAAATGGTTTCTGCTGAATCATTGGCCTAGAAATTCAGTCTGGACACTTTTGGGGCGCTAAAGTCGGGCGCTCGCTAAAGTTAGCGCCCGCCGGAAAGTGTAGGCCACATCGCCGAAATTCAGTAGAGTTGGCCCTAAGCTTGGCCGAGCGCTGAAACTGGCGTTGAAATACTGTGTTCCGGCGCTAAGCCGGCGATGCGGCCTAATAACGCCGAAGCCGGGCGCAGCGCAGGTGCGGTCATGTTTTGATTGACAGCAGACACCCTGACGCCGGCCAGCTCTTAAAGGGGGAAGGGTCAACTTTGACTGCTGCCACGCCCTGCATACTGGAGCCCTGCAGCTAGGCCTCAGCACTACTGGTGTGCCAAAATAGTGCCTGGAGCAATGGAGAGGGCCCGTGAGCGAGCGCAGTGCTTCTCAGAGCATGCTCTGAGTGTGCTCATTCATGGTGTGGAGAAGGGAAGAGAGATCCTGTGCCCGGACAGTGGCAGGAAGGCTCCCAGGAGCCAGTACAGGAGAGCCTGGGGCAAAATCGCCCGCAGGGTGTCATCCACCTGTGATGTCCCCAGGAGTGCGGACCAATGCCGCAAGAAGTTCAACGACCTCACTCGGATGGTGAAGGTGAGTACCCTTTCCAGTGTCCCCCTCATCCTTGCATGTGCACCTCACATTAAGGGCAAAGGGACCTCAAAGGCCTAATGGGCAGCCCTCCTCCCGCAGCAATGTCACTTGCATGTTCATCAATAGCACTTTCTGCACTTAACACAATGGCCAAGCTATTCGACCATGGGAGGCAGTGCACCCAGCAACAGGGCACCACACTGGCCAAGCTATTCCACCATGGGAGGCAGTGCACCCAGCGACAGGGCACCACACTGGACAAGCTATTCCACCATGGGAGGCAGTGCACCCAGCGACAGGGCACCACACTGTACTTAGAGGCCGTCCTTTCTCTTGCAGACCAAGCAGGCGAGCAATGTAAGGAGCCAGGCTGTCACTGGTGGAGGCCGTCCTGAGTACCAGGCGCTCACTGATCTGGAGGAGAGCATGGCACGACTCATGCGTGGCCGGGTGACTGGCCCTGTCGCGATCGGCGAGGCGGACCCTGTACTGGTACCCACTGGTAAGGACATGACTGGTTGCACCTCTCTCGTTGCCCTCGCGCTTCAGATCTACATCCTTTCCCACTGACCAACAAATGCGTATAATGCACCACTCAGGCCTCCCTCGCTGACGGCCTGTCCTCACTCTAAAGCTACTCTTGTGCCTTCCTGCTTTCAGCTGGTGAGGAGGAGGTGGTCCCCGAAGTGCAGAGAGCCAGGCCCTTGGAGGAGGAGGACGTCGAGGACCAGGTGGAAGGTGGCACATCGGGGGAACCCTCCTCCGCGCCAGGGGATGGCAATGGAAGGGAGTCGTCTGGCCTGCAGGAGAGCCAGGGGGAGGTGTTGGAGGGGAGGGCCGAAGCTGGTCCCAGTAGGGTGGACGCACGCGGGAAGTGTCCGGCAGCACGCCAGCCTTCTCCCCAGAGGGGGGAGGTGTTGGAGGGGAGGGCCGAAGCTGGTCCCAGTACGGTGGACGCACGCGGGAAGGCTCCAGCAGCACGCCGGCCTTCTGCCCAGAGGGGGGAGGTGTTGGAGGGGAGGGCACAACCTGGCCCAAGTGGGGTCGACGCACGCGGGAAGGGTCGGCCAGCTCGGCGGCCTTCTCCCCGGAGGGAGAGTCCGCCCTCCAGTCCAGACACGGTCCTCGCCCAGGAGGTGCGCGTCCTCGATGAGATGTCAGCGGCGTCTGAGCGGCGCCACCAAGAGTTCATGGGGGTGGTCGAACAGATGCCTCATGCCATTGAGTCCCTGGCTCAGAGTGTGGTGGCTTTCGGGGAATCACAGGCCAGGGGGTCCGAACAACTCACGGCAGCGCACGACAGGGGTGTCCAGCAACTGGCCGCAGTGCACGACAGGGGTTTGCAGCAACTCGCGGCAGCGCAGGACGCGGGTGTGCAGCAACTGGCGACAGCGCAGGATGCGACTCGCGAGATGAGTGGTGCCGTCCACACACTGGCAGAGCTGATGCGGGCACATACCAGGGCAGTTCGGGCACTCACTTCTGCCACACTCGCTGTGGCACGGAGGTATCGCCATGGCACCCGCCGCCCTGCTGCAGCACAGTGGTCTGGCCTCCCCCAGATTGCTGTGCTTGCTACACTGCCAGCCCGGCCGAGTGCCAGTGTCTCTGGCGAGCAGCGCGCACCTGCCATCAGCCAGTTTGCCCCCAATGGTGCTGCCGACACTGCCACTCCCCCAGCCAAGGTGCGATGAGCTGCTGCTAAGACTGATGCTGCCCAGCCACAGCTGCAGCAGTCAGCAGGCGGCCCCTCCCGGGCCAGGCCTCGTCTAGGCCGACCCCCAAGGGCATCTGCCAACACGCTTTGTGGCCCTCATGAGCCTTCCCCCAGCCTCGCCACACCCGCAGGGCCCAGGTTGAGGCGGAGCAGCAGGTCGGCCAGGGGCCAGAGAAGCCTGTCTAAGGGCTCGCCCTCTTGGCACACCCATTAGAGTGTGGTGAGAGCGGTTTCTTTTATATTGGGGGGCTTGTGTTGTGGGGGGCATTATTTTGTTAAGGCCGAGGATCAAGGCATTTTTTGTTCTCATGGGGGTGTCTCTGTTGTGGGGGGGGGGCTTATTTTTGTAAGGCCGCTGTTGAAGGCCTTTTGGATGGGCAAGTTTTGTTAGTCCACCCCAGGTTTTGGGAGTGACAGATGTTTTTGACTGTTTTTTGGGGGTCTTGTCTGTTTTTCTGTTTCATGTGGGAAGGGCCCTGAGTTTGTGAAATAAAGCTTTTGATTTATTCAGCATGTCCAGGTGTCATGTTTGAAGTGGTTTTTGCATTAACCGGCTGAGGGCTTGCGGAGCGGCTGCCTCAGGTGCGTTCATTGCCACAGGCCATTCGCTGACAGGGGGCCTAGAAGTGTCGATCAATAAGCCCCCGGCGGACGGCCCTTGGCCCTTGTCACTCCCTCCTGGGCTGGTCCTCCTCCTCCTCCTCCTCCTCCTCCTGCTCATCCTCCTGAGGTGGTGGTGCAATGCCAGGTGGCAGTGCCTGAGTCCTGCGGATGGCCAGGTTGTGCAGCATGCAGCACATGACGACGAACTGGGAGACTCTATCCGGCGAATACTGAAGAGATCCTCCGGAATGATCCAGGCAGTGGAACCGTTGCTTGAGGACACCTATCATTTGCTCGATGATGTTCCTTGTGGCTTGATGGCTTTCGTTGTATGCCTCCTCCGCTGGGGTCCTGGGCGCGCAGAGCGGGGTCATGAGCCATGTACACAAAGGGTAGCCCTTGTCCCCGATAAGCCATCCCCTTGGTGGAGGCTGTGCCTCGAACATGTCAGCCATAGTAGTCTGGCGCAGGATAAATGCATTGTGGCTGCTTCCTGGGAAGCGGGCATTGACAGCTAGGATGCGCTGCCTGTGGTCACACACCAGCTGTACATTTAGGGAATGGTAGCCCTTCCAGTTGCGGTAATCCTCGGAATTGTGGATAGGTGCCCGCATAGCCACATGCGTGCAGTCAATGGCGCCCTGCACCATGGGGAAGCCCGCGATCCTGCCGAATCCGACTGCATGCTGCTCCTGCCTCTGTCGGGTCATGGGGAAGGAGAGGAATTGGTGTCTCCTCGCGTAAAGTGCATCGGTGACCTGCCGGATGCAGCGATGCTTGGCGAACTGGGAGATGTTCGCAATGTCCGCAGCAGCGGCTTGGAAGGAGCCGCTTGCATAAAAGTTCAGAGCCACCGTGACCTTCACTTCCACCGAGAGAGATATCCTGCACATCAGCTGTGGACGCAGATCTGTGTGAAGCAGCTGGCAGATCTCTGCAACCACCTCCCTTCTGAAGCGCAGCCTCTTCACACAATGCGCCGCAGTCATGGTGAGATAGGACACCTGCTGCCGGTATTGCCTGAGTGGGTAAGGCCTACGTTGCCGACGCCTGATGGCCCCTCTGCGTCTAGGCATGGCTGGCCCTCTCTCACAGCGTCTGCGAGCCCTTCGCACATAATGCTGCAACTGAGGGTTGGCCCCCCATACAGCCCCCATAATAAAGTTGAGAACAGATAAATCACAATGAATCAAATGTCAAAGCACTGGCCAGAAGCCAAAAATACCTCTCCTATGTTGTCCCAAATCAGTAACCTCTGTCCCTTGGTCTCTGTCCAGAAATCCAAAGCAGTAAAGTCATTGCAGCAAAATGGCTGGGCTTTATAGGTCAGTGTAAGTGCCCTTTAATTTGCGCTCCCCGAGGCCCACAGGGCCTCTTTTGCGTTCCACCTCACAGTTCTTAGCAGCGCCACGCCCACATTGGGCGGGCGCCACTGAATTTCCGGTTTGGGGTGCACAAACAGCGTTGCGCGACAATATGACGTCATAAGCTGCGCGCGCACCTGAGCGGGCGCAAACACTTTGCGCCGGCGCTAAATGTCAACTGAATTTGGGCGTCGGCGCAGATCGGACTGCGTTCAGGCGCTAAGTGTCTAGCGCCGGAAATATAGCCATTTTATGGCGTTAGCGGCTGGCGCAACCCACTGAATTTCTAGGCCACTGTCTCTTGTTGCAGCACTCACTTTTAGCCAGTAGATGGCAAAGACATCTAATAGTTTGGAGAGTGCGGATTGTTTCCACACATCCAGACCGCCGTGAGTCTGGTGTTACCCGGGGAGCTGGCCAAGAACGCCAGCTCCAAGTAAAACTCTACAATTTACTGACAGAAACATGGAAATCACAACGGCTGCTTTAAGAGCCACCCACAGCCTCTCTGAAGGAGCCGCCAGTTTAATGCACTGATTTCGTAAGTTTATTCATTCCGGCCAAAGTCCTGTCAATCTGGTGAGGAAATTAGCAGAAGATTAGTGAAACTGCCCAGATTTAATGTCTGTCTCTGTCGAATTTAATAATTATAAATAAAATCTTTCTTTTTTGAATGTGGTGGAATTTTTCAAACTTAATTTTAAAATTGATCAATTGAGGCCAATAGTTAATTCTGTTAAGGAAATGGGATTCCAATCAAGCGACCAATCCGAAGTAGCCTCAGGTTACAGCGGGTTCCGACAGTTAGAACTGGAGACATTACAGTCCATCCAATGACTTTACTTAAACCCTTGAATTCCACAATCCCCGACAGTATCTGTGCAGGAAGCAAACTTCAGCAGGAGAATAATCTCACAAGTTGTCCTCTTGTCACAGCAGCTCGGTTTAACCTATTCACAGAAATCACAGAAACCCACACAGTGCAGATAGAGGCCATTTCGGCCCATCGAGCCTGCACCGACACATATCCCACCCGATCCCCGTAACCCCTACACCAACACATATCCCACCCTATCCCCGTAACCCCACGTATTTAATCCCCCTAACACTAAGGTTCAATTTATCATAGCCAATCAACCTAACCCGCACATCTTTGGACTGTGGGAGGAAACCGGAGCACCCGGAGGAAACCCAAGCAAACACGGGGAAAATGTGCAAACTCCACACAGACAGTCGCCCGAGGCCGGATTCGAACCCGGGTCCCATCTGTCTAATATATAAAAGCTGAATGGAAACAGAACACTGAGCGCATGGACACCCAGGAAGACTAAAAGAGCATTTCACTGTGAGGGGAGAATGCAGGGTCCGGCCCAAAGAGTCACTTGTAACCCCATAATAATCCTTATAATTCTGAAGCTATTCCCCACCCCAATATATCCCCGCTCCCGGTCCGAGGGCGCTGCTCTCTCTGTGAGGCGGTGGGTGGCTCTGAGAAGATCCTTTGTTTTGTGCCTGGATGTTGTCACTTTTCGGTGGCGCTTGGCTCCGACTTTTCCCAGTCCTTTGCCTCCTTTACCTCCTCCAGGCCGGACAATTCTTTACAGGACTAAAAACTGAATGATAAACTCTCGCCGTCCTGATGAATTTATGAAGCCAGCCCGGATCTGGTTGAGAAAGGCAGAGTGTGAGAGAGGCTGGGAGAAGACAGAATCACAGTGACAGACAGAGCAGAGACAGCGTCCTCTGAGCTTCAGCTCCGCCTCCAGCTTTCATGCTTCAGCATTAAAATAGTTTCCTGCACCTCCCCCTCTCCCCCACAGTGTTTAAAGTGACAGGAAGGGACCACATGAACTCCCTTCCCCCAGCTCTGCCAGCGGGGGCCGTTTCCTCTGTGCTCGGCTGATGATCGCTGAACACATCAGGGAGCGGAGATATCACGGGCCTGATTAAGGGAGCAAACAGCAGCCTCCTCACAGCAGCACATCGCATTGAGACTGTGTCCGCAGATGGGCTTTGAGTCGGGGTAAGTTCATCGGAAGCCGGGGATTGTTTGTAACAGACAGATTGGAACAGGAACTAGTTCCGGAACATGGAGTGAGTGGGGGAAGGGAGAGGCCATTCTCGGGCTGTGTGTGCACAGTGTAAGATAACTTAGAATGTAAATCACCTCGCTCTTTCAAATCATTGCTGCTTTCTCCAGATCAGTAGTGAATGTTCCTGATTCAGCTCCAATCTCACCGTGTCTGTTATTATTGTTCAGTGAACAGTGAAACAGCCTGACAGTGAGGATGTGCGGAGATTCACAACGTGCATCGATTGCAAGCAGCAGGTGAGAAATGTGAAATAACAGAATTCAAAAACCGGTTATTTCCTTTGGGTGCGTTGAGTTCTCCAGAACCGTGCTGCTGGTGATCGAGAGATACATTATCGCTCCCTCAGATATATCAGTATCCGGGCTCTGAGACATTCTGTTAACTATTCAGGCAGCTCCATCGCACACACAGTAAGTAGACTATCACTCACAGAGCGCAGAGACACAGAACTGGCCTCAATCCTATTATAACAGGCAGCAGAAGCAGTCAGCCCCACAGTGATCCGAATTTCCAGTGTTACATTATGAATCTCACAGTAACTTGCAGTAGTTGAATAAGATATTGTTTCAAAGCCCAAACACATTGCACTGATAGGCATATCCATTTTCACTCCCTTACACATACGAACAGATAGACACTGATATGGTGTCAGTCCTCGCTGCTGGCTGTACACGGACAGTCAACCCGAATAACTAAAATACAAGACCAGAGAGTCGGAGGTAATGGACTGAAACAAACCTCCTCCTGAGACAGTCACAGATAATCTCAAACGAGCATTGGCCTACACAAGGTGGAGAAGGAATGGAATCCAATAGTTACACAGAGCAAGAATAGTACAATACAAGAGACTGTCAATTACATAATAATTCTCACACTCACATACATTACCAGTATAAGAGATACAGAATCAATCCCACACTCACAACCAGTAGCAGAACTGACAGCTACAGAATAAAGCCCACACTCACAAAGCAGTGACAGACAGGTACAAAGTAAAATCTACAATCACACCAGAAACTGACAGGTACAGACAAAAGACTACATCCATATTCTAGAAACTGAGTTCGAGTAAAATTCACACACACATCCTAGAGACAGAATGCTATAGAGTAAAACCCACATTCACATGCCAGGTTCACAGCTATAGATAAAATCAAAACACAATTAAAAGAGACTGACAGATACAGGGTGAAACTTGCACTCACATCCCAGAGAGTGACCGGTACAGGGTGAAACCCACACACACACAAGATTAGACGGGAAGAGACAGACTAAAGTCCACACTCCCATACCAGAAACAGACAGCGACTGATTAAAACCTTACTCATATAATAGAAACTGACAGATACAGCAAAAATCCCCAATCATGTACTTGAAACTGACATTTACAGAGATCACACCACACTCACATACAAGAGGCAGAATGGTACAGAGTGAAACACACACTCACACAACAGAAGCTGACAGGTAAAGAATAAAATCCCAGAGACTGACAAATACAGAATAAAGCCCACATCCAAATTATAGACTCTGAACAATAAACGGGACAACAAATCTCAGGCACCAGAGAATAACAGGTGGAGATTAATGCCATTACTCACAAACCAGTGACTTACAGATGCAGAATAAATTCCACACTCCCATCCCAGAAACTGACAGGTACTGAACAAAACCCTTACTCTTACAACAGAAATTGAAAGATACAGCTTAAAACCCACACTCCCATATCAGAGACTGTCAGATGCAGAGTGAAACTCACACTCATATACCAGAGACTGTCAGATACAGAGTGAAACTCACACTCACAGACCAGAGACTGTCAGATACAGAGTAAAGTACACACTCACATACCAGAGACTGTCAGATACAGAATGAAACTCACACTCATATAACAGAGACTGTCAGATACCGAGTGAAACTCACACTCACATACCAGAGATGTCAGATACAGAGTAAAACACACACTCACATACCAGAGACTGTCTGATACAGAATGAAACTGACACTCATATAACAGAGACTGTCAGATACAGTGTATAACTCACACTCACATACCAGAGACTGTCAGATACAGAATGAAATTCACACTCACATACCAGAGACTGTCAGATACAGGGTGAAACTCACACTCACATACCAGAGACTTTCAGATACAGAATGAAACTCACACTCATATAACAGAGACTGTCAGATACAGGGTGAAACTCACACTCACATACCAGAGACTGTCAGGTACAGAGTGAATCTCACATTCATATAGCAGAGACTGTCTGATACAGAATGAAACTGACACTCATATAACAGAGACTGTCAGATACAGAGTGAAACTCACACTCACATACCAGAGACTGTCAGATGCAGAGTGAAACTCACTCATATAACAGAGACTGTCAGATACAGAGTAAAACTGACACTCATATAACAGAGACTGTCAGATACAGAGTGAAACTCACACTCACATACCAGAGACTGTCAGATACAGAGTGAAACTCACACTCATATAACAGAGACTGTCAGATACAGAATGAAACTCACACTCATATACCAGAGACTGTCAGATACAGAGTAAAACTCACACTCACATACCAGAGACTGTCAGATACAGATTAAAACACACACTCATATAACAGAGACTGTCAGATACAGAGTGAAACTCACACTCATATAACAGAGACTGTCAGATACAGAGTGAAACTCACACTCATATAACAGAGACTGTCAGATACTGTGTGAAACTCACACTCCTATAACAGAGACTGTCAGATACAGAGTGAAACTCACATACCAGAAGATCACAGGTGCATAATAAATCCAACATTCGCATACCAGAAACTGAAGATAGTGAGATAACACAACTCACATTCAAGAGACTGACAGATACAGAATAAAATCCACAAACACATCCAAGAGACAGTCAGCTATAAGAAAATAAGAAATAGTTATAAAAACCCTCAAGCCTTATCTGCCATTCAATAAGATCATGGCTGACATTCTGCCACAACTCCAATCTCCCACCCCCTCCCTAAATCCCTTGATTCCCTTAGTGCCCAAAAATCTATGATCTCAGTCTTGAATACACTCATCGACTGAGCATTCACAGCCCCATGCAGTAGAGAATTCTAAAGGTTCACTACCTTCTGAGTGGATACATTTCTCATCAACTCATTCCTAATTCTCCAATGCCTTGTCACGAGTCTATGACTTCTGGTTCTAGACTCTCCTGCCAGGGGAAACAGCCTCGCAGCATTTACCCCTGTCAAACACTCAATAATTTGAAATGTTTCAATGAGATCACCTCTCATTCTTCTAAACTCCACAGAATGTATGCCCATTATAATCAATCTCTCCTCATAGAACAGCCTAGGAATCAATCTCGTGAACACTTGATACACCCCATCCAAAGCATGTAAACCCTGCCTTAGATAAGGAGACCAAAATATGCAAAGTGCTCCAGTTATGGTATAACCAAAGGCCTATAAAATTGTAGCAACACATACTTATACTTTTACTGCAACCCCTTTGCAATAAATGCAAACATTCCTTTTACCATTCTAATTGTACCTGCATGTTAACTTTCTGTGATTCGTGTAAAAGGACACTCAAATCCCTCTGAATAGGGACAGAGAAAAACCCAGACTCATATACCAGAGACAGTCATGAATAGAGTAAAATCCTCAATCGCGTAACAGAAACTGACAGATACATAATACAACATAGCCACACATACCAGAAAACAACAGGTTCAAAATAAAGCCCATATTCACATACTAGACACTGACTGTTACAAAGAAGAACCCACACTCACACCCCAGGCACAGAGAGGTACAGAGTAAAACACACACACACGTGGCACAAACTGAATATTACAGACAAAAACCCACACTCACATCCCAGAGGTATAAGCATTAGAAGCAGGAGTAGGTCAAATGGCCCCTCAAGCATCACAGATATAGAATAAAGCCACACTCACACACCAGAGACTGTCAGGTACAGAATGACCACCCACATTTCCATGACAGAAACAGACAGGCAAAGATTAAAACCTGGCACTCAGAAACCAGAATCTGACAGATTTTGAGTAAAGCCCACCCTCGCACACCAAAGACAAACAGATAGAGAGTAAAATGCGTAAACACATCTCAGAGTTTTACAGATATAGATTAAAACCCACACACACATTCCTGAGTATGATAGATACAGAGAAAACCCAAAAATACATTTCAGAGTATGACAGATACAGAGAAAAACAGACATTCACATCCCAGAGTATGACATATACAGAGTGAACCCCCCACCGCACATCCCAGATTGTGAAATTTGCAGAGTAATACCCTGACACACATCCCAGAGTATAACATTACAGTGTAAAACACACATTCACATCCCAGAGTATGACAGATACAGAGTAAATCCCCCACCACACAACTAAGATTGTGACATTTACAGAGTAATACCCTGACACACATCCCAAAGTATAACATTGCAGAGTAAAACACACACTCACATCCCAGAGTATGACATATACAGAGTAAACACCCCACCATACATCACAGATAACGACATTTACAGGGAAAAACCTAACACACATCCCATAATACAACATTTACAGAGTAAAACCCACACTCAACTCACAGAGACAGACAGATACATGGTAAAACCCACACTCACACCAAAGACTGAGAGATAAATAGTAAGTCCCACATTCACATACCATAGAGGAAGAGATAAAGAGTAAAACTGACACACACATTCCAGAAACTAGTAGGTATTAATTCAAATACTCACACATTCAACAGAGACTAAAAAGTACATATTCCAACCCACTTGTACATACAAGAAACAAAAATGTACAAAAAAAAGCCTGTCCTAACAAACCAGACACTGAGAGGTACAAAGAAAAACACACACTCAGATATCAGAAACTGACAGAGACAGAATAATCTCACACTCACTCACCTGTGACTGACTGATACAGAAGAAACCCACACTCAATTATCAGAAGCTGACAGGTACATAAAAAAACACAACATTGCATAGCAGAAAAAGAAGGTAGTGAAAAAGACACTCACATAGTAGATTTTGACAGATAAAGACAAAAACCCACACTCACGAACCAGAAACTTACAGATTCAGAGTAAACACTTTTTCAATAGCAGAAATTGACAGGTAGAAAGGAAAACCCACTCTCATCTATCAGAAAATGACTGGTTCTGAATAAAAGCAGTACTAGCATACAAGAGATCGATGGGTACAGAATAGAACCCACATTTACAAACCAAAGACTGACAGAAACAGAATAAAACCCATTCTCACAGAACAGTAATTGGAAGATGCAGAATAAAACCCACACTCACATATCAGAGACTAACTGCTGGAGTAAAACCTGAAATTCACATATCAGAAACTGACAGTTACAGTGAAAAACCCACACTCTCTCATCAGAAACTGACAGGTACAGAGTGAAACCCACATTCACTATCCAGAGACTGACATGTGCAGGTTGAATCACACACTGACACAGAGTATCGGAGTGTGACAGACACAGAATGAGTCCCCCACACACATGCAATACCAGAAAATAATAGAGATACAATGAATCCCACACTGACACCGGTCATTAAGGACTGACTGGTACAGAATGAATCTCACTCTCACACAAAGTCCAGAGATTGACAGAGAATGTACCTCACTGTCACATTTAGTACTAGACACTGACAAATACAGAATCAAATACACAATGACAAGAGTATCAGAGACATATATACAGAATGATTCTCACTCTCACACAAATTACCAAAGACTGACAGACACATAATTAATACTGAATGCACCTCATTGTCACATACTGGACCAGAAACTGACAAATCCAGAATGAATCAAACTCTGACAAAGTGTATCAAAGTCTAAGAGTTAAAGTTTGTATATAACAATCACATATGATACCAAAGATTAACAGACAGAAAATAAATCTATCTCTCCCATAGTGTATCAGAGACAGACAGTTATATAATGATTTCCAAATTCTTATGCTGTGCCAGAGCTGACTGATATAGAATACAGCTCAGTCTCAAATACAGTATCAGAGACTGACAGATACAGAATGAATCTCACACTAACAGTATCAGAGTCAGACAGGTACAGAATGAATCCCACAATCATACACAGTACCAGAAAATGATAGAGACACAATTCACAATTCACAATTCAAATCACTTTATTGGCATGATAAGTTACATCTTATGTTGCCAAAGCATCAAAATACATCTATGGTTTAGCACATAAACGCAGTTCTATTCATACAGTGTATAAACAGGTATATCCCTGAGTGTACAAATACACATTCGCATTGTTTATATATATTCTTTTCTTAGTTTACTGGTTGTCCCTCTGTTCATGGCAAGCTGTAACATAGTGTGCCGCCAGCGTTACACAGCTTCTCTCCTCTCCCAGTAGGAATGGGAGTTTTTGGCTGTCATTCAGATTTCCGAAATCAGGGCATATTTGTGAGAATTTTTGGTAGAAATTCTCCCTGATGCCCTGATATTTTCCACAAGCCGTGAGGAAGTGCATCTCTGTCTCCACCACTCCCTGACTGCAGTGAGAGCATATCCTGTCCTATCTTGGCAGCCTGGTCTGCCTGTGTCTGCCTTTTTCGATCGCTAGGCTATGTTCGCTAAGTCTGTACCTTGTCAAGGTTCTTCTCAGTTTGTTATCCTTTACCATGGTCAGGTAATCAGCTATGTTGTATTGTCTGTTTAGGGCCAAGTAGCAATTGAGTTTGCTTTGGGTTTTTGTTGTTTCTGCCCAATATGTCAGATATTTTTCCTTTTGCTTAGCGACGATTGTGTTGGGTCGAATTCTTTGTGTTACCCTGTCACTGTCCTGGGGCTGGTTATTGTTAGTATTGTTATTAGTTGCTTTATTGAGTCCCAGGACTAGTTGACTGAGGGTATTCTTCTTTATGGTCAGCTCTTGGCATTTCAGGGCGTCGTAGTGATAGCATTGGGGATTGCTCATTTGTAGGTGATTCCAAAATTTGGTGGCTCTTTTTTGGATAGTGATTATTAATGGATATTGGCCTAGTTCCGCCCTGCATGCATTGTTTACTGTTTTCCTTTGAGTCCGGAGGATACTTTTACAGAATTCTGCATGTAGGATCTCAATTGGGTGTTTGTCCCATTTTGCAAATTCTTGTTGAGTTAGCGGTCCCCATACCTCACTGCCATAGAGTGCAATTGGTTCAATTACTGATTTGAAAATTTTGAGCCAAATGCTAATTGGGATTTCTATTTGGATTGATTTTTTGATGGCATAGAAAGCCCTTCTTGCTTTCTCTTTCAGTTCATTCACAGCCAGTTTGAAGTTTCCCGTAGAACTGATTTTTAAGCCCAAGTATGTGTAGTTAGTGGTTTGTTCAATTTTGGTTGTTCCTACTGTGAAATTTATTTTGGGTCCCTGATGTTTGGATCTTTGCTGGAACACAAGGACTTTGGTTTTTTGGGGATTTATTGTCAGGGCCCAAGTCTGGCAGTATGACTCCAGCAGGTCCAGGTTTTGCTGTAGCCCCTCTTTAGTAGGTGACAGCAGAACCAGGTCGTCTGCATAGAGGAGGAATTTAACCTTGGATTCATATAGGGTGAGGCCGGGTGCTGTAGATTGTTCAAGTAGTTTTGCCAATCCATTTATGTAAATATTAAAGAGTGTCGGTGAGATTGGCGAGCCCTGCGTCACCCCCCGCCCCTGTGGGAAGTATTTTGTTTGTTTGTCTCCAATTTTAACTGCACATTTGTTGTTTGTATCCATTGATTTAATTACATCATATGTTTTCCCTCCTACCCCGCTTTCGATAAGTTTCAGGAATAAACCGTCATGCCAGATGGAGTCGAAAGCCTTCTGGAAATCTACAAAGCATGCGTAGATTTTGCTTTTGTTATGGTGAACGTGTTTGTCAATTAGGGTCTGTAGGGTGAAGATATGATCGGACACAATGATCCCCACTCTGATACAGAGAATTAAAGACTGACTGATACAGAATGGATCTCACTCTCAAACATAATACCAGAGACTGAGAGATACAGAATGTATCTCACTGTCACATGGCGTATCAGACACTGACTAACACAGAATCAATCCCACACTGACACAGATTATCAGGGACTGACAGGTATAGAATAAATCTCATGCTCTCATATGGTATCAGAGATTGACAGATATCTCACACTCACATACAGCACCAGATAGTGACAGAGACAGAATTAATCTAACTGTCACATACAGTATCAGAGACTGACAGGTACAGAATAAATCCCAAACTGACAGATATGGAATAAATCTCAATCTCACATACAGTATATCAGATTGGCAGAGAGTGAGAATGAATCTCACACTGACACAGAGTATCAGACGGTGACAGACCCAGAATTAATACAGACTGGCACACAGTACAGGAAAATGATAGAGACACTGTTAACCCCACATTAAAGGCTGATTGTTATAGAATGAATCTCCCACTCATATACAGCACCAGAGATTGACAGATATATAATTAGTCTAACAAGCACATACAGAACAGAGGCTGACAGAGAGAGAATGAATCTTACAGTAACACAGAGCACCATCGGGCCTGGCAGATGCAGAGTGAGTCATCAATCACATGCAGTACAATTGATTTACAGATAGATTTAGTCCCACACTCTGATACAGTAGCAGATACTAGCAGAAATGGAATTAATTTCAAACTAACATCAAGTGCCAGAGTCTGACAGATGCAGGACAAATCCCACATTCATAAACCGAGTAAGTCGCAGATACAGGCGGAATTCTTCGGTGAATGACTGTACGAGAGACTGACAGATTCAGCACTAATACGACACTAACCTGCAGTCCCAGAGACTGACAAATACAGAATGAATCTTACACTCACACTCAGTACCAGAGACTGACATCTTAGACTTAGACTTGCACAACGTCCCAGTGAATGACAGACACAGAATGAATCCCACACTACACTCAGTACCAGAGAGTGACAGATCCAGAATTAATCTTAGACATGCACACCATCCCAGTGAATGACAGATACAGACTGAATCTCAAACTCGCACATCCCAGTGACAGACAGATACAGAATTAATATCACACACATGTACAGTACCAGAGAATGACAGATTCCGAATGAATCCCAACACTGACACACGGCACCAGAGTCTGACGGATACAGATGGAATCCCACACTGACACATGGTATCAGTGACGGACAGGAAACGAATGGATCCCACACTCACATACTGTAACAGAGACTGAGATTGAGAATGATTCCCACACTTACATAAATCACCAGAGACTGAATAATACAGAACTATTCCAATACACACACTCACAGTACCAGAGACAGTCAGATATTGAACTAAAGTGGCGGAGACCACACCGCAAGACGTGAATATAGTGCACTGGTGGGAGGAAGTACATCTAAATTGCTGTCTCGTCCGGTAGAAGTGCTTGGGACCCTGGATAATGGTCTGGGAAATGGTGAATGGACAGATGCTCTTGCAATGACCTTTCTGACTGCAGGGGGCGTGCTGGTGACAAAAGCTCAATCTGACTGGATTCATAAAGAAGCCGATCAGAGAGATGCAGAACAATGGAATTTCACATCACTCTTCACCAGCCAATCACAACCATTGCCTTCACGCATCCCTCATTAGCATAGGACTATTTATTCCGAGCGCGGAGCGGGTTTGCGTCATTTTGTTCCTGAATTCGAATTTGAGAATGGTTGATGAAAAGAAAAAAGTTGCCAAGAAGGGCGCCAAGAAAACGGTCACTAACCGGCAGCGAAGGGCGGCAAGAAGCGCAGAAAGTCGAGGAAGGAGAGTTACTCCATCTACATCTACAAAATGATGAAGCAGGTTCACCCCAACACTGGCATCTCCTCAAAAGCCATGGGCATCATGAACTCGTTTGTGAACGATATTTTCGAGCGCATCGCGAGTGATGCTTCCCGCCTGGCCCATTACAACAAGCGGCGCACCATCAGCTCCCGGGAGATCCAGACCGCCGTGCGCCTGCTGCTGCCCGGGGAGCTGGCCAAGCACGCCGTGTCGGAAGGGACAAAGGCGGTGACCAAATACACCAGCTCCAAGTAAAACTGCACGCTGTCCTGAAAGAACAAACCCAAAACACAACGGCTCTTTTAAGAGCCACCCACAACCTCCCTGAAAGAGCTACACAAACGCATCTCCCTTTAGGTTCAATTTACTGTAATTATTTCCATAACAAGTGTGTTTGAGAACGTTTAAAGTTCCAGCTGTAGATTTAGTTTTGTCTTTTCAGATAAGCAGTTTCACTGACCGGATCGACCTTAGTGTCGCTGTTGTATTTCCCGTCCAGTAAACTACAAACACGGTCCCTGATCGCTCTTTCCCTTTACTCTCAGACCCGTTCACTTGCAGCGCCTTCCGACGAATTAAAAGCTTGTTTTCGAGAGGAGACTCTAATTTCATTCACCTCAATCTCTATAAAAACATTTTCATTTTTTCAATGCCAGTTGTGGTCAATCATTTTATTAACCCGAGAATTCCTGCATTGTAACAACCCTGAATGGGGGTTCTTAGAGACCAGAACGGGGTCAGTTTGATCACTCTGTCCATCTTCACTTCTCACAACAGGACACCCAGATCTAGTTTCACTCCTGCAGCAGCGCCTGTGCAAAGGATCGATCGATAATCTGAATCCTCACTTTTACAAAGATTGAGCAGGAATGTGTCCCGTTATAGAATCAATGGGGATTTAATCCCGCCCGTGAAGTTTCGATATTGAACCCGGAATTAATCCTGATTGTAACAGCCTAGAATTTGCACGGATGAGATGGAATAAGACACAAGGAATTATTTGGAACTCCTTGGCTATGAGTAAATTTATTCAGGAAAATATTGGCGGGCTTTTTGAAATTAAAAAATCGTTGGCGGTCTGACTGCTAAGGCAGTTATTTCCGCCCTGCTTTGATTGGCGGGAAAAGCAGACTGTGATTGGTCACCGGAAAGCACCAATGAAATTCACCACAGAGCGACCAATCACAAGTACACTCTCTGCATTCCTCTTGCAGGCATAAGAAGGGCAGATATGGGAGGAGATTTTCATTCTTTCTTTCAAGGAGTGAATTGTGGAAATGTCTGGAAGAGGAAAAACCGGCGGTAAAGCTCGGGCCAAGGCCAAGTCTCGCTCATCCCGGGCCGGACTGCAGTTCCCTGTTGGCCGTGTTCACAGGCTCCTGCGAAAGGGCAACTACGCTGAGCGTGTGGGTGCCGGAGCCCCGGTCTACATGGCTGCTGTGCTCGAGTATCTGACCGCTGAAATCTTGGAGCTGGCCGGCAACGCGGCCCGCGACAACAAGAAGACCCGCATCATCCCCAGACACCTGCAGCTGGCCATCCGCAATGACGAGGAGCTCAACAAGCTGCTGGGAAAGGTGACCATCGCTCAGGGCGGGGTGCTGCCTAATATCCAGGCCGTGCTGCTGCCTAAGAAAACCAGCACTGCCAGCTCCAAGAGCAAGTAAAGCGGACAAGATTCAATCTAATAACCCAAAGGCGCTTTTCAGAGCCACCCACTTTATCTGTGAAAGAGCTGGTTACTGTTCAAACATTTTCGGCTATAAACAGGACACTGTCGAGCATGTAGAAATCTAGATCTACAAACACTAGCGGGCTTCCTGTGAGCGAATATTCAGATCGGTGATTCAATATAGAGAAGGTCTGGCTTCAGAGTAAAACAAAACACACGGAACCCGAACGTGAGACGGCACTCAATGAACATGTTATTGGGAGAGCCGAATATGAACGGATGTTTAGAACCGAGTAGAAAGTGAGTGAGCGGTGGTTGGTCTTACCGTTCGTTATTGGGACAATAATTCCATAGGGAGAAATATATACATCCGGAACCAGACAAACATGTCCCCTTTTTATTGGCAGAATCGAACCAGAATTGGAGCTCTGGTTAATTTAAAATATTTCCAACAGTACCTAAAGTTCCCGCCTGTCCCCGCATTAAGAGCTGGCTTTAAAGGTGAGAGTCAGACTTCAGGCACCTCGTTCTCTCGGATCTATCCTAGTATGTGAAGTTGGACCAATTTACGATCAGAAATGAGTTTCCGACTCACACTGGGCGAGTTCATTCAGTCTATTGGGCAGCTCACTCACATTTCAACCTAGGTCATAAACGTACCCTCAGATATTCACTGCCCCCACTATAAATCCCCAGTTACATTAACACAAGACCTTCACGGTGTGTGCACAGACCAATTTGCCTTGCGCCGATCGCAGCTTTCCTTTGCTGATTTGGTGGCTCTTAAAAGAGCCGTTGTTGTATCTGGTGCTAAAATCTGGAGCCGGGCAGAGTGAGTTTAGGCGCGCTCCCCGCGGATGCGGCGAGCCAGCTGGATATCTTTGGGCATGATGGTGACTCGCTTGGCGTGGATAGCGCACAGGTTGGTGTCTTCAAAGAGCCCCACCAGGTAAGCCTCGCTGGCCTCCTGCAGGGCCAGGACGGCCGAGCTCTGGAAACGCAGGTCGGTCTTGAAGTCCTGAGCGATCTCCCGCACCAGGCGCTGGAAGGGCAGTTTGCGGATCAGCAGCTCGGTGGATTTCTGGTAGCGGCGGATCTCCCTCAGAGCCACAGTGCCGGGTCTGTACCGATGGGGCTTCTTTACTCCGCCCGTAGCTGGAGCGCTCTTCCGGGCCGCTTTGGTCGCCAGCTGTTTGCGAGGAGCTTTGCCTCCGGTCGATTTGCGCGCTGTCTGCTTGGTCCTGGCCATTTTCTGAACCGATCTCAGCACAATCTGGAACACACAGACTATGAATGCGGAATCTGCAGTGTGTCCGCACTGTTATACTCAGTGAGGTACCGCCCCGAGCACTGATTGGCTGGAGACCGGCGCCCAGACCCTTTAATCCCAATTCTGACCAGTCAATGAAACGCTGGAATCTCAGACCCCGATTGGCTGAGCTGGGATTAATCGCCCATTTCAAAACGCCCGTCAATTTTAGTGCAGGAAATAACCGTTTTGACACAAATCAATTTTATTCTGCACAAATTGAAAGGATAATTGCCGGAATCATTGAAGGTTTTAAATGTACCTTCCTGGGCTTGGTGCTTTAGGGCCCTTCTCCCTCTGGGCTGTTGATGCTGACAGGAGCGGGAAAGGGACCCGCGCCAATCTCCCGCTCTTCCACTCGATTCCTCTCACCTCTCCTCTCCAGCCCATTCAGAATTTCCCTCCGCCCGTCCCATTGCGAGGTTAGCCGCCGCTTTCAGGGGAGAGGATCAGAAATCAGTCGCTTCTCTCTGTCCCCGTGGAGCCTGTGAGAAGGGCTTGGCCAATAATCTGTCATTCGGGAACTGCGCAGTGAGAGATCTGATACTCGGCACATTTTAGATTGCTGAATGGAGATTTATTGCCGCCGGTTACAGTTCAGAGGCTGACAAATTAAACCTGTTCATAGAACAGCGCAAGGAATGTGTGACGGTGAACGCAGAATAACAGAACGAAGGCCCGACCAGCCTGCTGATTATTACAATTATAATCATTACAGTACAAGACAATGAACAAATGTATAGATGTGATGTGGCTTTTCACTGAGGAGAGAATGTGCCGTCTGGGCAAATAAACCTCTCTCGAACCTTGGTGCTACCGAAAGATAAATTCGGAAATTCCAAAATCCACAACGCAGCGCAATCCGTTTCTAATATTTCTGGCTACAATCTATTTCTGACCACAATCTAACCCCGCTCCGGTCGCAAGGTCACTGCTCTCTCTGTGAGGCGTTGGGTGGCTCTTAGAAGAGCCTTTGTGTTGTGTTTGGTAAAAAGAGTCGAGTTGTTCAGCCGCCGAATCCATAGAGAGTGCGGCCCTGCCTTTTCAGAGCGTACACCACATCCATGGCAGTGACCGTCTTGCGCTTGGCGTGCTCAGTGTAGGTGACCGCATCCCTGATCACATTCTCCAGGAAAACCTTCAGCACCCCGCGGGTCTCCTCGTAGATCAGACCCGAGATCCGCTTGACACCGCCACGGCGAGCCAGGCGGCGGATGGCTGGTTTGGTGATGCCCTGGATGTTGTCACGGAGCACTTTACGGTGCCGCTTAGCTCCGCCTTTGCCAAGTCCTTTGCCTCCTTTACCGCGTCCAGTCATGATGATTCTTCAGTCAAATTTCTGCTGAATGAAAAACGAAAGCCTTCTGGCTGCTCTTATATACAGCCGACTCCGACCTGACTGAGAAAGCGCAGAGTGAGAGAGGCGGGGAGGGGAGTATACAGAGTGAGAGATTGAACAGAGAGAGCGGGAGGGGAGGAGACAATTTCAAGAGTGACAGACAGAGCAGAGAGCGGCCTCTGATCTTCCAGCTCCACCTCCAGCTTTCTGCAACCGCCAATTTCAAACCGTTTATCGACAGTAGAACCGAAACCCAGCGCTCCGCACAAACCCTTACAGACTCGGACTTTATATTCAAGGGTTTCCTGAAACCAGAAGCTTTTTAAATAAGGTCCTGTTACAATTAACTATCAGTAATATTCCCGCCTTGTCCCTTCGATCACAAGTCATCCCGTCTCCTTCCATGTCAATCTCTGACCTTATTCCACCTCCCCACACAGACGGGTTCAGCAGTTTACAAACACTTTATTCCAGGTGATTTGGAGAATCTCATGTGTTGGGGTTTGAGTTGTGACGCGGGGTATCTCCGCCAGTGTCACCGTCTCACAGAGACTCTCACCTTGAACCTGTAAACCCCTGAAAATGACCATAACCTGAGACTGGAGCCGAACACCACCCAGTTAGAGTGAGGCCTGGCCCGTACATCCCATTCTCTGTGTTTTATTGCAGACACTGGGGTAGTGGTGGGTGCAGCGAATGTCAGCGAGTCACCAGGGAGCCGCGTTTCATTTGAAATTATTTCAATCGGGAATCTGAGCCCGGCCCCGGGACATGGATCATCTGATTCCGTGATCAGCTCTTTTTGGAAGACGTGGGTGGCTCTGAGAAGAGCCTTTGGGTTCAGATGTTTACAAGTTGTCCTTTTTATTTTCTTTTGGGCGCTGCTTTCTCAGGCTTTGCTGATTTGGGCTTGGCCTTGGGTTTTTCCACCTTCTTGGCCGCCTTCACCATTCCGCTTCTGGCCTTCTTGGGGCTCTTGGGCTCCTTCGCCGCCGCCTTCTTCCCAGCCGCCGCTTTCGCTGTCTTTTTTGACGTTGCTGCATTCATGGTGAGCGTTTTCTTGGCTGCTGGTTTCTTGGCTGGAGATTTCTTGGCTGCTGGTTTCTTGGCTGGAGATTTCTTGGCTGCTGGTTTCTTGGCTGGAGATTTCTTGGCTGCTGGTTTCTTGGCTGGAGATTTCTTGGCTGCAGGTTTCTTGGCTGCAGATTTCTTAACTGCTGGTTTCTTCACCTTCTTTCCCTCTTTCCGCTGGTATTCCTTCTTAGCGAGCCTGAAGGAGCCCGCGGCGCCCGTGCCCTTGGTCTGCTCCAGGAAGCCGTTTTCCACTTTCCTCTTGATACTTAAATTGATCAGTGAACGCTGCCTCAGCACATCGACACCGTTGGCAGCCAGAGCCTTCTTTATCGCCGCCAAGGACATCCCCTTGCGATCGCTGCCACTCGCCACAACCTTGAGGACCTGTTCGCCCAACGTGGGACCGGCAGGCTTGGAGCGGGGAGCCGCCTTCTTCTTCTTGCTGGGAGCCTTGGTTTGAGCGGCGGCGGCAGGAGGAGCCGTTTCGGCGGCTGCGGTCTCAGTCATGTCCGGGACTCTGTAGAAAATCTCTCTGACAGTCAGAGCTGGGTCAGAAATGAGACGAGAGGCAGCGGCACAGAGCTACTTATAGGCAGCGAGCGGACGGGGCGGAGACATCCTGCTGTCAGCTCCCGGCCCCTCCAGCCTCTCTGTGTTTCTCTGTCCTTATTAACTCTCCGATTCCAATTAAACTCGGGCACTCCACATTCCCAGACTGGCCTCTTTCTGTCTGGAAGACTGGGATGTTTGCTGTCGAGAAAGTTTCATCAGAATTCAAGACAACAATTTCGATTTAAAACCGTTTCATTGCTGCACTGATCGCGCTCTCTCACCCAATCGCGGAAATGTTCGCTGTTTGTCGACTGAAATTTGAAATCAACTCAAGCTTCACGTTTAATTCCCACTTCAGGGCTGAGCAGGGGAGCAGGGCGATCCTATGACAGGGAAATCTTTAAATTTTACACAAGAGGGTCTCTGAAATCCGGCGATGGGAGCGGACACACAAACACAGTGACACTAGTCTAACCCACCCGCCCCTTTAACACACTCGCTGACACAATCTTCACTCTGCTCATTCACAGCACAATCTGTTCCCAGATTTACAGTTCACAGGACAGGTTTTCCTCTCCGCTCGGCCTGTGCTGCCGATTCTCGGGGTTAGTTGCAGTTTCCCAGCTCAGTCAGTGTTAAACACTCTGAGGCCGGAGTTCCTCACAGTGTCTGTTCCCCAGATTCAGGGGCAGGAGCCAATCACAGCTCTGGCTGTGTTCACCCATATCTGTTTTGAAGGTATTATATTGTTCGCAGGCAGAAATATGTTTGATTTATATGAAAATAGAAATGATGATCTCACCGCCCCTCTAGTCTCTCTCTGTCTCTCTCTCCGAAATTGAGGAACAGAACAGAGCAACTGGTGTCCTGTGCATTCCATTCTCAACACCCAGAGACAGCAACCAGAGAGAGAGGCAGAGAGACTGTATCAGTCTTAATGTTCGTTCTCTGAGCCAGGCGGTCCACGCACTCTCTGTTACCGAGATTTAGGGGCAGGAACGTGTCACAGTTTGGCTGTGTCGAGTCTGGCCTGCTTTTAGATCATAGTATTATTCACAGAAATAGTGAGACATTCTGTTCACCACACATACCCTGAACTCGGTTTCAATAGAGCGAAAACGGAGAGGTTCAGCATCGATCCAGATATAACAGGCAGGGCTGGGGGCTAGAGGGACTGAGGATTGATCCTGTACACAAGGCACAGAGACAGACACAGGGGGTGACAGTCACACAGGCTCGGGAACTTGTCTGGTATCAGTCGCCTACTCACCCAGCGGAGACAGGCAGAGACGGGTTAAACGCTCCACTCACCAGCAGTTCAGTATCAGAGATTGACAGAGCCTGTTCCTCCCCACCCTTCCATACAGTATGGGGAAACAAATCGCTCAAAGGGACAGGATTCGCGTCGCTCTCACACTCACCGGCAGCAACTGACGTGTGTCCAGTGTCGCTTCCTCCGCTCCTAATATCTCTTTATCTGTTTCGGTGACAATGTTTCTTTGATAACGCTCCTGTCAAGCTCATTGGGACGATTTTTTCATTTAAATGTGCTTTATAAAATCAAGTTGTTGTTGCTGTTGCTTCTTTTAATTTGCCTCAAGAGAGAGGTCTGAGCATGCGTGATAAACACTTGCCTTCTCCTCCCCCTCTCCAGCACAGTGCTTAAAGCGACAGGAAGGGCCCTGCGAGCTCCCCTCCCCCAGCTGTGCCAGCGGGGACCGTTTCCTCTGTGCTCGGCTAATGATCGCTGAACACATCAGGGAGCGGAGATATCACGGGCCCGAGTAAGGGAGCAAACAGCAGCCTCCTCACAGCAGCTCGTCGCACTGGGACTGTTCAGCGGCATTCGGGGATGTTTGTACGAGACAGATTGAAGCAGGAAATATTTCTGGAACATGGAGTGAGTGGGGGACGGGAGAGGCCATTCTCAGGCTGTGTGTGTACAGTGTAAGGTAACATAGAAAGTAAATCACCTCGCTCTTTCAAATCGTTGCTGTTTTAGTTCACAAAGTGCATCTATTGCGGGCACCAGGTGAGAAGTGTGAAAGAACACATTTCAAAAATCGGGTATTTTGTTTCGATGCATTGAGTTCTCCAGAACCGTGTGGCTGGTGATTAGGAGATACATAGTCGCTCCTTCAGGTACATCAGGATCCGCGCTCTGTGGCATTCTGTTAACTGCACAGGCCCTCAACTCGGTTTCCATAGAGTCATAGTCATAGATTCATAACGGCACAGAAGGAATCCGTTCGGCCCATCGAGTCCATGCCGGCTCTCTGTGGAGCAATTCAGTCAGTCCCATTCCCCCGCTCTATCCCCGTAGCCCTGCAAGTGTATTTCCCTCAAGTGCCTATCCAGTCTCCCCTTGAACACATTTAGTGTCTCCACTTCCACCACTTCCGTCGGCAGCGAGTTCCAGGTCCTCACCACTCGCTGCATAAAAAAAAATGTCTTCACACCCAACCCCCCCATATCTTTTGCCCAAAACCTTAATTCTGTGTTCCCTGGTCCTTGTACCATCAAGTAGTGGGAACAGCCTTTCTCCATCTAGCCTATTGAAACCCGTCATAATCTTGTACACCTCTATCAAATCACCCCTCAACCTCCTTTGCTCTAATAAAAACAAATCCAGCTTCTCCAACCTTTCCTTGTAGCTAAGATCCCCCCCTCCCCAGAACTATTCTGGTCAATCTCCTCTGCACCCTCTCAAGGGCCTTCACATCCTTCCTAAAGTGTGGTGAGCAGAACTTAACGCAATACTCCAGTTGTAGCCTAACCAGTGCTTTATAAAGTTTCAGCATAACATCTCTACTTTTGTACTCAATACCTCTATTTATGAAACCCAAGATCCCTTATACTTTCCTAACCACTCTCTCAATATGTCCTGCCACCTTCAGGGACTTATGCACATTAACTCCCAGGTTCTTCTGCCCCTGCACACTCTTTGGAACTGTGTCATTAAGTGTATATTTCCTCTCCCTGTTCCTTCTGCCAAAATGCATCATCTCACACGTCTCTCTATTAAGTTCTATCTGCCACTTGTCTGTCAATTCTGCTAGCCTTTCTGTGTCCTGTTGCAGTTGATTGGTATCATGCTCACTGCCTGCCTCACCCCCAAGTTTGGTGTCATCTGCAAATTTAGAAATGCAACTTTGTATTCCAATATCCAGGTTATTTATATGGATCAAAAAAGCAGTGGCCACAGCACTGTACCTTGGGGAACACTACTGTCTACCATCCTCCAGTCTGAAAAACAGACATTTACCACAACTCGCTGTTTTCTGTCCTTAGACTGAAAACAATTGTTTGTACAGCCCAGGTGCCTGTGGTTATATTCCACGAAGCCATCCAGAAATTCATAGGTAGTCCCATGGGAATGGGAGATATAAACCTGGCGTGTTTTAGAAATGCAACTTTGTATTCCAATATCCAGGTTATTTATAAGTATCAAAAAAGCAGTGGCCACAGCACTGTACCTTGGGGAACACTACTGTCCACCATCCTCCAGTCCTAGTGCGAGCAAGCACTGAGTGCGAGTCATCAAATAGTGCTGTGAGTTTGGGTAAGTGTGAGAGTTCTTTAATTGTTATTTCTCTTTAAATCATTCTTGATAAGATTACATAAGCAGTTTAAGTAAAGGGGAAAAGTTAAATATTTGGGATTCTGTTGGTTTAAGAAGAGTAAAACAAGGTCACACTGCAGTAGCAGTAAATTGGCACAGCAGGCAGTGGAAACCAGTTTTCTAACCAATCAGCAGGGGTGACTCATTTGGCTGTAAACAAACAAACAGTTTAAAAAGACCAGTCATAGTGCGAGTCATCAAAGAGTGCTGTGAGTTTGGGTAAGTGTGAGTTAGGGTAAGTGGGGTGTTAGGTACTCTTTTCAAACTTTAACTCTGTGGGTTGTAGTTAATAAGGCCTTTCTGGTGCAGAGTGACTGTTGGTAAACCATTTAACTGGTGTAACTAGAGGGATTGATTTAATTTAAATCCAATTAATTAGCATCTAAAATCGGGCAGAGGGTGTCCATAACTAACAATAAAAAATTTAATTAATTATATAGAATGGAGCAGGTGATGTGTTACTGTTGCGAGATGTGGGAGCCGGTGAACTCCATTGAGGCTCATGGTGATTACGTCTGTGACAACTGTCTGCTGCTACAGGAACTCCAGCTCCGTGTTGATGAGCTGGAGTCTGAGCTTCAGACACTGCGACACATCAGGGAGGGGGAGAAGTACCTGGACTCTGTGTATCAGGAGGTGGTCACACCTATGAAGTTAATTAATTCAGATGTAGCCCATGGTCAGGGACAGAACGGTGTGACTATGAGTGAGGCAGGTACGGGGATCCAGGAGGTAGAGCTGGAGGAGCCGCAGCCCTTGCTTTTGTCCAACAGGTTTGAGGTTCTTACTCCCTGTGGGGACAGGAGCAGGGAATGCAGGGAGGTTGAGCAACCTGGCCACAGCACCGTGGAACAGGGGGCCATTCAAGAGGGGGGAGTAAATAGAAATGTTGTAGTGGAAGGGGATAGTATTATTAGGGGGATAGATAGAGTTCTCTGCAGCCGAGAGCAAGAGTCCCGAAGGCTGTGTTGCCTACCCGGTGCCAGGGTTAAAGACATCTCCTCTGGGCTGGAAGGAAACTTGCAGTGGGAGGGGGTGGATCCAGTTGTCGTGGTCCATGTTGGTACAAACGACGTAGGTAGGACTAGGAAGCCGGTTCTGTTGAAGGAGTATGAGCAGCTAGGGGTCAAATTAAAAAACAGAACCTCAAGGGTAATAATCTCTGGATAATTACCTGAGCCACGAGCGAATTTGGCTAGGACAAATTAAATTAGAGAGTTAAATGCGTGGCTCAAAGAATGGTGTGGGAGAAATGGGTTTTGCTTCCTGAGACACTGGCAGCAGTACTGGGGCAGGAGGGAGCTGTTCCGTTGGGATGGCTTCACTTGGCCAGTGCTGGGACTAGAGTCCTGGTGGATCATATAACTAGGGCTGTAGAGAGGGCTTTAAACTAACTAGTGGTGGGGGGGGGGAGGTTCCTAGAGAGCAAATAATAAAAATGACAACAGAGAAGGTCATAGACTTAGGTAGCAGTGGGGAAATTAAAAACCAGAGCATGTCAGGGAGGGGCAGAAGGTATGGATAAAACGGTAAAGTAATGAAAAGGGCAAAAGCAGGAACTAAGTGTCATAAAACATATTTGAAAGTTCTCTATCTGAATGCACGTAGCATTCGTAACAAAATAGACGAGTTAATGGCACAAACTACTACATATGGGTATGATCTTGTGGCCATTACAGAAACATGGCTGCAGGGTGACAATGCCTGGGAATTAAACATACCAGGTTATTTAACGATCAGGAAGGACAGGCAGGAAGGAAGGGGAGGTGGGGTGGCTATGTTAATAAAGGAAGGAATCACTGTAATACAGAGAAATGATATTGGGTCAAAAGATCAGGATAATGAAACAGTTTGGGTGGAGGTAAGGAATAATAAGGAGAAAAAAACACTAGTGGGCGTAGTCTATAGGCCTCCAAACAGTTGCAACTCTGTTGGACGGAGTATGAATCAGGAAATAGTTGAGGCTTGTAATAAGGGAACATCTATAATTATGGGGGATTTTAACTATCATATTAATTGAACAAATCAAATTGGGCAGGGCTGCCTTGAGGATGAGTTCATTGATTGTATTAGGGATGGGTTTCTTGAGCAGTATGTAACTGATACCGACCCGGGGGTAAGCAACCTTAGATCTGGTCCTGTGTAACGAGACAGGATTAATTAAAAATGTCCTAGTAAAGGATCCCCTTGGAATGAGTGACCATAACATGGTTGAATTCCATATTCAATTAGAGGGTGAGAAGGTTGGATCTCAAACAAGCATGCTAAGCTTGAATAAAGGAGACAATGAAGGTATGAGAGCGGAATTGAGTAGAGTGGATTGGGAAAATAGATTAAAGGGTAAGACGATACATGATCAGTGGTGTACATTTAAGGAATTATTTTACAACTTCCAAAAAAAATATATTCCACTGAGAAGAAAAGTGTGCAAAAGAAAAGACAGCCGTCTATGGCTAAGTAAAGAAATTAAGGATAGTATTCGACTAAAAACAAGGGCATATAAGGTAGCCAAATCTAGTGGGAGGATAGAGGATTGGGAAAACTTTAAAAGACAGCAAAAAATAACAAAAAGATTGATTAAGAAAGGGAAGATAGATTATGAAAGTAAATTAGCAAAAAATATAAAAACAGATAGTAAGAGTTTTTATAGTTATATAAAAAGATAAAGGGTGGCTCAAGTAAATGTTGGTCCCTTAGAAGATGAGACTGGGAAATTAATGGTGGGAAATATGGAGATGGCAAAAACACTGAATGAATATTTTGTATAAGTCTTTACAGTAGAAGACATGAAGAATATCCCAACACTGGACAAACAGGGGGCTATGGGGGGAGGAACTAAACACAATCAAAATCACTAAGGAAGTGGTACTCGGTAAAATAGTGGGACTCAAGGCGGATAAATCACCTGGAACTGATGGCTTACATCCTAGGGTCTTGAGGGAAGTGGCGGTAGGGATTGTGGATGCATTGGTAATAATTTTCCAAAACTCCCTGGACTCAGCAAAGGTCCCGGCAGACTGGAAAACTGCTAATGTAACACCCTTATTTAAAAAGGGCAGTAGACAGAAGGCTGGAAACTATAGACCGGTTAGCCTAACATATGTGGTAGGTAAAATTTTGGAGTCCATTATTAAGGAGACAGTAACAGGACATTTGGATAATCATAATTTAATAGGAAAAAGTCAGCATGGTTTTATCAAGGGGAAGTCATGTTTGACAAATTTGCTGGAGTTCTTTGAGGAAGTTACATATCGGGTGGATAAAGGGGAACCAGTGGACGTAGTGTATTTAGACTTCCAAAAGGCATTTGACAAGGTGCCACACAAAAGATTATTGCTTAAGATAAAAAGTCACGGGATTGGGAGTAATATTCTGGCATGGATAGAGGATTGGCTATCTAACAGAAGGCAGAGAGTTGGGATAAATGGTTCATTCTCAGACTGGCAATCAGTAACTAGTGGTGTTCCGCAGGGGTCAGTGCTGGGCCCCCAACTCTTTACAATCTATATTAACGATTTGGAGGAGGGGACCGAGTGTAACATATCAAAGTTTGCAGATGATACTAAGATGGGAGGGAAAGTAGTGAGTGGGGAGGACATAAAAAACTTGCAAGGGGACAGAGACAGGCTAAGTAAGTGGGCAGAGATTTGGCAGATGGAATACAATACTGGAAAGTGTGAGGTTATGCACTTTGGCAGGAAAAATCGTAGAGCAAGTTATTATCTTAATGGCAAGAAACTGGAAAGTACTGTAGTACAAAGGGATCTGCGGGTCCTGGCGCACGATACTCAAAAGGTTAGTATGCAGGTGCAGCAAGTGATTAAGAAGGCCAATGGAATGTTAGGTTTCTTTGCAGGGTGATAGAATATAAAAATTTAGAGGTATTGCTTCAGTTGTACAAAATATTGGTGAGACCGCACCTGGAATACGGCATACAGCTTTGGTGTCCATACTTAAGAAAAGACATACATGCTCTCGAGTCAGTACAAAGAAGGTTCACTCGGTTAATCCCGGGGATGAGGGGATGGACATATGAGGAGAGGTTGAGTAGATTGGGACTCTACTCATTGGAGTTCAGAAGAATGAGAGGCGATCATATTGAAACATATAAGATTGTGAAGGGGTTCACAGAAACCCCACAGTGTAGATAGGGGCCATTTCGGCCCATCGAGCCTGCACCGACACATATCCCACCCGATCCCCGTAACCCCTACACCAACACATATCCCACTCTATCCCCGTAACCCCTACACCAACACATATCCCACTCTATCCCCGTAACCCCACGTATTTAATCCCCCTAACACTAAGGGTCAATTTATCATAGCCAATCAAACTAACCCGCACATCTTTGGACTGGATTGGGTTGGATCGGGTGAATGTGGGGAGGATGTTCCGGATGATGGGTGAAACTAGAACGAGGGGGCATAGTCTTAGAATAAGGGGCTGCTCTTTCAAAACTGAGATGAAGAGGAACTACTTCACTCAGAGGGTGGTAGGTCCATGGAATATGCTGCCCCAAAAAGCTGTAGAAGCTACATCATTACATAAATTTAAAACAGAAATAGACAGTTTCCTGGAAGTAAAGGGAATTAAGGGTTACGGGGAGAGGGCAGGAATTTGGACATGAGTCTAGGTTCGGATCGGACATGGCCCTGTGGGTGGCGGAGTGGGCCCAGGGGCTGTGTAACCTGAACCTGCTCCTATTTCATGTGTCTACTTCTGTTAGATTCAGGAGATGGTACTGTGATAGTAGATTGGCGGTTAGGATCAGATCAGCCATGATCTTATTGAATGGCGGAGCAGGCTCGAGGGGCCGATTGGCCTACTCCTGCTCCTATTTCTTATGTTCTTATGTGGCAATGAGGTGGATCCATTCATGGTCCACTGCTGGATTTGTGTTGTGTCTGGATGCTGATAACTTACCATAGAACAGTCCTACACACCTGGTGTGGAGAATCTGAGACCGGATGTATTGAGGTGGTTCCATTCATGGTCCAGTGCTGGATTTGTGTTGTGTCTGGATGCTGATAACTTACCATAGAACACTCCTGCACACCTGTCGTGGAGAATCTGAGACCCGCTGTATTGCAGTGAGGTCAGACAAAGACAATGTTTGTATCGCGATTTCCTCTCTCCAGATACTTTACTTTATTATAAAAAAGCACGTTAATTATAACTTTATTTTTATATTCTACCCTCAACTGTCCATATTGTATAACCAATATTTTTCTCATATTATTATACACGAATCAAAATACTTCACTGAGCCAGAATAAAAAGTGATCTCTCCTCCATGCGGAATACAAGGAGCAGTGCAGGCAGCTCCTTCTCACACACGGTAAGTATATTATCACTCACAGAATGACAGATTGAGAAAGAATCACAATCACTTACTGTAACTGAGATTGACGGACAGATACAGATGAAAACCCCACTCACATAACTGACATAGACATTTACAGAGTAAAATCTACACTCCCATACTAGACACAGACAGAAAGACAGAAACTGGCGCTCACATACCAGATACAGAGAGATAGAGAGTGAAATCCACAGCCACTCACCAGAAACTGGCAGGTACAGATAAAACCCAGCATGCATCCCGGAGACTGACAGATACAGTCCAAAAACAGGCTTCCATAACAGAAACTGGCAGCTGCTGGTTTAAACACTTACTCATAATAGAAACTGTCTGCACTAGATCAAAAACCCTCACTCACATACCAGAGATAGACAGATACAGAGTAAAATCCACACTCACATACCAGAAACTGACAGGTACAGAGAAACACCCACACTCACATACCAGTACCTGAGCGTTACAGCAGAAAAGCCACACTCATGTGTCAGAAATTGACAAGTAGAGTAAAACGCACAGTATTATATCAGGCACTGATTGACATAGATTAAATGAACTGTCACATAACAGAGAATTACAAATCGAGGGTATAACCCATGCACACATTCCAGAGCTTGAGAAGTACAGAGTAAAGCCTCTCTTCCACACCAGAAAATAAGAGGTACAAAATAAAAACCACACTTCCATACCAGAGGTGGACATGTAGACTGAAACACACACTCTCACATCAAGACACTGACAGATACAAAGAAAAATGTTCACTCACTTACCAGAAAACAACAGGTACAGAATAAATCACAAACTCACATTCCAGATACAGACAGGTACAGCGTTAAACCCGCACTCAAATAGCAGTAAATAACAGTTGCAGAGTAAAGCCACAAACAAATGTGCTGTACCTTTCTGTGATTCTTTAAAAGGACGATATCCCGAATGAATAATTCGACTAAATTAATGCTGTGGTTTCCTCTTACAAGAGCCGTTGCTTTGCTTTATGCTTTCTCAGTGCGTTGTGAAATTTATTTGCAATGGCCACCGGCATTGTCCCTTCCGACACGCCGTGCTTGGCCAGCTCCCCGGGCAGCACCAGACTCACGGCGGTCTGGATGTGTGGACACAATCCGAACACTCCAAACTATTAGAGGTTGGTGCCATCTCCTGGCCGCCAGCCAGTAGTGCAACAAGGTAACCATTCATCAAATCAAATCAAGTCAAATCAACTTTAATTGTCATTGTTAGTGCACAAGTGCAGTACAATGAAATGTAGGCTTGCGGCTCCCGAGAGTGTACATTTAGATTAAGACATTTAAACATTCAACATACATTTGGCTTGTAATACATTAACATAAACATAACCATAATTAAGTGCATTGGCAGATGTGCAGGCTTTGGAGTTTATTTGTGGAGTTCAGTAGGATGACAGCCCTGGGAAAGAAGCTGTTCCTAAATCTGATCGTAAGGGTGCAAATCCATCTGTAGCGTCTCCCAGATGGCAGGAGGGTGAACAGACTGTGGCTGGGGTGGGTCGGGTCTTTGATGATGGACCGTGACCTCCGTAAACAGTGTTTCTGGTATATGTGCTCTATGGTCGGTAGCTGGGTGCCGGTAATGCGTGGGCAGTTTTGACTACCCGCTGCAGGGCTTTCCGGTCATAGTAGCTACAGCTGCCATACCATACTGTGATACAGTTTGTCAGGATGCTTTCTATTGTGCAGCGGTAAAAGCTAGAGAGGATCAGGGGTGACAGGTAACATCCCTTCAGTAACTGTTTATATTGGAGAGAAATAAACTGAACACCTTGTTTATGTTCAGATTGAAATGATTGCAAAGTGTTTTACTCATCCTGACTAAAGCACCAAAGACCCATTGCGTGCGATCTGTAAATACAGAAGATTACATTTTAAAGTTAGAGCGATGGGGGACAGTGGTGATTGTAGCTGCTCTTTCGAGCGAGTTGATTGGTGTTCGAATTCGTGGCATCGCAACCAGGCTCCTGTTGATACAGTTTAGGTCACTCTATCGCAGTTTGATGCCTTCCAGCAAATGCCGTTTCACTGAAATTTACAACAACAAAAATCATCGCCCATTTGCTTCTCCCATAAAAATGATTTTCAATTTATTTTTGTGGATTATTATTTTTAACCTATAAAGAATTTTAAAATAATAAACGGAGTGAGGGCTCAATCCAAGCGATATAATTATTCACAGTGGCCATTTTTAATTGGAGGGAAATTGCCTCAGCATAGTGCTGACCTGATTAAAATGAGTGCTGTGTCTCTCACTTGACCCACTTAGGAGCCAAAAAAAGGATATAGTCCGTAAATATATAAATGACCATATGTGAGCGATAGTGGTATAGTGGTGAGCATAGCTGCCTTCCAAGCAGTTGACCCGGGTTCGTTTCCTGGCCATCGCAACCGAGGTACTTTTAATACCCCTCGCAGGTCAGAACTGACATGTGGAACCTTGCAGCAGGATTTTAAGGGAAAAAAATGTCCATTGCAACTGACAAAATACTTTCATCTTCCATGGAATCCCATGCGTCTCCCATAGAATTAAAAAGGAATTTTAAAACAACAGTAAAAATGGTGATCAAAAAAGAGAGAAGGTTTCAGGTCACAAACAGTGCTATGGACACTGCAGGGGAAGGTCATCACAGAATCACAGAAACCCCACAGTGCAGATAGAGGCCTTTTCGGCCCATCGGGCCTGCACCGACACATATCCCACCCGATCCCCGTAACCCCACGTATTTAATCCCCCTAACACTAAGGGTCAATTTATCATAGCCAATCAACCTAACCAGCACATCTTTGGACATGTATTAGAGATTGACAGACACAGAACAAAACAAACACTCGGACGACAGAAACTGGCAGATACAGAGTAAAGCCCATACGCAATTACGAGTAATTGACAGGTACAGGGTGAAAACCTCTCTTCCATACGAGAAACTGACAGGTACAATGAAAAGCCACCCACAATTTAGCAGAAACTGGCAGGTAAAGAGTAAGACTCACACTCACATTTCAGAGATTGTTTCCCCTCACAGGAGAATCTAGAACTATGGGGCAAAGGCTCCGGAGAAATGGCCGGCCTTTTAAGACTCAGATAAGGAGGAATTTCTTCACTCAGAGGGTTGTGAATATTTGGAATTCGCTGCCCCAAGGAGCTGTGGATGCTCAGTCGTTGATTATGTTTAAGGCTGATATAGATTCTTGTACTGCAGAGGAATTAAGGGATATCGGGAAAGGACAGGAAATCCGAGTTGAGTTCGAAGGTCAGCCATGATCTTATTGAATATCAGAGCAGGCTCGAGAGGCAGTATGGCCAACCCCTGCTCGAAATTCAAATGTTCTTAGAAAGTAAAACGAATACTCACATATCATAAATATGTCTGGTACAGATAAAACTATACTAATATACCAGAGAACGATGGGTAAAGAGTAGAACCCACTTTATATACCAAAGATTGACAGACACAGTGTAAAAAATACACTCAGACACCAGGGATTGACAGTTAGAGTGAACCCCACATGCAATTAGCAGAAATTGATTCTGTTGATACGATGCACTAAGTGCTGAAAAATCTATATATCTCAGTCTTGAATATACCCACCGACTGAGCATCCACAGCCCTCTGGGGTAGAATTGAAAAGATTTCTAACCCTCCGAGTGAGTACATTTCTGCTCATCCCAGACCTATAAAATTGAACCAGCACTACCATACACTTATACTCCAACCACTTGCAATAAGGGCAAATATAAAATTTAATTCCCAATTGATTGCTGTTAACTTTCTGTGATTCATGTACGGGGACACACAAATCCCTCTGAATACGAACATTTACTAGGCTTTCACCTTCTAAAAAATTCCGTATTTTCAATCATATAAAGTAAAACACACACACACATACCAGAGTCAGATTAATACAGAATAAAACCCACACTCAGCTACCAGAGACTGAACAACACACAGTAAAACCCGCACTCACACACCAGAGACTGTCAGGGACAGAGAGAAAGCCACACTCACATCGATGAAATTGAAAGGTACAGAATAAAGCCCACAGTCACATACCAGAGACATACAGATACAGAGTAAATATCACACTCACTTCCCAGAGATTGACTGATACAGTGTGAAATCCACACTTAAATACCAGAGACAGACAGATACAGAGTAAAACCCACACTCAATTCCCAGAGACTATTTTTTGTGGGGGCTGCGCGACCCATTCAGATTAACATGCATGTGCAGTTGTTGCCATTAGAACATCGTAGGATCTGCTGCACAGGACCGGCAGCTTAAAAGGAACATTTGCTATAGAATTATACCGACACTCACATACCAGAGACTAACAGATACAGAGTAAAACCGACACTCACATACCAGAGACTAACAGATACAGAGTAAAAGAGGGATGCGGTCACCTACACTGAGCACGCCAAGCGCAAGACGGTCACTGCCATGCATGTGGTGTACGCTCTGAAACGGCAGGGCCGCACTCTATGGATTCGGCGGCTGAACAACTCGACTCTTTCAACCAAACACAACACAAAGGCTCTTTTAAGAGCCACTCACCACCTCACAGAGAGAGCAGTGACCTGGGAGCGGGGATAGATTGACGATTTACATTGTGATCGGTGAAGATCTATATTTAATTACAAGATCAAATTTAGGTGTGGAGGTGTTTTAAATCAGCATACACACGAGGGTCGAATGGCCTTCTGTCGTTGAATCGCAGACATTTACGGCATAGAAGGAGGTTATTCGACCCTTCATCTCTGCCGGCCTAGCCTTGTCGGTAGCGGCACTTCTGTAAGTCAATTTCTGGTCTGGGATTTATGTGGGTGTTGATTTTACTCTATATCTGACACTTTCTGGGATCTGACTGAGAGTTACTGTGTATTTCTTAGGGTCTAGTATGTGAGTGTGTCTTTACTCTATAGCTCTCTGTCTCTGCGATGTATAGTATTATAGAAAGTTACGGCACAGAAGGAGGCCATTCGGCCCATCGTGTCTGTCGGCCATAAACAATCTATAAAGCCAAATCGCACTTTACAGCTCTTGGTCCGTTGTCTTGCAGTTTACAGCACTTATGGTCATATAAAAGTACTTTTATTAAATGCGATGAAGGTTTCTGTCTCTAACACCCTTTCAGGCAAAATAATTCCAGACCCCAACCACCCTGTGGGTGAAAATAAAATCTAATTTCACGGAATGTGTGAACCTCTTCAGGAACTCCCACTCCAGTGTGCGGGTCACACACTCGGTTTATCAGTAATTCGGATGATAATTAACATCGTCTCAATGAGGCCCATTTAATGAATGATAAAAGCGATTTGTAAAACGATCACATTTTTGTTGATTTAAGTGTGATAAAAATAAATCTGATCATCCGCTAAAATACAACCCTCGCCTCCCCCTCAGTTGTAGAAGCCACTTCTAAAACAGAGGAGGACAACATCGAAATTCTAACCGTAGAGCTGAGCAAAGTAATAGTGACCTCAGTGTACAAGACACCTGGCACAGATTTCAGCTTCTCTAACCCTGTACCCAACCTGCACAATAAACCACAGATCATCATTGGAGACTTTAATAGCCACATTACCCAATGGGGGTACAAGGAGACTAACAACGATGGAGAAGCAGTCGAAGAATGGATGGACACTAACCAGCTTAGTCTCATCCACGATCCTAAATTGCCAGCCTCCTTCCACAGTGCCCGCTGGAAATGTAGATATAATCCAGATCTTGCCATTGCCAGCAATGACATCGCTGGCCTCTGCAAGAAGCTTATCACAGACCCAATACCACAGACACAACACCGTCCTATTGGCATCCAGGTAAATGCAGCAGTGTTACCAACCGTTGTACCATTCAAAAGGCGCTTCAACTTCAAGAAGGCCGATTGCAACGGTTTCACACGAGCACTTGACCACAAGGTTAAACGCATTAAACCACTACCTGAGCACTGCAAGCTCTTTGCAAAAGCTGTCCAAAAAACAGCTAGAAGGAAGATCCCCCGAGGTTGCAGAGTACACTACAGCCCTGGTCTCACCAAGGAGAATGCTGAACTCTACTGGGAGTATGTCTAAATGTTTGAATCTGACCTCTTCTCAGAGGAAACAATATCTACCGGTGAGAGGGTGATGTTAAGTATCTCTCAAGAACGTCAAAACACCTGGAACACCATGATAGAGACAACAGATTTTACAAAAACAGCAAGAAGGCATGGTCTCTCATACGCAAACTTGGTGGTGATCCCAAGAAAGCTGCCCAACATCCAAATGTGTCTGCTAACCAAGTTGCACACCAATTGCTCCTAAGTGGAAAAATCAACAAGAAACAACCAAGAGCACAACTAGATAGGAAGAAGTACATCGATGATCCTGGCTTCACCATACCATTCACCCTGGAATAGCTGGAAACTGGTACATCTAGTCTAAAACATGGGAAAGCAATTGGTCTTGACAACATAGCAATGGAGCAGATAAAGCATTTTGGACAGCAAGCAAAGAAATAGCTCCTACAATTGTTCAACCACTGTCTGGCAACACACAAGCTACCTAATATCTGGCAGAAGGCACATGTAATAGCAGTATTAAACCTGGAAAAGATCCCTCAGATCCTAAGAGTTTTCGGCCAATTTCACTGCTTTGCCACACCTATAAGCTGTTTGAACGCCTGATACTCAATAGGATAGCACCAACTGTAGATGAGAAGATCATTCCAGAGCAAGCAGGTTTCTGCCCCGGCAAATCAACAACAAGCCAACTGCTCAACCTCACACAACACATCGAAGATGGTTTTGAGCAAGGGATGGTAACAGGTGCTGTTTTTATAGACCTGTCAGCAGCATACGATGCAGTGAACCATAGACATCTCCTCTGCAAGATTCTAGAGATGACAAAAGATATTCACTTAACAGAGCTTTTAGAAAGCATGCTTCAGAATCGCCTGTTCTGTGTTGAACTAGGTGGGAAGCGCAGCAGGTGGCATATTCAGAAGAATGGTCTTCCTCAGGGAAGCGTGCTTGCACCGCTGCTGTACAACATCTACATGAATGACCAACCTATAGACGGTGTCACACGCTGTTTTATATATGCTGATGACTTATGTGTCACTGCCCAAAGCACTGATTTTAACACCGTGGAGAAAACGCTTTCTGAGGCCTTGGAGGGACTAAAATCCTACTATGAAGAAAACCATCTTCGCGCAAACCCATCAAAGACGCAAGTTTGTGCATTCCACCACAGAAACTGTGAAGCCAAACGCCAGTTGAAAGTAACCAGGTGTGGAGCAACACTGATGCTTTGCGCGCACCCTGTCTACTTAGGAGTTACCCTGGACCGATGTCTCACCTTCAAGAACCACATCGAGAAGACAAAGGTGAAAGTAAGTGCACGAAACAGCATCCTGAATAAGCTCACTAACACAAGATGGGGAGCAAGCCCGAAAACATTGCGAACCAGTGCACCTGCTCTTTGCTATTCCACTGCCGAATACACCTGCCCTGCATGGGAAAGGTCTACTCATGCCAAGAAGATGGATGCCGTTCTGAATGCAAGCTGCCGATTTATCACAGGTTGCTTAAAACCAACAAACACCAACAGCCTATATATCCTGGTGGGTATCGCCCCTGCTGATATTAGAAGAACGGTAGCCAGCAAGATAGAGCGACTCCGTCAAACATCAGATGAGAGGCACCCTCTGCCCTGTCATACACCTACACCCAGCCGTCTAAAGTCAAGGAAGAGCTTCATGAACAGTGTTGTTCCATTACAATCAACCTCATCTGAAGCCCGCATCGCCTTGTCGAAAGATTGGCTCGCCAGTCTTGAACAACCCCCAGCGATGGAAATTTTACCTGATGAAAGCCTCCCCCCAGGAGCTAATTGCAACTGGGCAATCTGGAAGTGCATTAACAGACTTAGGACCGGTGTAGGTTGCTCAAAAGTGTCACTAAGCAAATGGGGATATTCAACCAGTCCGACAGCTTGTGAATGTGGAACTGAGGCACAGAATATGCAACATCTCCTGCAATGCACATTGTTAGAGGAACCCTGCACTGTTGCAGATCTTGCCGAATCCAACAACAAGGCACAAAAATGTGTCCAGTTCTGGCTGGGCTATGTGTAGACTGTCCGTGGACACGATAAGAAGAAGAAGCCTCCCCCTCCCCCACACTTTTTAAACCGACGGGAAGGGCCCATGCGAGCACCGCTCCCCCAGCAGATGCCGTTTCCTCTGTGCTCGGCTGATAAGGACTAAAAAAACACGGTCGTGGTTGCTCTTTCCCTCTGCTCTCTGTCCAGTTCATTTACAGCGCCTGCTGACGAATTAAAAGCTTGTTTAAGGGACGATACTCTGATTTCAGTCACTTTATTCTCTGTCAAGACCTTTCCAATTTATTTATGCAATTTAGGAGTCATCCGTTTATTAAGTGAGACTTCCTGCAGTGTAACAAGGCAGAATGGGAGTTATTTTAGAGAACAGAAGGGGGCCAGATTGATCACTATGTCCCTCTTCCCTTTTCACAGCAGGACTCCCAGTTCTAATTTGACTCCCGCAGCCGCGCCTGTGCAAATGATCGGTCGATAATCTGTGAAACCTCACTTTTACAAAGATTGACCTGGAATGTCTCCTGTTACAGAATCAATGGGGATTGAATCGCACCTGTTACAGTTTGAAATTGATCCCGAAATTAATCCTGATTGTATCTGTTAGGTCCGTGATTCTTTAAATAGGATGTTTCCCCAAGAACTACACGGAGGCTGTAACTTAACAATCAACAGGTGTTTACTGGAGTAGAGTAGTCTCAAGACTGAAGTATAGAAGCCTGCTCCGGCTTTATATACAGGTGTGGTCACTGCCAGTACTACAGTACACAGGAGCTGTAAAACAGTTCTCTCTTAAAGGTACATACACAACAATTCCTCCCCTTTTAGATTAACAGTACCCATAACATTCAAATAACAGTTAACACTTTAACATGCACATTAAACAGAAATAGTCCATTTATAAATTCAGTCTTTGGGGCGGCTTCCTGATCCTTTCTGGATAGCGCCTTTCCTGAGGTTCTTGTTCTTGGTGCGGAGGCGATTCTGGCCCCTTTCCATCGGTTCCCACTGCTACTGTTTCTGAGGTAGATGCTACCAGTATGTCGGGTTCATTCCCAGGTACGCGAGACATGGGGTTGACTCGTTCCTGTAACGCTAAGATCTGGTCGACGTGGCATAGAAACATAGAAGATAGGAGCAGGAGTAGGCCATTCGGCCCTTCGAGCCTGCTCTGCCATTCAATGTGATCATGGCTGATCATCCAAATTCAGTACCCTGTCCCTGCCTTTTCCCCATATCCCTTGATCCCTTCAGCCTCAAGGAACATATCCAACTCTTTCTTGAATATATTTAATGAACTGACCTCCACCGCCCTCTGTGGCAGAGAATTCCACAGGTTCACCACTCTCTGGGTGAAGAAATTCCTCCTCATTTCAGTCCTAAATGGCTTACCCCTTATCCTTAGACTATGACCCCTGGTTCTGGACTCCCCGGCCATCAGAAACATCCTTCCTGCATCTAGTCTGTCCAGACCTGACAGAATTTTATAGGTTTCGATGAGATCCCCTCTCAATCTTCTAAACTCCAGTGAGTATAAGCCCATTCGACACAATCGCTCCTCATATGTCATTCCTGCCATCCCAGGTATCAGCCTGGTGAATCTTCGCTGCACTCCCTCCATGGCAAGAACGTCCTTCCTCAGGTATGGTGACCAAAACTGCACACAATACTCAAGGTGCGGTCTCACCAAGGCCCTGTACAATTGTAGCAAGACATCCTTGTTCCTGTACTCGAACCCTCTTGCTACGAAGGCCAACATACCATTTGCCTTCTTAACCGCCTGCTGCACCTGCATGCTTACCTTCAGCAACTGGTGCACAAGGACACCCAGGTCTCTTTGCACTTCCCCTTCTCCCAATCTATTGCCATTCAAATAATAATCTGCCTTGCTGTTTTTGCCACCAAAGTGGATAACCTCACATTTATCCACATTATAGTGCATTTGCCATGTTTCTGCCCAATCACTGTAAGATTCGAAATTTTCCGTAATTTAATCACGCAACAAAACAGGGTTAATAAGACAGTTTATTGACCAAGAGAAAGCTTGTACAGAAAAACCTTTGATAAAAAAAGGGCATACAAAATGCCCACCGGACCTCGTGATCAGTTTCTGGGACCATTTGATTTCTGTTACTGCAAGCCAGACAGGCTTGTGGATTGACGACAGTAAGCCCGCGAAAGCCAGTATTGGGAAACCGAAACTCAGGGAATGGAGCATACATATTAATTGGATTCTAAGTACAAGACAGTTTCAGGTAACAGGATGGGGCCCATCAAGAAATGGGCGGACAATTGAATGAACACTTAAACCCATTTACTGTACAAAGGAAAGACCGTTTAACAGCCATCAAGGGCAATCTCCAGACCGATCAATATACGAACCGAGTTAAGGTGACAAAGTAAAAGACATTATCGGCCAGGAAGGCCAGTTAAGCTGTCATCGGCTCCCGTTACAAGACAAAGCGCCCCTGTAGAGATTTCTGCCCGCCAAAAATATTACAAAGACAGGACTATGATTTGGCGGGAGATAAGACTGTCCCAAAAAGGTATAACTATGGATTGAAAAGTCCATCAGGGGCTTCACCTCTTCAGCGCTTCAAAACACTTCAGGACAGACATTTCCGGTCGAGACCTTCACACAGCATTTTCGGTTCGGAACGGAAGATGACGAAAACCCTTCGGATTGGAAGCCAGGCAGGGCCCGACTACGACAGGAAGACGAAGGAGGGTGGCCCGGGTGCTCTTGTCGGGAGATCATCGACGACCCAGGCCGAAGGAGAAGACACCCTCCAGCGCTGCCTCGAAGGATAATTATGACGGCATAAAGAAAGCAATTCGGTACCAGCGCCCCATCCTGGGGAAGACCATTGGGAGATCATCGACGACCCAGGCCGAAGAAGAAGACACCCTCAGGAAAACCGACGATCCAGGCTGGAGAAAAAGGACACTCCGGGCCTAGCACTCCCGTGCCTCAACATCCCATTCTCAGCTTTCCAGTAATGGACTTTCCCATGTGTATCCGGTTCTTCAACAACTTTTAACGGACTCAGTCATGACGATCACTCATCGGGACTGTATCTGCTGCTCCATCGCCTGAGAGAAAAACAAGCTGCGCCAGAAGTTTCCAAATCCACATGACGATGGAAAACGGTGCCAAAAGGCTGTGAACCCCCTTTTTCGCGATTCAGAAAGTGCTGAGCATGATCCCGAGTTCCTCAAGTCGAAACTTAGTCTAGGTCTAGGGGAGGGGGTAAGGGTAATTGTAATGTGTTTCCCCTTTTACGATGTGCCGTGTGTTCCCCATTTCCATAGGGTTAAGTTTATAGATATGTGTATGCTTGTAGTTACTTTAATCTGTGCTTATGACATGTATTTTATAATGCTGCAAACTGTTTAATAATAAAAGCATCCATTTCGTGCTATTCAACCTGGTCTATTGAGTTTTTCTCTGCACTACAGTTCCATGCACCTAAGTCCAAGGTCTAGAACCGTAGGGAAGAGTGGGTTGAACCACTCAAGGGTAATTATTGCACGAAGCCTGGTAGGAGACCAGAACGGGCAAGAGAAACCCCCAACACTCCCAACCTGTCCAAATCGTACTGGAGTTTCCCGACATCCTCCTCGCAGCTTACCCTCCCGCCCAGCTTTGTGTCGTCTGCAAATTTGGAGATATTACATCCAATTCCCTCGTCCAGATCATTAATACATATTGTGAACAGCTGGGGTCCTAGGACTGATCCTTGTGGTACCCCACTAGTCACTGCCTGCCACTCGGAAAATGACTCATTTATTCCAACTCTTTGCTTTCTGTCCGCCAACCAGTTCTCTATCCAAGTCAAAAACTTGCCCCCAATCCCATGTGCCTTAATTTTGCACGCTAATCTCTTGTGTGGGACCTTATTGAAAGCCTTCTGAAAGTTCAAATACACCACATCCACTGGTTCTCCCTCATCTATTTTACCAGTTACATCCTCAAAAAATTCCAGTAGATTAGTCAAGCATGATTTACCTTTTGTAAATCCATGTTGACTTTGTCCAATCCTGTCACTGCTTTCCAAGTGCTCTGCTAATACATCTTTTATAATAGACTCCAGCATTTTCCCCACTACCGATATCAGGCTTACCGGTCTATAATTCCCCGCTTTTTCTCTACCACCTTTTTTGAATAGTGGGGTAACATTAGCTACCCTCCAATCCATGGGTACCGTTCCAGAGTCTATCGAGTTCTGGAAGATGATCAGTAATGCATCTACTATCTCTAGGGCCACTTCCTTAAGTACCCTGGGATGTAGACCATCAGGCCTTGGGGATTTATCGGCCTTCAGTCCCATCAATTTTCCTAACACCATTTTCCTACAAATACTGATTTCTTTCAGTTCCTCGCTTTCATCAGACCCTATGTTCCCCGGCATCTCTGGGAGGTTATTTGTGTCCTCCTTTGTGAAGACAGAACCAAAATATGCATTTAGTTGGTCTGCCATTTCCTTGTTTCCCATTATAAATTCCCCTGATTCTGACTGTAAGGGACCTACGCTTGACTTCACTAATCTTTTTATCTTCACATATCTATAAAAGCTTTTACAGTCAGTTTCTATGTTCCCTGGTAGCTTACTCTCATATTCTATTTTCCCTTTCTTAATTAATCCCTTTGTCCTCCTTTGTTGACTCCTAAACTGCTCCCAATCCTCAGGATTATTGCTTTTTCTAGCCAATTTATATGTCCTCTCCTTGGATCTTATGCTATCCCTAATTTCCCTAGTTAGCCACGGTTGAGTCACCTTTTTTGTTTTATTTTTACGCCAAACTGGGATGAACAAATTCTGTAGCTCATCCATTCGGTCTTTGAATGTTTGCCATTGCCTATCCACCGTCAACCTTTTGAGCGCCATTCCCCACTCAATCCTACCCAACTCACTCCTCAGACCATCGTAGTTTCCCTTATTTAAATTGACAACCCTTGTCTCTGAGTCAACTACTTCATTCTCCATCTTAATGAAGAATTCGATCATATTATGATTGCTCCAACCCAAGGGGCCTCGTACAACAAGATTGCTAATTAATCATTTCTCATTGCATAATACCCAGTCTAAGATGGCCTGATCTCTGGTTGGTTCTTCGACATATTGGTCCAGGAAACCATCCCGTAAACACTCCAGGAATTCCTCCTCCACAGTATTGTTACTAATTTGGTTGGCCCAATCTACATGTAGGTTAAAGTCACCCATGATGACTGCTGTGCCCTTATTGCACGCTTCTTTAATTTCCCTTTTAATGCCATCCCCAACAATGTTCTCCCCGACATCCACTGTGTACATTAATGGCCCCTGCCGTGTGCATATCATTCCGGGTTGCCATTTCTCTGTTCGTTAATCACGGGCCAAGTCTGGTTGTCCTATATTGAATCTCCTTGTCAGCTTCTCATTGATGTGCTGGAATTGTTTATCCTTGACATTTCTTCGCTCATTTGGTCTGACAAATCCAGGCGAGGTCTCAACCTTTGGTTAAAGAACATCATGGCCGGGGTCTGGTTGGTGATTGTATGTGTCGCATTTCTGTAGGCTAACAGGAAATTGTCCACCTTATGCTGCAGTGGAATGTCGTCATTGCACATGGCACTTACTGCTTTTTTAAAGGTTTGTACAACCCTCTCAGCCAATCCATTGGTGGCTGGATGATAAGGAGCGGAGGTGTAATGCCTTACCCCATTTCTTTTCATAAATCTTCGAAACTCTTCGGACACAAACTGTGGTCCGTTATCAGAGCAAATCTGCTCTGGCAAGCCGTTCCTGGCAAAGATGGTCCGTAGGACTGCAATAGTTTTCTCCGTGGTGGTGGAGGACATTTGGATCACCTCAGGGCATTTCGAGTGCGAATCCACAGTTATTAAAAACATTGAGTCCATGAATGGACTAGCAAAATCAATATGCACCCATTGCCATGGAGAGGAGGGCCACTCCCAAGGGTGTAGAGGGGTATGTGGTGGTGCATTTTGGACCTTCTGGCATCCTGAGCAGCTTTTAGTTAGGTCCTCGAATGGTTGATCAATCCCCGGCCACCACACATAAGCCCTAGCAAGGCTTTTCATTTTCACCCCTCCCAGATGACCTTCGTGAAGCTCATTTAGCACTCTCTCCCTTAACTTGGGTGGAATTACCACTCGGAATCCACACATCACTGTCCCCTCGCACACTGACAGCTGTTCTCTTCTGGATGAGAATGCTGGCAACAGTGAGTTGCCATGTGTTGGCCATCCCCTCACCGTCAAATCATATACCCGAGACAGTGTCGGATCATTGCGGGTCTCCTTCTCTATATCCGCATTAGTTACTGGCAATCGTTCAATTATTGACGAATAAAATATCTCGATAGGGTCCGCTGCTGGTGCTTCCTCCACAGTAGGCAGTGGCAAGCATGATAGTCCATCAGCATTTCCGTACTGTTTCGTGCCTTTATATTCTATTTCATATTGGTTCACCCCTAGAAAAAGGGACAATCTTTGTAACCGTTGTGCAGTCATTACCGGAAAGCCCTTCTTTGGATTAAAGATGGAGACAAGTGGTTGGTGGTTGTAATGAAATGTGTTTGGCTTGCCTGTATTCGTTTTGCACTCATGTATATTACCCTCCCCCACACGGTGTATAGTTTCACTTCCTCTTTCCTGACTAACCTGGAATGTTCCAGGTCTTGGCTCTTGGCTCCACCCCTGACTTCTCTTACATAAAGATCCCAGGATCTTTATGACTCATTCCTGCGAGCCAGTCAGTGTGTTGAGATGTTAGCTCTGATCTTAGTGATTAAAAGCCAACTTGTTAAAGTTTATAACTTCTAGTTTTGTGGTTATTGAAGGCACATCAGTGGTCAGTCAGCAAGGTGAACTTCTGTCCATGCAGATAGTGGTTGAATTTTTTTACTCCCCATACTAGGCTGAGGGCCTCCCTGTCAATCTGGGCATAGTTGCACTCGGCTGAGGTTAGTGACCGAGATGCAAAGGCTACTGGCCTCTCCAACCTGTCCAGGAATTTGTGCAACAACACCGCTCCAATACCATAGGGTGATGCATCACATGCCAACCAGATTGGTAGTGCTGGGTTGAAATGGGTCAACACCTCTTTTGATGTGATCAAATCTTTGCACTTCTGGAAAGCTCATTTACATTCGTCATTCCGCTTCCATAGTACCCCCGTTTGCAGTATGGTATTCAGTGGGTGTACTACTGTAGACAAATTTGGTAAGAACTTATGGTAGTAGTTCACCAATCCGAGGAACGACCTCAGTTGTGACATATTTTCCGGTGCTGGAGACTTGACTACTGCCTTAATCTTTTCAGGGGACTTATGTAACCCCTCTTCATCAATAATGTGGCCACAATACGAGATCTGCTTCTGGAAAAACTCGCACTTGTGGCGATTAGCTCATTGCCCATATTCCTTTAATCTAGTGAGCACCTTCTCCAGGTTGGAGAGGTGCTCACTGTCATTTTCGCCCGTGACCAGGATGTCGTCCAAATAACACTGGGTCCCTGGAATTCCTTGCAGGACTTGATCCATTGCCCTTTGCCAAATAGCCGTAGCTGATGCTACCCCGAACACCAGTCGGTTGTATTGATAGAGACCTTTATGAGTGTTGATCGTGAGGTATTGTTTCGAGGCTTCTTCTACCTCCATTTGCAAATAAGCCTGGGCCACATCAATTTTGGTGAAGTGTTTACCCCCAGATAGCGAGTCGAAAATATCCTCAATCCGTGGAAGCGGATATTGTACCTTGTGAAGGACTGGGTTCACTGTCACCTCGAAATCCCCACAGATGCGGACCTGCTTTGGTTCCCCAGGCATATTACTCAACGACCTCTTCATTACAGGGATGATGGGTGTAGCCCACTCGCTCCAGTCTACTTTGGACAGTACTCCTGAATGTTTCAACCCTTCCAGCTCTGCTTCAACGGCTGGTCGGATCGCATAAGGCACCGGTCTGGCCTTAAAAAACTTTGGACTTGCATTTTCCTCTATTTTAATCGTTGCTGTTATGACTTTTAGTGTTCCGAGTCCCTCCTGGAACACCTCTTGTGCGTCAGTTAGCAGTTTTGACAGTCGTCCAGGTGTGGCGTCGTCATTCTTTTTGGCCTCAACCTTCAGTCCCTGTATGGAATGCCAATCTAGTTGTATCTTCCAGATACATCCACGTCCTTGTAGTGGTGGTCCTCCATCTGGCAATACATATAGGTCCATTTTAGGTATTTCCTGGCCTTTGTATATCACTTTCACCCTTATTTTTCCTTTGGGGCAGACTTTTTCCCCCGTGTACATCTTCAAGACAATCTCTGTAGCTTCCAAGGGTATATGTGGAAATAACCGCTTGTAGTCCCTTTGGTTTATGACTGTGGTAAACCACTGTTATACCTGCCTGTGTGGGTGTTTGTATTCCACTGTGTACATGTCTGTACATGCCTCGGCTGACTCCTCCCACGAGTCCAGGTATAAAGGTGACTGCTCCACAGTCCCTCTGTATTCTGGACTGGTCGACCACTCGAGGCACACCTTCATTCTCTTGTTAATATAAGCCTTTTAGTCACTCGCTTAACCTCAGTCTTTTGAGTAATTGATAGCGCATCAATTTTATTAACAAGATTTTTTTATAATGGAGAAGATCCTCACACCAGCATGCCTGGACTTAGACCTGGGAAAGGTGGGACTTGTACAAGTCGGACGGTTTACACCTGAACCAGGGGGGAACCAATATCCTTGCGGGGAGGTTTGCTAGCACTGCTGGGGAGGGTTAAAACTAACTTGGCAGGGGTTTGGGGTACAGAGTGGAGCTATAGTAGGGGGTGATTTACGGCCAAATACAGAGGGAAAAACAAGTCAGCTGGGAAGGCAGAGCAAATATGTGAAGGCAAAAGAGAATATGGCAGGGCTGGAAGGCATTTATTTTAATGCAAGGAGTCTTGCAAATAAGGTGGATGAACTGAAGTTGTTGTTGAACACATGGGAGTACGATACTGTTGCTATCACGGAGACATGGTTGAGGGAGGGTCAGGACTGGCAGCTCAATATTCCGGGGTATAGAATCTTCAGGTGAGACAGAGGGGGGTGTAAAAGGGGAGGGGGTGTTGCAATATTAATTAAGGAGTCAATTACTGCTGTAAGGAGGGATGATATATTAGCGGGTTCCTCTAATGAGGCCATATGGGTAGAACGTAAAAACAAAAAGGGGGCAAGCACTTTGCTGGGAGTGTACTATAGGCCCCCAAAAAGTCAGGGGGAGATAGAGGAACAGATATGTAGGCAAATCTCAGAAAAGTGCGAAAATAATAGGGTAATAATAGTGGGGGATTTCAACTTCCCCAATATAAATTGGGACAGTCAGAGTGTGAAAGGCTTAGAGGGTGCAGAATTCTTAAAGTGCATCCAGGAGAGCTTTTTGAGCCAACATGTAGAAAGTCCTACAAGAGAGGGGGCGGTACTGGACCTAATTCTGGGGAATGTAGCCGGGCAAGTGGTGGAAGTGTCAGTAGGAGAGCATTTTGGCGACAGTGACCATAATTCGGTGAGATTTAAGGTGGTCATGGAAAAAGACAAAGACGGCCCGGAAATAAGGGTTCTAAATTGGGGGAAGGCCGATTTTAATATGATAAGGCAGGATCTGGCCAAAGTGGACTGGGAGCAGCTGCTTATAGGAAAATGCACATCAAAACAGTGGGAGACTTTCAGAAGGGAAATAGAGAGAGTACAACGCCAACATGTTCCTGTAAAGGTCAAGGGTGGGACCAACAAGCAAAGGGAACCTTGCATGACAAGGGATATACAAAAATGCATTAGAAATAAAAGGGGGGCTTCTGGCAGTTACAAAAGACTAAAGACAGAAGAAGCCCTAGAGGAGTATAAAATGTGCAGGGGCATACTTAAAAAAGAAATTAGGAGGGTGAGGAGGGGCCATGAAATAACACTGGCGAGCAAAATAAAGGAAAATCCTAAGATGTTTTGTAAGTATATTAAGGGCAAGAGGATAACCAGGGAAAGGGTAGGGCCCATTAGGGACCAAAGTGGCAATCTGTGTGTAGAGCCAGAGAATGTAGGCAGGGTTTTAAATGAATTTTTTGCATCTGTGTTCACTATGGAGAAAGACGATGCAGACATAGAAATCGGGCAAGGGGACTGTGACGTACTTGAACATATTAGCATCGAGAGGGAGGAGGTGCTAGCGGTTTTAGCGGGCCAAAAAGTGGATAAATCCCCAGGCCCGGACGAGATGTATCCCAGGCTGCTGTGGGAGGCAAGGGAGGAGATTGCAGGGGCTCTGACACTAATTTTCAGAACCTCTCTGGCCACAGGGGATGTACCAGAGGACTGGAGAACAGCTAACGTAGTACCATTATTCAAGAAGGGTAGCAGGGATAAACCAGGGAATTACAGGCCAGTGAGTCTAACATCTGTGGTGGGGAAATTATTGGAAAAAATTCTGAGGGACAAAATTAATCTCCACTTGGAGAGGCAAGGATTAATCGGGGATCGTCAGCATGGCTTTGTCAAGGGTAAATCATGTCTAACAAACCTGATCGAATTTTTCGAGGGGGTGACTAGTGGGGTGGATGAGGGAAATGCTGTGGATGTGGTTTACATGGACTTCAGTAAAGCTTTTGACAAAGTCCCGCATAGGAGACTGGTCAAGAAGGTAAGAGCCCATGGGATCCAGGGTGCCTTGGCGCGTTGGATCCTAAGCTGGCTGAGTGGCAGGAGGCAGAGGGTGATGGTCGAAGGTTGCTTTTGTGACTGGAAGCCTGTGTCCAGTGGGGTACCTCAGGGATCGGTGCTGGGTCCCTTATTGTTTGTGATCTACATAAATGATTTGGATGAGAATGTAAAAGGTATGATCAGTAAGTTCGCAGATGACACGAAAATTGGTGGGGTGGTAAATTGCGAGGAGGAAAGCCTCCGGCTACAGGACGATATAAACGGGTTGGTCAGATGGGCGGAAAAGTGGCAAATGGAATTTAACCCTGAAAAGTGCGAGGTGATGCATTTTGGACGGACAAATAAGGCAAGGGAATGCACAATGAGTGGTAGGACCCTAGGAAGTACAGAGGGTTAGAGGGACCTTGGTGTACATGTACATAGATCCCTGAAGGCAGCGGAGCAGGTAGATAAGGTGGTTAAAAAGGCATACGGGATACTTGCCTTCATTAGCCGAGGCATAGAATATAAGAGCAGGGAGGTTATGATGGAGCTGTACAAAACGCTGGTGAGGCCACAGCTGGAGTACTGTGTGCAGTTCTGGTCGCCTCACTATAGGAAGGATGTGATTGCTTTGGAGAGGGTGCAGAGAAGATTCACCAGGATGTTACCTGGGATGGAGCGCCTCAGCTATGAAGAGAGGCTGGACAGGCTGGAGTTGTTTTCCTTGGAGCAGAGAAGGCTGAGGGGGGACCTGATTGATGTGTACAAAATGATGAGGGGCATAGATAGGGTAGATAAAGAGGAACTTTTCCCCTTAGTGGGGGGGTCAATAACTAGGGGGCATAGATTCAGGGTAAGGGGCGGGAGATTTAGAGGGGATTTGAGGAGGAACTTTTTCACCCAGAGGGTGGTTGGAATGTGGAACTCAATGCCTGAAAGGGTGGTGGAGGCAGGAACCCTCACAACATTCAAGAAGCATTTGGATGTGCACTTGAAATGCCATTGCATACAAGGCTATGGACCAAATGCTGGAAAATGGGATTAGACTGGACAGGGATGGATGGGCGGCGCAGACACGATGGGCCGAAGGGCCTCTTTCTGTGCTGTAAAACTCTATGACTCTATGACTCTATGACCATTGGGAGGCGGATGCATCCAGCAAGTTTGCTCACTGGCTTAGGTGCTTTGAAAGATTCCTGATCGCCTCCGCTGCAACGGTCAAATCGGATGAGGACAAACTGGATGTCCTGACCTCCAAAGTGAACCACCGAGCGTACTCGGTCATCCAGGACGCAACCTTGTACACGGCTGCTCTCAAGCTCCTCAAGGACCAGTACACGCGCCCAGTGAACGAGGTGTGCGCCAGGCACCTCCTGGGGAGTCGTAAACAATAACCTGGGGAATCGACCGAGGAATACCTTCAGGCACTGTCTGTGCTTGGCCGGGCCTGTGGTTGTAAGGATGTAAAGGCCGCCGTGTACACAGAGGAACTTATCCCGGACGCTTTTGCAGTGGGCCACAGGTCCAATTACACCCGACAGCGACTGTTGGAGCAGAGTGACCTCGACCTCAACAAGGCCTCTGAACTCACACTATCATTGGGCGCAGCCTACCGGGGCATGGATGCCTACTCCTCTGCACCGTGGACGCCACAGGGAACGACAGCCTGGGACACGGTAGGACCGTCTCATAGCGCTGTGCCACCCCAGCCACATCCCAGCAATGGCCCAACTACCGCAGCAGTGTCCCAAGGCCAGAAATGCTACTTCTGTGGCCAGGCCAAACACCCCAGAGCGCGCTTCCCGGCGAAAAATGTCATCTGCTCGGGCTGCAGGAAGAAGGGAGTGTACTATAGGCCCCCAAACAGTCAGGGGGAGATAGAGGAACAGATATGTAGGCAAATCTCCGAGAAGTGCGAAAATAATAGGGTAATAATAGTGGGGGATTTCAACTTCCCCAATATAAATTGGGACAGTCAGAGTGTGAAAGGCTTAGAGGGTGCAAAATTCTTAAAGTGCATCCAGGAGAGCTTTTTGAGCCAACATGTAGAAAGTCCTACAAGAGAGGGGGCGGTACTGGACCTAATTCTGGGGAATGTAGCTGGGCAAGTGGTGGAAGTGTCAGTAGGAGAGCATTTTGGCGACAGTGACCATAATTCGGTGAGATTTAAGGTGGTCATGGAAAAAGACAAAGACGGCCCGGAAATAAGGGTTCTAAATTGGGGGAAGGCCGATTTTAATATGATAAGGCAGGATCTGGCCAAAGTGGACTGGGAGCAGCTGCTTATAGGAAAATCCACATGAAAACAGTGGGAGACTTTCAGAAGGGAAATAGAGAGAGTACAACGCCAACATGTTCCTGTAAAGGTCAAGGGTGGGACCAACAAGCAAAGGGAACCTTGGATGACAAGGGATATACAGAAATGCATTAGAAATAAGAGGGGGGCTTTTGGCAGTTACAAAAGACTAAAGACAGAAGAAGCCCTAGAGGAGTATAAAAAGTGCAGGGGCATACTTAAAAAAGAAATTAGGAGGGCGAGGAGGGGCCATGAAATAACACTGGAGGGCAAAATAAAGGAAAATCCTAAGATGTTTTATAAGTATATTAAGGGCAAGAGGATAACCAGGGAAAGGGTAGGGCCCATTAGGGACCAAAGTGGCAATCTGTGTGTCGAGCCAGAGGATGTAGGCGGGGTTTTAAATGAATTTTTTGCATCTGTGTTCACTATGGAGAAAGACGATGCAGACATAGAAATCGGGCAAGGGGACTGTGACATACTTGAACATATTAGCATCGAGAGGGAGGAGGTGCTAGCGGTTTTAGCGGGCCAAAAAGTGGATAAATCCCCAGGCCCGGACGAGATGTATCCCAGGCTGCTGTGGGAGGCAAGGGAGGAGATTGCAGGGGCTCTGACACTAATTTTCAGAACCTCTCTGGCCACAGGGGATGTACCAGAGGACTGGAGAACAGCTAACGTAGTACCATTATTCAAGAAAGGTAGCAGGGATAAACCAGGGAATTACAGGCCAGTGAGTCTAACATCTGTGGTGGGGAAATTATTGGAAAAAATTCTGAGGGACAAAATTAATCTCCACTTGGAGAGGCAAGGATTAATCAGGGATAGTCAGCATGGCTTTGTCAAGGGTAAATCATGTCTAACAAATCTGATCGAATTTTTCGAGGGGGTGACTAGTGGGGTGGATGAGGGAAATGCTGTGGATGTGGTGTACATGGACTTCAGTAAAGCTTTTGACAAAGTCCCGCATAGGAGACTGGTCAAGAAGGTAAGAGCCCATGGGATCCAGGGTGCCTTGGCGCATTGGATCCTAAACTGGCTGAGTGGCAGGAGGCAGAGGGTGATGGTCAAAGGTTGCTTTTGTGACTGGAAGCCTGTGTCCAGTGGGGTACCTCAGGGATCGGTGCTGGGTCCCTTATTGTTTGTGATCTACATAAATGATTTGGATGAAAATGTAAAAGGTATGATCAGTAAGTTCGCAGATGACACGAAAATTGGTGGGGTGGTAAATTGCGAGGAGGAAAGCCTCCGGCTACAGGACGATATAAACGGGTTGGTCAGATGGGCGGAAAAGTGGCAAATGGAATTTAACCCTGAAAAGTGCGAGGTGATGCATTTTGGACGGACAAATAAGGCAAGGGAATACACAATGAGTGGTAGGACCCTAGGAAGTACAGAGGGTCAGAGGGACCTTGGTGTACATGTACATAGATCCCTGAAGGCAGTGGAGCAGGTAGATAAGGTGGTTAAAAAGGCATATGGGATACTTGCCTTCATTAGCCGAGGCATAGAATATAAGAGCAGGGAGGTTATGATGGAGCTGTACAAAACGCTGGTGAGGCCACAGCTGGAGTACTGTGTGCAGTTCTGGTCGCCTCACTATAGGAAGGATGTGATTGCTTTGGAGAGGGTGCAGAGAAGATTCACCAGGATGTTACCTGGGATGGAGCGCCTCAGCTATGAAGAGAGGCTGGACAGGCTGGAGTTGTTTTCCTTGGAGCAGAGAAGGCTGAGGGGGGACCTGATTGAGGTGTACAAAATAATGAGGGGCATAGATAGGGTAGATAAAGAGGAACTTTTCCCCTTAGTGGGGGGGTCAATAACAAGGGGGCATAGATTCAGGGTAAGGGGCAGGAGATTTAGAGGGGATTTGAAGAGGAACTTTTTCACCCAGAGGGTGGTTGGAATGTGGAACTCAATGCCTGAAAGGGTGGTGGAGGCAGGAACCCTCACAACATTCAAGAAGCATTTGGATGAGCACTTGAAATGCCATTGCATACAAGGCTATGGACCAAATGCTGGAAAATGGGATTAGACTGGACAGGGATGGATGGGCGGCGCAGACACGATGGGCCGAAGGGCCTCTTTCTGTGCTGTAAAACTCTATGACTCTATGACTCTATACACCAGCAGCTGCAAGGCCAAAACTACCCCGAACCCCAGCAGTGCCGCGTGTGGGCCGTGTGGGCCGCCATCTTGGGCCTCCCCAGCCATGTGTGAACCACCGGAACAGCAGCCATTTTGGACGCCTCCAGCCACATGGGGATCATGGACGCCGCCATCTTGGACGCCAGCTGGGACGCAGCAGGCCCCCAACACCACCTCATCTGATACCTGCAGTGACACACCGACCCCTACGCTGGCCTCCTTTACGCTGGACCAAGCGAGACCGCACCAACTGGCCCGGTCCACAATGGACATTAAGGTAAATGGTCATGAAACAACCTGCCTTTTTGACTCTGGGAGCATGGAGAGCTTCATCCACCCCGACACGGTGCGGCGTTGCTCTCTCCCAGTCCTGCCTGTGCACCAGCGGATTTCTATGGCCTCCAAGTCCCAGTCAGCGGACATTGGCGGCTTCTGCGTGGTGACACTCTTAGTAGACGGGATTGTGTATGATAATTTTAAACTTCTGGTCCTGCCCCACCTCTGCGCTGCCGTTCTACTGGGGTTAGATTTTCAGTGCCACCTTAAAAGTGTTACGATGGCATACGGTGGACCCCTCCCCCCACTCACAGTCCACAGCCAGCAGCTTCCAAATTGCCCGCCGCGCACCAGGTGCAACCTCTCCACACTCAGAGTCACCGCCCCCCCCACTGTTTGCTAAGCTCACCCCCGACTGTAAGCCCATCGCCACAAAGAGCAGGCGATACAGTGCCAGGGACAGGGTTTTCATTAAAACTGAAGTGGAGCAGCTCCTGAAGGAGGGGATTATTGAGGGCAGCACCAGCCCCTGGTGGGCCCAGGTTGTGGTCGTTAAGACCGGCGAGAAGCAGCGCCTGGTCATCGACTACAGCCAGACAATAAATCGTTACACCCTGCTGGACGCTTACCCACTCCCCCGCATAGCTGCTATGGTCAACCAAATCGCGCAATACCGCGTCTTCTCGACCATTGACCTGAAATCTGCGTACCACCAGCTCCCTATCCGCTCTGAGGACCACCAGTATACTGCCTCTGAGGCAAATGGCCGCCTCTATCACTTCCTTAGGGTTCCCTTTGGCGTCACCAACGGGGTCTCCGTCTTCCAAAGGGAGATGGACCGGATGGTCGATCAAAATGCGTTGCAGGCCACTTTCCCATATCTGGACAATGTGACCATCTGTGGCCATGACTTGCAGGACCATGACGCTAACCTCGAAAAATTCCTCTGCACCGCCCAACTCCTGAACCTGACGTATAACAAGGAGAAGTGCATATTCCGCACAACCCGTCTCGCCATCCTTGGCTGTGTTGTGGAACACGGAGTCATCGGTCCCGACCCTGACCGGATGCGTCCCCTTATGGAACTCCCACTGCCCCACTGCCTCAAGGCCCTGAAGAGGTGCCTAGGGTTTTTCTCCTATTACGCCCAGTGAGTCCCCTACTATGCGGACAAGGCCCGTCCGCTGATCAAGTCCACCTCTTTTCCCTTGACGGCAGAGGCCCGCTTAGCCTTCCACCGCATCAAGGAAGACATTGCCAAAGCCACCATGCATGCAGTGGACGAATACATCCCCTTCCAGGTGGAAAGCGACGCGTCCGACTTTGCCCTGGCCGCTACCCTTAATCAGGCGGGGAGACCCGTGGCCTTCTTTTCACGAACCCTCCAGGGCCCGGAGACCAGACACTCCGCTGTTGAGAAGGAGGCCCAGGCTATTGTGGAGGCTGTGCGTCATTGGAGGCACTACCTTGCCGGAAAATGATTTACCCTGCTCACTGACCAGCGTTCAGTTGCTTTTATGTTTAACAACAAGCAGAGGGGCAAAATCAAATACGACAAGATCTTGAGGTGGCGAATCGAACTTTCCACCTACAATTACGAGATCTTGTACCGGCCCGGGAAGCTCAATGAACCCCCGGATGCTCTATCGCGTGGCACCTGCGCAAGCGCGCAGATCGATAGACTGCGGGCCATCCACAATGACATCTGCCACCCCGGGGTCACCAGGTTCTTCCACTTCATCAAGGCCCGCAACCTGCCTTACTCCATTGAGGAGGTCAGGACCATGACCAGGAACTGCCAAGTCTGCGCTGAGTGCAAACCGCACTTTTATAGACCAGACAGGGCTCACCTGATAAAAGCCACTCGCCCCTTTGAGCACCTGAGCGTTGATTTTGAAGGGACTCTCCCCTCCTCCGACTGCAATGTGTGCTTCCTCAACATTATTGATGGGAACTCCCGTTTCCCGTTCGCCATCCCCTGCCCGGACATGACCAGTGCCACGGTCATTAAATGACTGAACGACCTCTTCACCCTGTTCGGTTTCCCCAGCTATATCCATAGCGACCGGGGCTCATCGTTTATGAGCGATGAACTCCGCCAATACCTGCTCGCCAGGGGTATTACCACAAGCAGGACCACCAGTTACAACCCCCGGGGGAACGGACAGGTGGAAAGAGAGAATGCGACAGTTTGGAAGGCCGCCCTGCTAGCCTTAAAGTCTAGGGGCCTTCCGACCTCCTGCTGGCAGGATGTGCTCCCCGATGCGCTCCACTCTATTCGGTCACTGCTCTGCACTGCCAGTAACGCCACCCCTCATGAGAAAATGTTTGTCTTCTCAAGGAAGTCCACATCAGGGACATCGCTACTGCCATGGCTGACGTCCCCAGGGCCGGTCCTACTGAGAAGACACGTGAGGACACATAAAACGGACCCCTTGGTCGAGAGGGTCGACCTCCTCCACGCCAACCCCCAGTATGCTTACATTGCGTACCCGGATGGGCGGGACGACACAATCTCCATACGAGACCTCGCACCCTCGGGGGCCCCAGTAACCCACTACCCACTACTACCCCCCCCCACGATCCAATATCCAACCCCAGCAGACGGCACGCCTGAGCCCCGCGACCCGCTCGACACCCACGAGGACTACACACCAGTGCCCCAGCCTATGCGGGACTCGACGCCGGAAGCTTCACTACCCCTGCCATCGCCACGTCGATCACAGCAGCAGACAAGGCCTCTGGAGAGACTCCAATACACAAACTTTTAATACACTGCACCCCACTGGACTCATTTTTAAACAAGGGGTGAATGTGGTAAACCACTGTTATACCTGCCTGTGTGGGTTTTTGTATTCCACTGTGTACATGTCTGTACATGCCTCGGCTGACTCCTCCCACGAGTCCAGGTATAAAGGTGACTGCTCCACAGTCCCTCTGTATTCTGGACTGGTCGACCACTCAAGGCACACCTTCATTCTCTTGTTAATAAAAGCCTGTTAGTTACTCGCTTAACCTCAGTCTTTTGAGTAATTGATAGCGCATCAATGACTGTTAGGGCTGATCCAGTGTCCAATTCCATTTTCACTTGGACTCCGTCTATCTTGAGTGTGACCCAGATAGTTTGGTGATCCTCCATTTTGTTTACCTTATGTAGTTTCAGACAACCCAGCTCCTTGCTTCCGGAGTCTGTATCACTTCCCTGTTCATCTGAACTACTGTCCATCACCTTATGTGCCTTTTTATACTTCTCCTGTGGAGATTTCCTGCTGTTGGTTTTCTTGCCTGACCTGCAGACTCTTGCTTTGTGTCCTGTCTTTCCACACTGTCTGCACACTTGGTCCTTGAACCAACAATCCATCTGATCGTGTGTCATTCTGCCGCAGCGATAACACTTCCCTGCTCCATATGACATTTCATTGGTGCCGTATTCTTGTGGTCTCCATTGTATCTCTGTAGCGCCCCGTGCGGCTGCTTCATGTGATACTGCCATGCTGAAAGCCTTGTCCAGCGTAAGATCCTTTTCTTATAGAAGCCTTTTCTGGGTTCCTTCACTTTGAAGCCCACTCACAAACTTGTCCCTTAACGTATCTGATAGTCCCACTCCAAACTGACAGTGTTTCGATAACTTGCGCACTTCCGTTAAGTACTCAGCATTACTTTCATCTTTATGCTGGTTCCTTTTGTGGAACTTAAATCTTTCTGCTATCAGCAGCGGTGTGGGGCTTAAGCAATCCTGTAGGATTTCTACTATGCTTTCAAAATTCTTCTCCAGGGGCTTCTCTGGGGTTATCAGGTTTCGCAGTAAGCCATAAGTTTTTGCACCCATGGAATTTAACAAAACCAGTGCTTTCCTAGCATCTGGCACTTCATTCGCCCTGCAGTGCACCTCAATGCATTCCACATATGTCGCCCAATCTGCAACTTCATTGCCGAACGCCGTGATACTGCCACTCATACAATTGATATCCTGTATGAACGAATATCCCCTCACTCACAATCAGTACTAGTGAGTGGTCGTGCTTTTCCAATACTCACCTGTCAATCCCACACTGACACAGGACCAGAGAGTGACAGATAAAGTATCTAGTGTAGCCTCACCAGACAATTTAAAAATGTCACATTGTACTAGACAGTGTCAGATACAGTATCTATCGTTTTTCGCCAGCCAATCTGCCACTGACAATGCAGAGAGTGACAGATACAGTATCTGTCCCATATTCAGCAGTGAATCCCACATTGGCATATAGTACCAGAGTGACAGAGGTAGTGTCTATCCCACACTCAATGATCAACTACACTGTTCACACTAGAATCGGATGAGCGCGTCCATCTGCTTTTAATGGTTGTTTGGAGTTTTCAGCTAGACCAATAAACTACTTGGCAATGGTTTTAAGCGTAACACAAACACGGTGCTGAGGTATCTGTCGAAATCAAAATGGTTTCTGCTGAATCATTGTCTCTTGTTGCAGCACTCGCTTTTAGCCAGTAGATGGCAAAGACGTCTAATAGTTTGGAGAGTGCGGATTGTGTCCACACATCCAGACCGCCGTGAGTCTGGTGTTGGCCGGGGAGCTGGCCAAGAACGCCAGCTCCAAGTCAAACTCTACAATTTACTGACAGAAACATGGAAATCACAACGGCTGCTTTAAGAGCCACCCACAGCCTCTCTGAAGGAGCCGCCAGTTTAATGCACTGATTTCGTCAATTTATTCATTCCGGGCAAAGTCCTGTCAATCTGGTGAGGAAATTAGCAGAAAATTAGTGAAGCTGCCCCAATTTAATGTCTGTCTCTGTCGTATTTAATAATTATAAATTAAATCTTTCTTTTTTTTAATGTGGTGGAATGTTTCAAACTTAATTTTAAAATTGATCAATTGAGGCCAATAGTTAATTCTGTTAAGGAAATTGGATTCCAATCAAGCGACCAATCCGAAGTAGCCTCAGGTTACAGCGGGTTCCGACAGTTAGAACTGGAGACATTGCAGTCCATCCAATGACTTAACTTAAACCCTTGAATTCCACAATCCCCGACAGTATCTGTGCAGGAAGCAAACTTCAGCAGGAGAATAATCTCACAAGTTGGCCTCTTGTCACAGCAGCTCGGTTTAACCTATTGTGAGGTGGAAAGCTCCGGTTCCCCGTCACACCATCTGTCTGATATATAAAAGCTGAATGGAAACAGAACACTGAGCGCATGGACACCCAGGAAGACTAAAAGAGCTTTTCACTGTAAGGGGAGAATACAGGGTCCGGCCCAAAGAGTACTTGTAACCCCATAATAATCCTTATAATTCTGAAGCTATTCCCCACCCCAATATGTCCCCGCTCCCGGTCCCAGGGCGCTGCTCTCTCTGTGAGGCGGTGGGTGGCTCTGAGAAGAGCCTTTGTTTTGTGCCTGGATGTTGTCACTTTTCGGTGGCGCTTGGCTCCGACTTTTCCCAGTCCTTTGCCTCCTTTACCTCCTCCAGGCCGGACAATTCTTTACAGGAATATAAACTGAATAATAAACTCTCGCCGTCCTGATGAATTTATGAAGCCAGCCCGGATCTGGTTGAGAAAGGCAGAGTGTGAGAGAGGCTGGGACGAGACAGAATCAGAGTGACAGACAGAGCAGAGAGAGCGTCCTCTGAGATTCAGCTCCGCCTCCAGCTTTCATGCTTCAGCATTAAAACAGTTTCCTGCACCTCCCCCTCTCCCCCACAGTGTTTAAAGTGACAGGAAGGGACCACATGAACTCCCTTCCCCCAGCTATGCCAGCGGGGGGCGTTTCCTCTGTGCTCGGCTGATGATCGCTGAACACATCAGGGAGCGGAGATACCACGGGCCTGAGTAAGGGAGCAAACAGCAGCCTCCTCACAGCAGCTCATCGCATTGAGACTGTGTCCGCAGATGGGCTTTGAGTCGGGGTAAGTTCATCGGAAGCTGGGGATTGTTTGTAAGAGACAGATTGGAACAGGAACTAGTTCCGGAACATGAAGTGAGTGGGGGAAGGGAGAGGCCATTCTCGGGCTGTGTGTGCACAGTGTAAGATAACTTAGAAAGTAAATCACCTCGCTCTTTCAAATCATTGCTGCTTTCTCCAGATCAGTAGTGAATGTTCCTGATTCAGTTCCAATCTCACCGTGTCTGTTGTTATTGTTCAGTGAACAGGGAAACAGCCTGACAGTGAGGATGTGCGGAGATTCACAACGTGCATCGATTGCAAGCAGCAGGTGAGAAATGTGAAATAACACAATTCAAAAATCGGTTATTTCCTTTGGGTGCTTTGAGTTCTCCAGAACCGTGTTGCTGGTGATCGAGAGATACAATGTCGCTCCCTCAGATATATCAGTATCCGGGCTCTGAGACATTCTGTTAACTATTCAGGCAGCTCCATCGCACACACAGTAAGTAGACTAACACTCACAGAGCGCAGAGACACAGAATTGACCTCAATCCTATTATAACAGGCAGCAGAAGCAGTCAGCCCCACAGTGATCCGAATTTCCAGTGTTACATTATGAATCTCACAGTAACTTGCAGTAGTTGAATAAGATGCTGTTTCAAAGCCCAAACACATTGCACTGATAGGCATATCCATTTTCACTCCCTTACACATACGAACAGATAGACACTGATATGGTGTCAGTCCTCGCTGCTGGCTGTACACGGACAGTCAACCCGAATAACTAAAATACAAGACCAGAGAGTCGGAGGTAATGGACTGAAACAAACCTCCTCCTGAGACAGTCACAGATAATCTCAAACAAGCATTGGCCTACACAAGGTGGAGAAGGAATGGAATCCAATAGTTACACAGAGCAAGAATAGTACAATACAAGAGACTGTCAATTACATAATAATTCTCACACTCACATACATTACCAGTATAAGAGATACAGAATCAATCCCACACTCACAACCAGTAGCAGAACTGACAGCTACAGAATAAAGCCCACACTCACAAAGCAGTGACAGACAGGTACAAAGTAAATCTGCAATCACACCAGAGCTGACAGGTACAGACAAAAGACTACATCCATATTCTAGAAACTGAGTTAGAGTAAAATTCACACACACATCCCAGAGACAGAATGCTATAGAGCAAAACCCACATTCACATACCAGGTTCACAGCTATAGATAAAATCAAAACACAATTAAAAGAGACTGACAAATACAGGGTGAAACTTGCACTCACATCCCAGAGAGTGACCGGTACAGGGTGAAACCCACACACACACAAGATTAGACGGGAAGAGACAGACTAAAGTCTACACTCCCATACCAGAAACAGACAGCGACTGATTAAACCTTACTCATATAATAGAAACTACCAGATACAGCATAAATCCCCACTCACGTACTTGAAACTGACATTTACAGAGATCACACCACACTCACATACAAGAGGCAGAATGGTGCAGAGTGAAACACACACTCACACAACAGAGGCTGACAGATAAAGAATAAAATCCCAGAGACTGACAAATACAGAATAAAGCCCACATCCAAATTATAGACTCTGAATGATAAACGGGACAACAAACCTCAGGGACCAGAGAATAACAGCTAGAGATTAATGCCATTACTCACAAACCAGTGACTTACAGATGCAGAATAAATTCCACACTCCCATCCCAGAAACTGACAGGTACTGAACAAAACCCTTACTCTTACAACAGAAATTGAAAGGTACAGCATAAAACCCACACTCACATATCAGAGACTGTCAGATACAGAGTGAAACCCATACTCACATATCAGAGACTGTCAGATACAGAGTGAAACTCACACTCATATACCAGAGACTGTCAGATACAGAGTAAAACTCACACTCATATAACAGAGACTGTCAGGTACAGAGTGAAACTCACACTCACATACCAGAGACTGTCAGCTACAGAGTGAAACTCACACTCACATATCAGAGACTGTCAGATACAGAGTGAAACTCACACTCACATATCAGAGACTGTCAGATACAGAGTAAAACTCACACCCACACCCACATACCAGAGACTGTCAGATACAGAGTGAAACTCACACTCACATATCAGAGACTGTCAGATACAGAGTGAAACTCACACTCATATAACAGAGACTGTCAGATACAGAGTGAAACTCACATACCAGAAGATCACAGGTGCATAATAAATCCAACATTTGCATACAGAAACTGAAGATAGTGAAATAACACAACACTTACATTCAAGAGACTGTCAGATATAAGAAAATAAGAAATAGCTATAAAACCCCTCAAGCCTGCTCCAATATTCAATAAGATCATGGCTGAACTTCTGCCACAACTCCAATTTCCCACCCTCTCCCTAAATCCCTTGATTCCCTTAGTGCACAAAAATCTATGACCTCGGAAAAGTGCAAGGTGATGCACTTTGGGGGGACTAACAAGGCAAGGGAGTACACAATGAATGGTAAGACCCTAGGCAAGACGGAGGTGCAGAGGGATCTGGGTGTGCAAGTACACAGATCCCTGAAGGCTGCGGAACAGGTGGATAAGGTGGTAAAAAAGGCATATGGGATACTTGCCTTCATTAGCCGAGGCATAGAATATAAGAGCAAGGAGGTTATGATGGAACTGTGTAAAACATTGGTTAGGCCACAGCTGGAATACTGTGTGCAGTTCTGGTCGCCACACTACAGGAAGGATGTGATCGCTTTGGAGAGGGTGCAGAGGAGATTCACCAGGATGTTACCAGGGCTGGAGCGCTTCAGCTATGAAGAAAGACTGGGCAATTGGGTTTGTTTTCCTTGGAGCAGAGGAGGCTGAGGGGGGACATGATTGAGGTGTACAAAATTATGAGGGGCATAGATAGGATGGATACTGAGGAGCTTTTTCCCTTAGTAGAAGGGTCAATAACTAGGGGGCATAGATTCAAGGTAAAGGGTGGGAGGTTTAGAGGGGATTTGAGAAAGAACTTTTTCACCCAGAGGGTGGTTGGAGTCTGGAACTCACTGCCTGAAAGGGTTGTGGAGGCAGGAACCCTCACAACATTGAAGAAGCTTTTGGATGAGCACTTGAAATGCCATAACATACAAGGCTACGGACCAAATGCTGGAATATGGGATTAGATTAGACAGGGCTTGATGGCCGGCACGGACACGATGGGCCGAAGGGCCTCTATCCGTGCTGTATAACTCTATGACTCTATGACTCTATGACTCTTGAATACCCTCATCGACTGAGCATCCACAGCCCCATGCATAGAAACATATAGAAACATAGAAGATAGGAGCAGGAGTAGGCCATTCGGCCCTTCGGGCCTGCTCCACCATTCAACGAGATCATGGCTGATCACTCAAACCCTAGCACCCGGTCCCTACACCGACAGCCATCCCACACAAGCCCTATCCCCATAACCCCGTAACCCCACGTATTTAATCCCCCGCTAACATTAAGGGCCAACTTTTGTCATGGCCAATCAACGTAACCCGCACATCTTTGGACTGAGAATTCCAAAGATTCACTACCTTCTGAGTGGATACATTTCTCATCAACTCATTCCTAATTGTCCAATGCCTTGTCACGAGTCTATGACTCCTGGTTCTAGACTCTCCTGCCAGGGGAAACAGCCTCGCAGCATTTACCCCTGTCAAACACTCTATAATTTGAAATGTTTCAATGCGATCACCTCTCATTCTTCTAAACTCCACAGAATATATGCCCATTATAATCAATCTCTCCTCAGAGAACAGCCTAGGAAGTAATCTCGTGAACATTTCATACACCCCATCTAGAGCATGTAAACCCTGCCTTAGATAAGGAGACCAAAATATGCAAAGTGCTCCAGTTATGGTATAACCATAGGCCTATAAAATTGCAGCAACACATAATTATACTTTTACTGCAACCCCTTTGCAATAAACGCAAACATTCCTTTTACCATTCTAATTGTACCTGCATGTTAACTTTCTGTGATTCGTGTAAAAGGACACTAAAATCCCTCTGAATAGGGACAGAGAAAAACCCAGACTCATATATCAGAGACAGTCATGAATAGAGTAAAATCCTCAATCATATAACAGAAACTGACAGATACATAATACAACATAGCCACACATACCAGAAAACAACAGGTTCAAAATAAAGCCCATATTCACATACTAGACACTGATTGTTACAAAGATAACCCACACTCACACCCCAGACACAGAGAGGTACAGAGTAAAACACACACACACGTGGCACAAACTGAATATTACAGACAAAAACCCACACTCACATCCCAGAGGTATAAGCATTAGAAGCAGGAGTAGGTCAAATGGCCCCTCAAGCATCACAGATATAGAATAAAGCCACACTCACACACCAGAGACTGTCAGGTACAGAATGACCACCCACATTTCCATGACAGAAACTGACAGGTAAAGATTAAAACCTGGCACTCGGAAACCAGAATCTGACAAATATAGAGTAAAGCCCACCCTCGCACACCAAAGACAAACAGATAGAGAGTAAAATGCGTAAACACATCTCAGAGTATTACAGATATAGATTAAAACCTACACACACATTCCTGAGTATGATAGATACAGAGTAAAACCCAAAAATACATCTCAGAGTATGACAGATACAGAGAAAAACACACATTCACGTCCCAGAGTATGACATATAGAGTGAACCCTCCACCGCACATCCCAGATTGTGACATTTACAGAGTAATACCCTGACACACATCCCAGAGTATAACATTACAGTGTAAAACACACATTCACATCCCTGAGTATGACAGATACAGAGTAAACCCCCACCACACAACTAAGATTGTGACATTTACAGAGTAATACCCTGACACACATCCCAAAATATAACATTGCAGAGTAAAACACACACTCACATCCCAGAGTATGACATATACAGAGTAAACACCCCACCATACATCACAGATAACGACATTTACAGGGAAAAACCTAACACACATCCCATAATATAACATTTACAGAGTAAAACCCACACTCAACTCACAGAGACAGACAGATACACGGTAAAACCCACACTCACAACAAAGACTGAGAGATAAATAGTAAGTCCCACATTCACATACCATAGATGTAGAGATAAAGAGTAAAACTGACACACACATTCCAGAAACTAGCAGGTATTAATTCAAATACTTACACATTCAACAGAGACTTAAAAGTACATATTCCAACCCACTCGCACGTACAAGAAACAAAAATGTACAAAATAAAGCCCGTCCTAACAAACCAGACACTGAGAGGTACAAAGAAAAACACACACTCAGATATCAGAAACTGACAGAGACAGAATAATCTCACACTCACTCACCTGTGACTGACTGATACAGAAGAAACCCACACTCAATTACCAGAAGCTGATGGGTACATAAAATAACACAACATTGCATAGCAGAAAAAGAAGATAGTGAAAAAGACACTCACATGGTAGAGTTTGATAGATAAAGACAAAAACCCACACTCATGAACCAGAAACTTTCAGATTCAGAGTAAACACTTTTTCAATGGCAGAAATTGACAGGTAGAAAGGAAAACCCACTCTCATCTATCAGAAACTGACTGGTTCTGAATAAAAGCAGCACTAGCATACAAGAGATCGATGGGTACAGAATAGAACCCACTTTTACAAACCAAAGACAGACAGAAACAGAATAAAACCCATTCTCACAGAACAGTAATTGGAAGATGCAGAATAAAACCCACACTCACATATCAGAGACTGACTGGTAGAGTAAAACCTAAAATTCACATATCAGAAACTGACAGTTACATTGAAAAACCCACATTATCTCATCAGAAACTGACAGGTACAGAGTGAAACCCACATTCACCATCCAGAGACTGACAGTTGCAGGTTGAATCACACACTGACACGGAGTATCGGAGTGTGACAGACACAGAATGAGTCCCCCACACACATGCAATACCAGAAAATAATAGAGATACAATGAATCCCACACTGACACCGATTATTAAAGACTGACTGGTACAGAATGAATCTCACTCTCACACAAAGTCCAGAGATTGACAGAGAATGTACCTCACTGTCACATTTAGTACAAGACACTGACAAATACAGAATCAAATACACAATGACAGGAGTATCAGAGACATATATACAGAATGATTCTCACTCTCACACAAATTACCAAAGACTGACAGACACATAATTAATACTGAATGCACCTCATTGTCACATACTGAACCAGAAACTGACAAATCCAGAATTAATCAAACTCTGACAAAGTGTATCAAAGTCTAAGAGATAAAGATTGTATATAACAATCACATACGATACCAAAGATTAACAGACAGAAAATAAATCTATCTCTCCCATAGTGTATCAGAGACAGACAGTTATATAATGATTTCCAAATCCTTATGCCATGCCAGAGCTGACTGATATAGAATACAGCCCAGTCTCAAATACAGTATCAGAGACTGACAGATACAGAATGAATCTCACACTAACAGTATCAGAGTCAGACAGGCACAGAATGAATCCCACAATCACATACAGTACCAGAAAATGATAGAGACACAATGATCCCCACTCTGATACAGAGAATTAAAGACTGACTGATACAGAATGGATCTCACTCTCAAACATAATACCAGAGACTGAGAGATACAGAATGTATCTCACTGTCACATGGAGTATCAGACACTGACTAACACAGAATCAATCCCACACTGACACAGATTATCAGGGACTAACAGGTATAGAATAAATCTCATGCTCTCATATGGTATCAGAGATTGACAGATATCTCACACTCACATACAGCACCAGATAGTGACAGAGACAGAATTAATCTAACTGTCACATACAGTATCAGAGACTGACAGGTACAGAATAAATCCCAAACTGACAGATATGGAATAAATCTCAATCTCACATACAGTATATCAGATTGGCAGAGAGTGAGAATGAATCTCACACTGACACATTGTATCAGACAGTGACAGACCCAGAATTAATACAGACTGGCACACAGTACAGGAAAATGATAGAGACACCGTTAACCCCACATTAAAGGCTGATTGTTATAGAATGAATCTCCCTCTCATATACAGCACCAGAGATTGACTGATATATAATTACTCTAACAAGCACATACAGAACAGAGGCTGACAGAGAGAGAATGAATCTTACAGTAACACAGAGCATCATAGGGCCTGGCAGATTCAGAATGAGTCCACAATCACATGCAGTACAATTGATTTACAGATAGATTCAGTCCCACACTCTGATACAGTAGCAGATACTAGCAGAAATGGAATTAATTTCAAACTAACATCAAGTGCCAGAGTCTGACAGATGCAGGACAAATCCCACATTCATAAACTGAGTAAGTAGCAGATACATGTGGAATTCTTCGGTGAAAGACAATACGAGAGGCTGACAGATTCAGCACTAATACGACTCTAACCTGCAGTCCCAGAGACTGACAAATACAGAATGAATCTGACACTCACACTCAGTACCAGAGACTGACATCTTAGACTTAGACTTGCACAACGGCCCAGTGAATGACAGATACAGAATGAATCCCACACTACACTCAGTACCAGAGACTGACAGATCCAGAATTAATCTTAGACATGCACACCATCCCAGTGAATGACAGATACAGACTGAATCTCAAACTCGCACATCCCAGTGACAGACAGATACAGAAATAATATCACACACACGTACAGTACCAGAGAATGACAGATTCCGAATGAATCCCAACACTGACACACGGTACCAGAGTCTGACAGATACAGATGGAATCCCACACTGACACATGGTATCAGTGACGGACAGGAAACGAATGGATCCCACACTCACATACTGTAACAGAGATTGAGATTGAGAATGATTCCCACACTTACATAAATCACCAGAGACTGAATAATACAGAACTATTCCAATACACACACTCACAGTACTAGAGACTGTCAGATATTGAACTAAAGTGGTGGAGACCACACCGCAAGACATGAATATAGTGCACTGGTTGGAGGAAGTACATCTAAATTGCTGTCTCATCCGGAAGAAGTGCTTGGGACCCTGGATAATGGTCTGGGAAATGATGAATGGACAGATGCTCTTGCAATTACCTTTCTGACTGCAGGGGGCGCGCTGGTGACAAAAACTCAATCTGATTGGATACATAAAGAAGCCAATCAGAGAGATGCAGAACAGTGGAATTACCCATCACTCTTCACCACTAGAGCTGGAGCACGCGGTGTCCGCCGGCGCGCTAGATCACTTTTGTGACCGGTGGGCGCCGCGGGGACTGGAGTGCATAATTGGGCTGGAGAACCAAATTTTAATTTGATTATTAAGGTTTATTTGAAGTTTTATTGGTTTATTACAGTTTTATTTGTTTATTGACAGTTTTAATGGTTTATTTACAGTTTTTATCTGTCTAAATTTATGGTTTCACCAAAAGAGGATCACTCTTCACCAGCCAATCACAACCATTGCCTTCACCCATCCCTCATTAGCATAGGACTGTGGGGGCTGCCTATTTATTCCGAGCGCGGAGCGAGTTTGCGTCATTTTGTTCCTGAATTCGAGTTTGAGAATGGTTGATGAAAAGAAAACAGTTGCCAAGAAGGGCGGCAAGAAAACGGCCACTAAACCGGCAGCGAAGGGCGGCAAGAAGCGCAGAAAGTCGAGGAAGGCGAGTTACTCCATCTACATCTACAAAGTGATGAAGCAGGTTCACCCCGACACCGGCATCTCCTCAAAGGCCATGGGCATCATGAACTCGTTTGTGAACGATATTTTCGAGCGCATCGTGGGTGAGGCTTCCCGCCTGGCCCATTACAACAAGCGGCGCACCATCAGCTCCCGGGAGATCCAGACCGCCATGCGCCTGCTGCTGCCCGGGGAGCTGGCGAAGCACGCCGTGTCGGAAGGGACAAAGGCGGTGACCAAATACACCAGCTTCAAGTAAAACTGCATGCTGTCCTGAAAGAACAACCCAAAACACAACGGCTCTTTTAAGAGCCACCCACAACCTCCCTGAAAGAGCTACACAAACGCATCTCCCTTTAGGTTCAATTTACTGTAATTATTTCCATAACAAGTGTGTTTGAGAACGTTTAAAGTTCCAGCTGTAGATTTAGTTTTGTCTTTTCAGATAAGCAGTTTCACTGACCGGATCGACCTTAGTGTCGCTGTTGTATTTCCCGTCCAGTAAACTACAAACACGGTCCCTGATCGCTCTTTCAATTCAATTCAATTCAAATCGCTTTATTGGCATGACAAGTTACATCTTATGTTGCCAAAGCATCGGAGAACATTCATGTTTGTTCACAAAAATACAGATCTATCCATACAGTGTATAAGCAGATATATCCCTGAGTGTATAAATATACTTTCATATAATTTATATATACTCTTATCTTATCTTTAGTGGTTGTCCCTCTGTTTATGGCAAGCTGTAACATAGTGTGCCGCTAGTGTTATGCAACTTCTCTCTTCCCCTAGAAGGTATGGGAGTTTTTGGTTGTCATTCAATTTTCTGAATTCCGGGCATATTTTTGTAAATTTTGGGTAGAAATTCTCCCTTATGCCCTGATATTTTCTACAAGCTGTGAGGAAGTGCATCTCTGTCTCCACCATTCCCTGACTGCAGTGAGGGCATATCCTGTCCTCTCTTGGTAGCCGGGTCTGCCTGTGTCTACCTTTTTCGATCGCCAGGCTATGTTCACTAAGTCTGTACATGGTCAGGATTTTTCTCACTTTCCCTTTACTCTCACACCCGTTCACTTGCAGCGCCTTCCGACGAATTAAAAGCTTGTTTTCGAGAGGAGACTCTGATTTCATTCACCTCAATCTCTATAAAAACATTTTGATTTTTTCAATGCCAGTTGTGGTCAATCATTTTATTAACCCGAGAATTCCTGCATTGTAACAACCCTGAATGGGGGTTCTTAGAGGCCAGAACAGGATCAGTTTGATCACTCTGTCCATCTTCTCTTCTCACAGCAGGACACCCAGATCTAGTTTCACTCCTGCAGCAGCGCCTGTGCAAAGGATCGATCGATAATCTGAATCCTCACTTTTACAAAGATTGAGCAGGAACGTGTCCCGTTACAGAATCAATGGGGATTTAATCCCACCCGTGAAGTTTTGATATTGAACCCGGAATTAATCCTGATTGTAACAGCCTAGAATTTGCACGGATGAGATGGAATAAGACACAAAGAATTATTTGGAACTCCTTGGCTATGAGTAAATTTATTCGGGAAAGTATTGGCGGTCTTTTTGAAATTATAAAATCGTTGGCGGTCTGACTGTTGAGGCAGTTATTTCCTCCCTGTTTTGATTGGCGGGAAAAAAAAGACTGTGATTGGTCACCGGAAAGCACCAATGAAATTCACCACAGAGCGACCAATCACAAGTACACTCTCTGCAATCCTCCAGAAGGCATAAGAAGGGCAGATATGGGAGGAGATTTTCATTCTTTCTTTCAAGGAGTGAATTGTGGAAATGTCTGGAAGAGGAAAAACCGGCGGTAAAGCTCGGGCCAAGGCCAAGTCTCGCTCATCCAGGGCCGGACTGCAGTTCCCTGTGGGCCGTGTTCACAGGCTCCTGCGAAAGGGCAACTACGCTGAGCGTGTGGGTGCCGGAGCCACCAAATCAGCAAAGGAAAGAGCTGCGATCGGCGCAAGGCCCGCGACAACAAGAAGACCCGCATCATCCCCAGACACCTGCAGCTGGCCATCCGCAACGACGAGGATCTCAACAAGCTGCTGGGAAAGGTGACCATCGCTCAGGGCGGGGTGCTGCCTAATATCCAGGCCGTGCTGCTGCCCAAGAAAACCAGCACTGCCCCCTCCAAGAGCAAGTAAAGCGGACAAGATTCAATCTAATAACCCAAAGGCTCTTTTCAGAGCCACCCACTTTATCTGTGAAAGAGCTGGTTACTGTTCAAACATTTTCGGCTATAAACAGGACACTGTCGAGCATGTAGAAATCTAGATCTACAAACACTAGCGGGCTTGCTGTGAGCGAATATTCAGATCGGTGATTCAATATAGAGAAGGTCTGGCTTCAGAGTAAAACAAAACATACGGAACGTGAGACCGGCACTCAATGAACATGTTATTGGGAGAGCCGAATATGAACGGATGTTTAGAACCGAGTACAAAGTGAGTGAGCGGTGGATGGGCTTACCGTTCCTTATTGGGACAATAATTCTATAGGGAGAAATATATACATCCGGAACCATACAAACATGTCCCCTTTTAATTGGCAGAATCGAACCAGAATTGGAGCTCTGGTTAAGTTAAAATATTTCCAATAGTAACTAAAGTTCCCGCATTAAGAGCTGGCTTTAAAGGTGAGAGTCAAACTTCAGACACCTCGTTCTCTCGCATCTATCACAGTATGTGAAGTTGGATCAATTTACTATCAGAAATGACATAGTTTCCGACTCACACTGGGCTAGTTCATTCAGTCTATTGGGCAGCTCACTCACATTTCAACCTAGATCATTAACGCACCTTCAGATATTCACTGCCCCCACTATAAATCCCCAGTTACATTAACACAAGACCTGCACGGTATGTGCACAGATCAATTTGCCTTGCGCCGATCGCAGCTCTTTCCTTTGCTGATTTGGTGGCTCTTAAAAGAGCCGTTGTTTTATCTGCTGCTAAAATCTGGAGCCGGGCAGAGTGAGTTTAGGCGCGCTCCCCGCGGATGCGGCGAGCCAGCTGGATATCTTTGGGCATGATGGTGACTCGCTTGGCGTGGATGGCGCACAGGTTGGTGTCCTCAAAGAGCCCCACCAGGTAAGCCTCGCTGGCCTCCTGCAGGGCCATGACGGCCGAGCTCTGGAAACGCAGGTCGGTCTTGAAGTCCTGAGCGATCTCCCGCACCAGGCGCTGGAAGGGCAGTTTGCGGATCAGCAGCTCGGTGGATTTCTGGTAACGGCGGATCTCCCTCAGAGCCACAGTGCCGGGTCTGTAGCGATGGGGCTTCTTTACTCCGCCCGTAGCTGGAGCGCTCTTACGGGCCGCTTTCGTCGCCAGCTGTTTGCGAGGAGCTTTGCCTCCGGTCGATTTGCGCGCTGTCTGCTTGGTTCAGGCCATTTTCTGAAACGATCTCAACACAATCTGGAACACACGGACTGTTAATGCGGAATCTGCTGTGTATCCGGCTTGTTATACTCAGTGAGGGACCGCCCCGAGCACTGATTGGCTGGAGACCGGCGCCAAGACACTTTAATCCCAATTCTGACCAGTCAATGAAACGCTGGAATCTCAGACCCCGATTGGCTGAGCTGGGATTAATCGCCCATTTCAAAACGCCCGCCAATTTTAGTGCAGGAAATAACCGTTTTGACAGAAATCGATTTTATTCTGCACAAATTGAAAGGATCATTGCCGGAATCATTGAAGGTTTTAAATGTACCTTCCTGGCCTTGGTGCTTTAGGGCCCTTCTCCCTCTGGGCTGTTGATGCTGACAGGAGCGGGGAAAGGGACCCGCGCCAATCTCCCGCTCTTCCACTCGATTCCTCTCACCTCTCCTCTCCAGCCCATTCAGAATTTCCCTCCGCCCGTCCCATTGTGAGGTTAGCCGCCGCTTTCAGGGGAGAGGATCAGAAATCAGTCGCTTCTCTCTGTCCCCGTGGAGCCTGTGAGAAGGGCTTGGCCAATAATCTGTCATTCGGGAACTGCAGTGAGAGATCTGATACTCGGCACATTTTAGATTGCTGAATGGAGATTTATTGCCGCCGGTTACAGTTCAGAGGCTGACAAATTAACCCTGTTCATAGAACAGCGCAAGGAATGTGTGACGGTGAACGCAGAATAACAGAACGAAGGCCCGACCAGCCTGCTGATTATTACAATTATAATCATTACAGTACAAGACAATGAACAAATGTATAGATGTGATGTGGCTTTTCACTGAGGAGAGAATGTGCCGTTTGGGCAAATTAAACCTCTCTCGAACCTTGGTGCAACCGAAAGCTAAATTCGGAAATTCCAAAATCCACAACGCAGCGCAATCCGTTTCTAATATTTCTGGCTACAATCTATTTCTGACCACAATCTAACCCCGCTCCCGTCGCAAGGTCACTGCTCTCTCTGTGAGGCGTTGGGTGGCTCTTAGAAGAGCCTTTGTGTTGTGTTTGGTAAAAAGAGTCCAGTTGTTCAGCCGCCGAATCCATAGAGAGTGCGGCCCTGCCTTTTCAGAGCGTACACCACATCCATGGCAGTGACCGTCTTGCGCTTGGCGTGCTCAGTGTAGGTGACCGCATCCCTGATCACATTCTCCAGGAAAACCTTCAGCACCCCGCGGGTCTCCTCGTAGATCAGACCCGAGATCCGCTTGACACCGCCACGGCGAGCCAGGCGGCGGATGGCTGGTTTGGTGATGCCCTGGATGTTGTCACGGAGCACTTTACGGTGCCGCTTAGCTCCGCCTTTGCCAAGTCCTTTGCCTCCTTTACCGCGTCCAGTCATGATGATTCTTCAGTCAAATTTCTGCTGAATGAAAAACGAAAGGCTTCTGGCTGCTCTTATATACAGCCGACTCTGACCTGACTGAGAAAGCGCAGAGTGAGAGAGGCGGGGAGGGGAGTATACAGAGTGAGAGATTGAACAGAGAGAGCGGGAGGGGAGGAGACAATTTCAAGAGTGACAGACAGAGCAGAGAGCGGCCTCTGATCTTCCAGCTCCACCTCCAGCTTTCTGCAACCGCCAATTTCAAACCGTTTATCGACAGTAGAACCGAAACTCAGCGCTCCGCACAAACCCTTACACACTCGGACTTTATATTCAAGGGTTTCCTGAAACCAGAAGCTTTTTAAATAAGGTCCTGTTACAATTAACTATCAGTAATATTCCCGCCTATATACAGTCCCTTCCATCACAAGTCATCCCGTCTCCTTCCATGTCAATCTCTGACCTTATACCACCTCCCCACACAGACGGGTTCAGCAGTTTACAAACACTTTATTCCAGGTGATTTGGAGAATCTCATATGTTGGGGTTTGAGTTGTGACGCGGGGTATCTCCGCCAGTGTATCTCCGCCAGTGTCACCGTCTCACAGAGACTCTCATAAGAACATAAGAAATAGGAGCAGGAGTAGGCCAATCGGCCCCTCGAGCCTGCTCCGCCATTCAATAAGATCATGGCTGTTCTGATCCTAACCACCAATCCACTATCACAGAACCATCTCCTGAATCTAACAGAATTGGACACACGAAATAATAGCAGGATCAGGCTACACGGCCCCTGGGCCCGCTCCGCTACCCAGAGGGCCATGACCGATCCGAACCTAGACTCATATCCAAATTCCTGCCCGCTCCCCGTAACCCTTAATTCCCTTTACTGCTAGGAAACTGTCTATTTCTGTTTTAAATTTATGTAATGATGTAGCTTCTACAGCTTTTTGGGGCAGCATATTCCATGGACCTACCACCCTCTGAGTGAAGTAGTTCCCCCTCATCTCAGTTTTGAAAGAGCAGCCACTTATTCTAAGACTATGCCCCCTAGTTCTAGTTTCACCCATCATCGGGAACATCCTCCCCTCATCCATCCGATCCAACCCCTTCACAATCTTATAAGTTTCAATAAGATCGCCACTCATTATTCTGAACTCCAATGAGTAGAGTCCCAATCTACTCAATCCACCCCTTCATCCCCAGGATTAACCGAGTGAACCTTCTTTGTACTGACTCGAGAGCAAGTATGTCCTTTCTTAAGTATGGACACCAAAACTGTATGCAGTATTCCAGGTGCGGTCTCACCAATACCTTGTACAACTGAAGCAATTTCTCCCTATTTTTATATTCTATCTCCCTAGCAATGAAAGCCAACATTCCATTGGCCGTCTTATTCACTTGCTGTACCTGCATACTAACCTTTTGAGTTTCGTGCACCAGGACCCCCAGGTCCCTTTGTACTTCAGTACTTTCCAGTTTCTTGCCATTAAGATAATATCTTGCTCTACGAGTTTTCATGCCAAAGTGCATACCCTCACAATTTCCAGTATTGTATTCCATCTGCCAAATCTCTGCCCACTTACTTAGCCTGTCTATGTCCCCTTGCAGGTTTTTTATGTCCTCCTCACTGATGTGCTATCAATTACTCATAAAAGACTGAGAGTTAGAAGAGTAACTAAAGGCTTTTATTAACAACAGAATGGAGGTCTGCCTCGCGTGGTCGACCGGTCCAGGATACAAAGGGCTGGGGAGCAGTCACCTTTATACTAGGACCTGTGGGAGGAGTCAGCCGAGGCATGTCCAGGCATGTACACAGTGGAATACAAACAGGACAAACAGGAATACAAACAGTGGTTTACCACATTCACCCCTTGTTTAAAATTGAGTCCGGCGGGGTGAAGTGTATTAAAATTTACTGTATTGGAGTCTCTCCGGAGGTCTTGTCTGCCGCTGTGATCGGCGTGGCGATGGCAGGGGTAGTGAAGCTTCCGGCGTTGAGTCCAGCGTAGGCTGTGGCACAGGCGTGTCGTCCTCGTAGATGTCGAGCGGGTCGCGGGGCCCAGGCCTGCCGTCTGCTGGGGCTGGATATCAGATCGTGGGGGGGGGGTGGTAGTGGGTAGTGGGTTACTGCGGCCCCCGAGGGTGCAAGGTCTCTTATGGAGACTGTGTCCTCCCGCCCGTCCGGGTATGCGATGTAAGCATACTGGGGGTTGGCGTGGAGGAGGTCGACCCTCTCGACCAGGGGGTCCGTTTTATGGGTCCTCACGTGTCTTCTCAGTAGGACCGGCCCTGGGGACGTCAGCCATGGCGGTAGCGATGTCCCCGATGTGGACTTCCTTGGGAAGACAAACATTTTCTCATGAGGGGTGGCGTTAGTGGCAGTGCAGAGCAGTGACAGAATAGAGTGGAGCGCATCGGGGAGCACATCCTGCCAGCAGGAGGTTGGAAGGCCCCTAGACTTTAAGGCTAGCAGGACGGCCTTCCAAACTGTCGCATTTTCTCTTTCCACCTGTCCGTTCCCCCGGGGGTTGTAACTGGTGGTCCTGCTTGAGGCAATACCCCTAGTTAGCAGGTACTGACGGAATTCGTCGCTCATAAACGATGAGCCCCGGTCGCTATGAATATAGCTGGGGAAGCCGAACAGGGTGAAGAGGTTGTTCAGACATTTAATGACCGTGGCACTGGTCATGTCCGGGCAGGGGAAGGCGAACGGGAAACGGGAGTACTCATCAATAATATTGAGGAAGTACACATTGCGGTCGGAGGAGGGGAGAGGCCCTTTAAAATCAACGCTCAGGCGCTCGAAGGGGCGAGTGGCTTTTATCAGGTGGGCCCTGTCTGGTCTATAAAAGTGCGGTTTGCACTCAGCGCAGACTTAGCAGTTCCTGGTCATGGTCCTGACCTCCTCAATAGAGTAAGGCAGGTTGCGGGCCTTGATGAGGTGGAAGAACCTGGTGACCCCCGGGTGGCAGAGGTCATTGTGGAGGGCCCGCAGTCTATCGATCTGCGCGCTGGCGCAGGTGGCACGCGATAGCGCATCCGGGGGTTCATTTCGCTTCCCGGGCCGGTACAAGATCTCGTAGTTGAAGGTGGAAAGTTCGATTCACCACCTCAAGATCTTGTCATTTTTGATTTTGCCCCTCTGCTTGTTGTTAAACATAAAAGCAACTGAACGCTGGTCAGTGAGCAGGGTAAATCGTTTTCCGGCCAGGTAGTGCCTCCAATGATGCACAGCCTCCACAATCGCCTGGGCCTCCTTCTCAACAGCGGAGTGTCTGGTCTCCGGGCCTTGGAGGGTTCATGAAAAGAAGGCCACGGGTCTCCCCGCCTGATTGAGGATAGCGGCCAGGGCAAAGTCGGACGCGTCGCTTTCCACCTGGAAGGGGATGGATTCATCCACTGCATGCATGGTGGCTTTGGCAATGTCCTCCTTGATACGGTGGAAGGCTAAGCGGGCCTCTGCCGTCAAGGGAAAAGAGGTGGACTTGATCAGCGGACGGGCCTTGTCCGCATAGTAGGGGACCCACTGGGCGTAATAGGAGAAAAACCCGAGGCACCTCTTCAGGGCCTTGAGGCAGTGGGGCAGTGGAAGTTCCATAAGGGGGCGCATTTGGTCGGGGTCAGGGCCGATGACTCCGTGTTCCACAACACAGCCAAGGATGGCGAGGCGGTTTGTGCGGAATATGCACTTCTCCTTGTTATATGTCAGGTTTAGGAGTTGGGCGGTGCGGAGGAATTTTTCGAGGTTTGCGTCATGGTCCTGCAAGTCACGGCCGCAGATGGTCACATTGTCCAGATATGGGAAAGTGGCCTGCAACGCATTTTGATCTAACATCCGCTCCATCTCCCTTTGGAAGACGGAGACCCCGTTGGTGACGCCAAAGGGAACCCTAAGGAAGTGATAGAGGCGGCCGTTTGCCTCAAATGCAGTGTACTGGCGGTCCTCAGGGCGGATGGGGAGCTGGTGGTACGCTGATTTCAGGTCAATGGTCGAGAAGACGCGGTACTGCGCGATCTGGTTGACCATATCAGCTATACGGGGGAGTGGGTAGGCGTCCAGCAGGGTGTAGCAATTTATTGTCTGGCTGTAGTCGATGACCAGGCGCTGCTTCTCGCCGGTCTTAGCGACCACAACCTGGGCTCGCCAGGGGCTGGTACTGCCCTCAATAATCCCTTCTTTCAGGAGCCGCTCCACTTCGGTTTTAATGAAAACCCTGTCCCCGGCACTGTATCGCCTGCTCTTTGTGGCGATGGGCTTACAGTCGGGGGTGAGGTTAGCAAACAGTGGTGGGGGGGTGACTCTGAGTGTGGAGAGGTTGCACCTGGTGCGCGGCGGGCAATTTGGAAGCTGCTGGCTGCGGAATGTGAGTGGGGGTAGGGGTCCGCCGTACGCCATCGTAACACTTATAAGTTGGCACTGAAAATCTAACCCCAGCAGGACGGCAGTGCAGAGGTCAGGCAGGACCATAAGTTTAAAATGATCGTACACGGTCCCGTCTACTACGAGTGTCACCATGCAGTAGCCGCTGATGTCCACCGACTGGGACTCGGAGGCCATAGAAATCCGCTGTTGCGCAGGCAGGACTGGGAGAGAGCAATGCCGCACCGTGTCGGGGTGGATGAAGCTCTCCGTGCTCCCAGAGTCAAAAAGGCAGATTGTATCGTGACCATTTACCTTAATGTCCATTGTGGAACTGGCCAGTTGGTGCGTTCTCGCTTGGTCCAGTGTAACGGATGCCAGCGTAGGGGTCGGTGTGTCGCTGCGGGTATCAGATGAGGTGGTGTCGGGGGCCTGCTGCGTCCCGGCTGTCATCCAAGATGGCGGCGTCCATGATCCCCATGTGGCTGGAGGCGTCCAAAATGGCTGCTGTACCGGTGATTCGCACATGGCCGGGGAGGTCCAAGATGGCGGCCCGCATGGCCCACACGCGGCGCTGCTGGGGTTCGGGGTGGCTTTGGCCCTGCAGACGCTAGCGTAGTGTCCCTTCTTCCCGCAGCCCGAGCAGATCGCGTTTTTCGCCGGGCAGCGCGCTCTGGGGTGTTTTGCCTGGCCACGGAAGTAGCATTTCTGGCCTTGGGGCACTGCTGTCTGGCCTTGGGACACTGCTGCGGTAGTTGGGCCGTTGTTGGGGTGTGGCTGGGGTGGCACGGCGCTATGAGGCGGTCCTACCGTGTCCCAGGCTGTCATTCACCGCGGCGTCCACGGTGCAGAGGAGTAGGCATCCATGCCCTGGTAGGCTGCATCCAACGATAGTGCGAGTTCAGAGGCCTTGTTGAGGTCGAGGTTACTCTGCTCCAACAGTCGCTGTCGGGTGTAATTGGATCTGTGGCCCGCTACAAATGCGTCCCGGATAAGTTCCTCTGTGTACACGGCGGCCTTTACATCCTTACAACCACAGGCCCGGCCAAGCACAGACAGTGCCTGAAGGTATTCCACGGTCGATTCCCCAGGTTGTTGTTTACGACTCCCCAGGAGGTGCCTGGTGTACACTTCGTTCACTGGGCGCGTGTACTGGTCCTTGAGGAGCTTGATAGCGTCCGCGTACGAGGTCGCGTCTTGGATGACCGAGTACACTCGGTGGTTCACTTTGGAGGTCAGGACATCCAGTTTGTCCTCGTCCGATTTGATTGCTTCGGAAGCGGTCAGGAATTTTTCGAAACACTTAAGCCAGTGAGTAAACTTGGTGGATGAGTCCGCCTCCCGATGATCTAAGTCCAGGCATGCTGGTGTGAGGATCTTCTCCATTATAAAAATGTTGTTAATAAAATTGATGCGCTATCAATTACTCATAAAAGACTGAGAGTTAGAAGAGTAACTAAAGGCTTTTATTAACAACAGAATGGAGGTCTGTCTCGCGTGGTCGACCGGTCCAGGATACAAAGGGCTGGGGAGCAGTCACCTTTATACTAGGACCTGTGGGAGGAGTCAGCCGAGGCATGTCCAGGCATGTACACAGTGGAATACAAACAGGAATACAAACAGTGGTTTACCACACTCACTCACTACTTTCCCTCCCATCTTAGGGTCATCTGCAAACTTTGATATGTTACATTCGGTCCCCTCCTCCAAATCGTTAATATAGATTGTAAAGAGTTGGGGACCCAGCACTGACCCCTGCGGAACACCACTAGTTACTGATTGCCAGTCTGAGAATGAACCATTTATCCCAGCTCTCTGCCTTCTGTTAGATTGCCAATCCTCTATCCATGCCAGAATATTACCCCCAATCTCATGATTTTTTATCTTAAGCAATAATCTTTTGTGTGGCACCTTGTCAAATGCCTTTTGGAAGTCTAAGTACACTACGTCCACTGGTTCCCCTTTATCCACCCTATATGTACTTTCTCAAAGAACTCCAGCAAATTTGTCAAACATGACTTCCCCTTCATAAAACCATGCTGACTTTGTCCTATTAAATTATGATTATCCAAATGTCCTGTTACTGTCTCCTTAATAATGGACTCCAAAATTTTACCTACCACAGATGTTAGGCTAACCGGTCTATAGTTTTCAGCCTTCTGTCTATTACCCTTTTTAAATAAGGGTGTTACATTAGCAGTTTTCCACTCTGCCGGGACCTTTGCCGAGTCCATGGAGTTTCGGAAAATTATTACCAATGCATCCACAATCCCTACCGCCACTTCCCTCAAGACCCTAGGATGTAAGCCATCAGATCCAGGTGATTTATCCGCCTTGAGTCTCATTATTTTACTGAGTACCACTTCCTTAGTGATTTTGATCGTGTTTAGCTGCTCCCCCCCTTTCGTGCCTGTTTGTCCAGTGTTGGGATATTCTTAGTGTCTTCTACTGTAAAGACTGATATAAAATATTCATTCAGTGTTTTTGCCATCTCCATATTTCCCACCATTAATTTTCCAGTCTCATCCTCTAAGGGACCAACATTTACTTTATCCACCCTTTTTCATTTTATATAACTATAAAAACTCTTATTATCTGTTTTTATATTTTTTGCTAATTTACTTTCATAATCTATCTTCCCTTTCTTAATCAATCTTTTTGTTATTTTTTGCTGTCTTAGAAAGTTTCCCCAATCCTCTATCATCCCACTAGATTGGGCTACCTTATATGCCCTTGTTTTTAGTCGAATACTATCCTTTATTTCTTTACTTAGCCACGGATGGCTGTCTTTTCTTTTACACCCTTTTCTTCTCAGTGGAATATATTTTTTTTGGAAGTTGTAAAATAACTCCTTAAATGTACACCACTGATCATGTATCGTCTTACCCTTTAATCTATTTTCCCAATCCACTCTACTCAATTCCGCTCTCATACCTTCATTGTCTCCTTTATTCAAGCTCAGCACGCTTGTTTGAGATCCAACCTTTTCACCCTTTAATTGAATATGGAATTCAACCATGTTATGGTCACTCATTCCAACGGGATCCTTTACTAGGACATTTTTAATTAATCCTGTCTCGTTACATAGGACCAGATCTAAGGTTGCTTGTGTAGAAGTGCCTTTTTTCTTAGCTCTGGGTAATGACTCAATACACTCTTGGATTCGTCAGGGGGACAGGCCTTTTATTTTCTCTTGCAAGGGGAATTAGCACCTCTACTCAAGGGGTGAGGCTACTATTCCAATGATACAGCGTAAGCGTTCCATATTTATACAGTGTAACAAACAAGTTTAATTGACATTCCTTTGTTCCTCAATCAGGATACATTTTAGATTAATCATTAGGTCTTATGACATATTGACAGAAGGATCCTGGACACATAAGTCAATGGTTAAGATATAACAGGATATGAATCATGTAACCAGAGGTCCTCCTTAATCTTAATCATGTATCTGGAAACTCGATCTAACAAATTATTAGGTCACTGGGTATTTCAGAAACGAAACCCATTGTTTCACTTCTACATTCTCATTAGGTGGGCAGACCTCTATTCTTGGCTGTAATCCAGGTACGTGCAATAGCTCTATTTACACATCGACTCTTTACCTGTGTCAAGTCTGAAAACTTTTACCCAGCAAGCACTTGAAATTAACCCCTTATATCATGTAGATTTCCTCATTCCCCCCTTTTGTCCTTACTAAGGACAAACTTTCGCTAAGTTTAAGAAATTCTACATCAAAGGTCTCACCCTTAATATCCTCATATTCAGACATCATTGGTACTGGAGGAGTTGATGTTAATGAGGAAAGGACTTTTGTACACAATAATTTTCCAAAATTTGCTTTCCTAGTGCTCCTCCCCACCCTGAAATCCAATCCCACATGGACCACTGTTCAGGTTGATGTAGTTTCTCTATGGCCTCCCTTATGTGGTTTACCAGGTTGGTGATATTTTCTGAGCTATCTGGAATATAGGTGCAACATTCAGTTTTTATGATTGCACATGTGCCCCCTTCTTTTGCCAACAAATAGTCCGGAGCCATGCGGTTTTGTGAAGCAACAGTGCGCAAAGCCACCATTTCTGCGTTTACATCACTAAGAGCATCAGCAGTATCATTGGCTATTTGTTCCAACACTGCTGCCATGTTTATAGATTCTCTTGCTAACTTCCCTGTTCCATACCAGGGAAATGCTATAGCAAAGAACCTTTCAGTTTCTGTAATGGCTCGTTTTGCTCGTGTCCCAGGGTGGCTATCCAAAGATGAAATATGATGTATATAGGGCACTACATATCCCAAATAACATGACCCAGTCCAATTTTGTGGTAACCAAGGGTATGCTCTATGCCCACAGATGAAATAGGTGTTATTATAGGCTTCAAATTTGTTCCATATCTGGTGCAAATAACTCATGTATAGCCATGCTTGTTTAACAGCCTTCTTCCCCTTCTTCCCTGTTTCTTATCTGTCTTATTAAGTTTTCTTTTCTGAGTGGCTAATGTTGAAATAAAGGGCTGTGTAACTGGATTGTTACAAAACATTGGCCTGGCCGTCAGGGCCAGTCCTCCTTTTGGATTACCACTACAGATAACTCCTTCATTCACAATTCTTTCACTTGGTGACACAGTATCGGGGCATGTAACCCATAGCTTATCAAGCTTCTGTCCACTATCTTCTTCTACTATCTTATTCTGCCTTATCCTAAGACTCAGGGGTTGATACGGGGGTACCTGCATAGTGTGATCCTGAAGCTGAACCTTCATAGTCTCGTTATAGCATATAATATAAAAGAAATCACTGTTTAAAAGTACACATTCTTCTATGCATGGTTTGCCCTTCAGGGGATCTGGTAAATCAATATGGCAGTTTCAATTATCGTTAACAAAGGGAACAGTCTTATTAGAGTCCAAATCCAGTTCATCTTGGCAGTGTATCGTCTTCAACTGATGCCTTCTTACAATGGGACGCATGTATCCATGTTGGTCGCTCCTTTACTTTTACAGCGGTGTTTGTGGTCAGGAGTACTTGGAAGGGTCCCTCAAATCTGGGTTGAAGGCCATTCTTTCACTTGAAGATTTTTATGTAGACGTTATCTCCTGGCTCGAAAGTATGGCACTTTCCTTCAGCGGGATCGACCTGGGCTTCCTTCACCTGTTGATGGAAACTAGAAATGCATTTGGTTAGTGCAATGCAATAACTAAACATACCTTCCTCCATTTTATGAATGTCCATTTGTTTAGCTGTTAAAGGTGCTGAAAAGGACAATCTTTGTGGTCTTCCCATGATGATCTCGTGAGGCGACAATCCTGTAGTTCTGTTGGTAGCAGACCGTATTGTCATTAAAGCTATGGGTAACAAATCAACCCATTTAAGTCCAGTTTCTTTACACAGTTTTGCAAGCTTGTTTTTCAGCATCCCGTTATATCTTTCCACTAGTCCAGCTGACTGTGGATGATAACTGCAATGGAGGTGCTGGTTAATCTGTAAGGCTTTGCATAGTTCCTTAATCACTGTTCCTGTAAAATGGGACCCATTGTCACTTGACAGTTTTGCTGGTATCCCAAAGCGAGGTACAATGTCCTTCAATAAACATTTAGCAACAGTAGTGGCGTCACTCTTTCTACAAGGAAACGCTTCAATCCATCTTGAAAACATATCAACAATAACTAATACATATTTAAAGCTCATACACACAAGTAGTTCAATAAAATCCATTTACAAGTATACAAAAGGGCCCATGGGGTTTGGGTGGGATGCAGGCTGTACCTTCTTTATTTTCCCTGCATTCATGGTCTGGCAGATAGTACAATTTTCACATATTTGTTTTGCCAACTTTGAGATTCCTGGTGCATACCAGGTCTTGAGGATATAGTCCGCCATCCCCCCTTTGCCCGCATGGGTGAATTTATGAACACATCGGGCAATTGGTGATAGTAATGATTTGGGTGCCACCATGCGGCCGTCATGATGAACCCATAAGCCGTCAGTGTTTTTTAAAACAATGATTAACAACCCATTCCTTTACTTCATCAGAACTGGCCCTATCTTGATGGGTCAGCACATCATCTAAGGACGGGGGCTGCGGTATCTCTGGCTTTTCCCTAACAGGGAAGGCTGAAACTTGTCGTTCAGTACTTGATATAGCTACTGACTTAGCAGCGCTATCTGCAGCAGCGTTTCCAAGCACAACCTTGTCCAAATGCCCCGTGTGCGCTTGGCACTTAATAATTGCAATCTGTTTACGTCTCTGAATAGCTAGTAAAAGATTTTGCACTTCTTGTGCATTTTTAATCTGGGTTCCCGAGGAAGTCAGGTAACCGCGAATTTTCCAAATTTGTCATGCTCATGTCTGGTTATTTCTGAATAGTTCAATATCCATTGTGTACAATAGCCAGTCATTCCTAGAAAATGCTTCATTTCTCTTTTAGTTTTTGGCAACGATGTGTTGCAAACGACCTTTATTCTATCCCGCGTTAACTCCCTGTTTTAACAATGATTCCATCACTGGCTCAATTCCTTTTTCTGCTTTCTCTGACAATGGATACTGTGACCTTTTGGGTAATGGTGCAGCTGGATTAATTGTAACTTTATAGGGCTGTGCAGTCTAATAGTTAGGAGGTATTTTAAGTTTAAAAACGGCTGATAATCTTGTCCTGTTTTGTCATAGCAGGCCGTGCAGTGCAATTTTGAATGCCATTTCCCTAGTTTCAGGGATTCCTGGTATTGTTTTATGGAGCTTGTAACGAATCCCCACGCTCCTAACAGACTGACAAGTTTGGGACTCAAACTTGGGTCGGCAATTTCCCATCCGTAAAGAACAGGGTGTTTTATTTCTGTTACCTGGTACGCATATGCCTTATCTACTTGGATTTCTACCGTTACTCCTGATGGGGAGCAAATGATTGTAGCATTCATTTTGCACAGCAAATCTCTCCCACATAAATTCATACCGGAATCTTCAGATAGTAAGAACGTATGTCCTTGTTCATATTGATCGAATTGTATTGTTATTGGCGCTGATCTTTTTAAACTTTGGGGAATCCCAGTCACTCCTATTATGGAAACCTTTGTTCCACTTGCTGGGATTTTCTTAGCCAAGTCTCTTCCTATCATGGAAAAGGTAGCTCCTGTATCTACCAAAAAAGTGGTTGGCTGACCTGCCACTTCAATCTCTATTTCTGGTTCACTTCGGGCATCTTTGGAAACTACGGGCATTTGGGTTTCTGGTGCACCTGGTTCTAACTGTCACTGGCTCTGTCCTTGAGTACCTCTTGTAGCGAAAGGATTGGAAGTGGTAAAGTCGGGATTCTGTATTCCACCTCCCGTTCCCTTATTTGGGCATTGGGCTTTCCAATGGCCCATTTGTCCACAATCAAAACATCCCCGCTGACCTGATCCTCCAAAACATCCCTGCTGACCTGATCCTCTGCCTCTATAATTTCCTCCCCTTCCTGCCCGGTGTCCACCGCTTCCTCTGCCCCTTTTGCTGGCAATAACACTCATCTCCCTTCTTTTTTCGGCTTCTCTTTTCCAATCACAAAATGCAGACCAATCCACACCCTTATTCCTTTTTCTTCCGGGGTCTCTTTCTAGCAGGCATTCCTCGAGACAAGTAATTCTTTCTATGTTAAATGAACCATCTGAGGAAAAGGGTCTAGTCTTACTTACAGTCCATTTGGACCAATTTGGTTGGCTTACTGGTGCTAGCACCCATTTTAGCAGCTTAAATGCTTCACTTAAAACAATCTAAACTCCTGTGACAATCCGTGATCTGCGTTGTACGCCCCTACAGATCAGATTAATAAACTATACATACGTATCAAAATTACAGTCACATCCAATCTTCTTGGTCTTTACTTCAAATCAGTGTCACAAAGTCCTTGACCATTTGTCACTCCGAGTGCCTTTAGAGTTTCGGCGCCTACTTTATGGTCCCGGCCTTCACGTGGGGCATTTGCCCTCTTAATAACCGGCCTGAGGCTAGGCGACTGAGACTCAGCACTTCCCGACTGAATTTAGTCAACTGACTGCAACAAGGTTTTTTTTAATATTTACAACACATTAAGACATATCCTTATGCTTTAAAACTCGAGGGTTCTCAACCCTCGTGGAAGGTATTTCTAACTGGGGAAAATACTGAATCCACAATAGCTTAGTGGATCATGTAAAAGACATCACTATTTTCTCAACCATACATTCCACCGCGGGACTCACTTCCCCGGCTTGGGTCTTTTCCAACCCCTTCTGCAGTTTTTTTTTCAGCTTAAATATTTTAGTTAAAACATACAACAATTCCGTAACACTCTATGATCTGCGTGGGACGCCTCTACAGATCAGACATGACTAAACATTAATACATATGACAATAAACAATAAACAATACACTTGTTAAACAACAACCAAAGTGTTACTAAATCCCCAACCTATGCAGCCTTACTGGACAAAGTTGATTGATAATAACAAATAGTTAAATACTCACTCTCATAAACATTAAACATTGACACTGTGTTTCAGACAATCGCCCACTCTTCTTCCCTCTACCTTACTCCCTTTCGCCAAATTTTTTAGCAAAAAGGGCCTTCAATTTGTCCCAACTAACTTCACCCACTCTCTCTCCTTCTACCCTACTCCCTTTATGGAACCTTGCTAGTTCAATTTCCAGTAAATCACTAGCTCCTTAGTTAATCAAATTCCTGACTTAACCTTCTCTCTCTGGTACCTTTATACAGTCCTTTTCTGCATGATCCTGTTCGCGGGGCATCAGCGCCTCATGGCTGATCCTCTGTTCTGTTTCTGAAAGGGAAGCAGTCACAACGGCAGTTTAACCTCCGAACCTTGTGAGTCAATTACCCGATGGCAGTACTGTCCAATGGAATAAACAGACTATGCGCAGCTATGCTTCTGGCAGGAAAAGTCCCAAAAATGTGGCAAAACACCACCTTCGGCCGATGGGATTTTTCCTAACCGAGCAACGTACTCGGCGTCTGTTAACTCACCAATTGGTACAGCAAGCCATCTCGGTGGAACCTCCAAATTGTAGAAGTGCCTTTTTTCTTAGCTCTGGGTAATGACTCAATACACTCTTGGATTCGTCAGACGGACAGGCCTTTTATTTTCTCTTGCAAGGGGAATCAGCACCTCTACTCAAGGGGTGAGGCTACTATTCCAATGATACAGCGTAAGCGTTCCATATTTATACAGTGTAACAAACAAGTTTAATTGACATTCCTTTGTTCCTCAATCAGGATACATTTTAGATTAATCATTAGGTCTTATGACATATTGACAGAAGGATCCTGGACACATAAGTCAATGGTTAAGATATAACAGGATATGAATCGTGTAACCGGAGGTCCTCCTTAATCTTAATCATGTATCTGGAGACAAGATCTAACAAATTATTAGGTCACTGGGTATTTCAGAAACGAAATCCATTGTTTCACTTCTACATTCTCATTAGGTGGGCAGACATCTGTTCTTGGCTGTAATCCAGGTATGTGCAATAGCTCTAGTTACACATCGACTCTTTACCTGTGTCAAGTCTGAAAACTTTTACCCAGCAAGTACTTGAAATTAACCCCTTATATCATGTAGATTTCCTCACTTGCCCCCTGGTCGGTTCAGTTACATACTGCTCAAGAGACCCATCCCTAATACACTCAATGAACTCATCCTCAAGGCAGCCCTGCCCAATTTGATTTGTCCAATTAATATGATAGTTAAAATCCCCCATAATTATAGATGTTCCCTTATTACAAGCCTCAACTATTTCCAGATTGATACTCCGTCCAACAGAGTTGCCACTGTTTGGAGGCCTATAGACTACACCCACTAGTGTTTTTTTCCTCTTATTATTCCTTACCTCCACCCAAACTGTTTCATTATCCTGATCTTTTGACCCAATATCATTTCTCTGTATTACAGTGATTCCTTCCTTTATTAACATAGCCACCCCACCTCTCCTTCCTTCCTGCCTGTCCGTCCTGATCGTTAAATAACCTGGTATGTTTAATTCCCAGGCATTGTCACCCTGCAGCCACGTTTCTGTAATGGCCACAAGATCATACCCATATGTAGTTATTTCACAGAATCACAGAAACCCCACAGTGCAGATAGAGGCCATTTCGGCCCATCGAGCCTGCACCGAACTTCTCTATTTTGTTACGAATGCTACGTGCATTCAGATAGAGAACTTTCAAAGATGTTTTGTGACACTTAGTTCCTCCTTTTGCCCTTTTTATTGCTTTACCTTTTACACCATACCTTCTGCCCCTTCCTGCCATGCTCTGGTTTTTAATTTCCCCACTGCTGCCTAAGTCTATGACCTTCTCTGTTGTCATTTTTATTATTTGCTCTCCAGGAACCTCCCCCCTACTAGTTAGTGTTAGAATAAAATTTTGCTGGACAAGATTTTGCTGGAAAAGATACAAACAACAAATTCGCTGACTGGGACTAATTGAATCAGTGCACAATGGCACATGCCACGCTTACGCATGGCTGGAACAAAGTTCATCTCGTGTCCTGACTGGGACTAATTGAATCACTGAGGACTAACAAGGTTCACTGGTATCCTATTATCAAACTAATCACATTCCGCCGGTGACGCGGTCGGAACAAGATGGAATGAAGGCCTTTCGCAATCACTGAAGAGGCAGAATTGGCAACACAAGTGTGTAAACTCCTGACTGGAGGAAAATAATGATATGCGCTAATAAACAAATTGATTGGATGAATGTAAATGATCTAAAACCAACTTCTTGGAATTGTATATAAGCTTGGCACGTACTACAATCAAGGAGAAGGTGCTCTCACAGACCGTGTGGTTGCAGACGTTTCTCCCAGAGCTCTGTCATTTAATAAAGTTGTCTCTCTTACTCAAAGTCTAGTTTCCAAGGAATCATTTTTCCTACAACATTATTTTAAAGCCCTCTCTACAGCCCTAGTTATATGATCCGCCAGGACTCTAGCCCCAGCAATGGCCAAGTGAAGTCCGTCCCAACGGAACAGCTCCCTCCTGCCCCAGTACTGGTGCCAATGTCCCAGGAAGCAAAACCCATTTCTCCCACACCAGTCTTTCAGCCACGCATTTAACTCTCTAATTTTATTTGTCCTAGCCAAATTCGCTCGTGGCTCAGGTAATAATCCAGAGATTATTACCCTTGTGGTTCTGCTTTTTAATTTGGCCCCTAGCTGCTCAAACTCCCTCAGCAGAACCTCCTTCCTTGTCCTATCTATGTCGTTGGTACCAACATGGACCACGACAACTGGATCCTGCCCCTCCCACTCCAAGTTTCTCTCCAGTCCAGAGGAGATGTCCTTAACCCTGGCACCGTGCAGGCAACACAGCCTTCGGGACTCTCGCTCTCGGCAGCAAAGAACTCTATCTATCACCCTAACGATACTATCCCCTGCCACTACAACATTTCTTTTAACTCCCCCCACTTGAATGGCCCCCCGCTCCACGGTGCTGTGGCCAGGTTGCTCATCCTCCCCGCAGTCCCTGTTCCCATTCTCACAGGGAGTAAGAGCCTCGAACCTGTTGGACAATTGCAAGGGCTGCAGCTCCTCCAACACTACCTCCTGGATCCCCATACCTGCCTCACTTCTAGTCACACCGTCCTGACCCTGGCCATGGACTACATCTGAATTAATTAATCTAATTGGTGTGAATACCTCGTGATGCACAGTGTCCAGGTAACTCTCCCCCTCCCTGATGTGTCTCAGTGTTTGAAGCTCGGACTCCAGCTCTTCAACACGGAGCCGGAATTCCTCGAGCAGCCAAAACTTACTGCAAATGTGATCACCGTGAGCATCAATGGTGTCCACCAGCTCCCACATATTGCAGCAGCAACACATCACCTGATCTCCCATTCTATGTAATTAATTAAATTTATTAATATTATTCTTAAATACCCTCTGCCCCGATTCTAGATGGTGAATATCACACCTTAGAAACTATAAACGAAAGAGATTTAAGCTTAAAAAGGGAGAAATACTTACCAACCAATCACTTACCCGCTTTCTGCTGACGTCACACTTGGATTACTTTTTACCTCTCTCCTTCCCTCCGAGTTCCCAGACTGGAGATTGGTAAACCTTAGTACGATAGCAAAATACTGCAGATGTTGGAAATCCGAAATAACAACAGAAAATGCTGGAAAAACTCAGCAAGTCAGGCAACATCCGTGGAGAGAAATTTGAGCTGACGTTTCGGGTTTGACCCTTCTTCAAAACTGGAGATAAAAGGAACTAGATCGAAGGCAGGGCTGCGATCGGACAAAAGAATTACAGTACACTTTACACCTAATCACAGCCTATTACCATCTCGTCTAGCTTCTAATCTCTGTTACTTCTTTTGGTTCTTTAATTCTTTTGTCCGATCGCAGCCCTGCCTTCGATCTAGTTCCTTTTCTCTCCAGTTTTGAAGAAGGGTCAAACCCGAAACGTCAACTCAAATTTCTCTCCACGGATGTTGCCTGACTTGCTGAGTTTTTCCAGCATTTTCTGTTGTTATATTGGTAAACCTTACCTGGTCTCTGGGGCCTTTATACAGCCGCTCAGCCTGCGGTTCTCGCACTGAGACCTTACCTGGTCTCTGGGGCCTTTATACAGCCGCTCAGCCCGCGGTTCTCGCACTGTAGACCTTACCTGGTCTCTGGGGTCTTTATACAGCCGCTCAGCCCGCGATTCTCACACTGAGACCTTACCTGGTCTCTGGGGCTTTTATACAGCCGCTCAGCCCGCGATTCTCGCACTGATGCCTTACCTGGTCTCTGGGGCTTTTATACAGCCGCTCAGCCCGCGATTCTCGCACTGATGCCTTACCTGGTCTCTGGGGCTTTTATACAGCCGCTCAGCCCGCGATTCTCGCACCGAGGCCTTACCCGGTCTCTGGAGCCTTTATACAACCGCTCAGCCCGCGATTCTCACACTGAGGCCTTACCTGGTCTGTGGGGCTTTTATAGCCCCGCTGTGCCGCTCGAGATTCCCGCCGACGCTGTGACGCCTTACATTGTCTCTGGGACTTTTATAGCCCCGCTCTGCCGCTCGAGATTCCCTGAACCTGTGAACCCCTGAAAATGACCATAACCTGAAACTGGAGCCGAACATCCCCCAGTTAGAGTGAGGACCGGCCCGGATATCCCGTTCTGTGTTTTATTGCAGACACTGGGGCAGGGGTGGGTGCAGCGAATGTCAGCGAGTCACCAGGGAGCCGCGGTTCATTTGAAATGATTTCAATCGGGAATCTGAGCCCGGCCCCGGGACATGGATCATCTGATTCCGTGATCAGCTCTTTTTGGAAAGACGTGGGTGGCTCTGAGAAGAGCCTTTGGGTTCAGATATTTACAAGTTGTCCTTTTTATTTTCTTTTGGGCGCTGCTTTCTGAGGCTGTGCTGATTTGGGCTTGGCCTTGGGTTTTTCCACCTTCTTGGCCGCCTTCACCATTCCGCCCCTGGCCTTCTTGGGGCTCTTGGGCTTCTTCGCCGCCGCCTTCTTCCCAGCCGCCGCTTGCGCTGCCTTTTTTGACGTTGCTGCATTCATGGTGATCGTTTTCTTGGCTGCTGCTTTCTTGGCTGGAGATTTCTTGGCTGCTGGTTTCTCAGCTGGAGATTTCTTGGCTGGAGATTTCTTGGCTGCTGGTTTCTTGGCTGGAGATTTCTTGGCTGCTGGTTTCTTCACCTCCTTTCCCTCTTTCCGCTGGGATTCCTTCTTAGCGAGCCTGAAGGAGCCCGCGGCGCCCGTGCCCTTGGTCTGCTCCAGGAAGCCGTTTTCCACTTTCCTCTTGATACTTAAATTGATCAGTGAACGCTGCCTCAGCACATCGACGCCGTTGGCAGCCAGAGCCTTCTTTATCGCCGCCAGGGACATCCCCTTGCGATCGCTGCCACTCGCCACAACCTTGAGGACCTGTTCGCCCAACGTGGGACCGGCAGGCTTGGAGCGGGGAGCCGCCTTCTTCTTCTTGCTGGGAGCCTTGGTTTGAGCGGCGGCGGCAGGAGGAGCCGTTTCGGCGGCTGCGGTCTCAGTCATGTCCGCGACTCTGTAGAAAATCTCTCTGACAGAGCTGGGTCAGAAATGAGACGAGAGGCAGCGGCACAGAGCTACTTATAGGCAGCGAGCGGACGGGGCGGAGACATCCTGCTGTCAGCTCCCGGCCCCTCCAGCCTCTCTGTGTTTCTCTGTCCTTATTAACTCTCCGATTCCAATTAAACTCGGGCACTCCACATTCCCAGACTGGCCTCTTTCTATCTGGAAGACTGGGATGTTTGCTGTCGAGAAAGTTTCATCAGAATTCAAGACAACAATTTCGATTTAAAACCGTTTCATTGCTGCACTGATCGCGCTCTCTCACCCAATCGCGGAAATGTTCGCTGTTTGTCGACTGAAATTTGAAATCAACTAAAGCTTCACGTTTAATTCCCACTTCAGGGCTGAGCAGGGGAGCAGGGCGATCCTATGACAGGGAAATCTTTAAATTTTACACAAGAGGGTCTCTGAAATCCGGCGATGGGAGCGGACACACAAACACAGTGACACTAGTCTAACCCACCCGCCCCTTTAACACATTCGCTGACGCAATGTTCACTCTGCTCATTCACAGCACAATCTGTTCCCAGATTTACAGTTCACAGGACAGGTTTTCCTCTCCGCTCGGCCTGTGCTGCCGATTCTCGGGGTTAGTTGGAGTTTCCCAGCTCAGTCAGTGTTAAACACTCTGAGGCCGGCGCTCCTCACAGTGTCTGTTCCCCAGATTCAGGGGCAGGAGCCAATCACAGCTCTGGCTGTGTTCACCCATATCTGGTTTGAAGGTATTATATTGTTCGCAGGCAGAAATATGTTTGATTTATATGAAAATAGAAATGATGATCTCACCGCCCCTCTAGTCTCTCTCTGTCTCTCTCCGAAATTGAGGAACAGAACAGAGCAACTGGTGTCCTGTGCATTCCATTCTCAACACCCTGAGACAGCAACCAGAGAGGCAGAGAGACTGTATCAGTCTTAATGTTCGTACTCTGAGCCAGGCGGTCCACGCACTCTCCGTTACCGAGATTTAGGGGCAGGAACGTGTCACAGTTTGGCTGTGTCGAGTCTGGCCTGCTTTTAGATCATAGTATTATTCACAGAAATAGTGAGACATTCTGTTCACCACACATACCCTGAACTCGGTTTCAATAGAGTGAAAACTGAGAGGTTCAGCATCGATCCAGATATAACAGGCAGGGCTGGGGGATGGAGGGACTGAGGATTGATCCTGTACACAAGGCACAGAGACAGACACAGGGGGTGACACTCACACAGGCTCGGGAACTGTCGCCTACTCACCCAGCGGAGACAGGCAGAGACGGATTAAACTCCCCACTCACCAGCAGTTCAGTATCAGAGATTGGCAGAGCCTGTTCCTCCCCATCCTTCCATACAGTATTGGGGAAACAAATCGCTCAAAGGGACAGGATTCGCGTCGCTCTCACAATACAATACAATACAAATCGCTTTATTGGCATGATAAGGTACATCTTATGTTGCCAAAGCATCAAAATACATTTATGGTTGAACACATAAACGCGGTTCCATTCATACAGTGTATAAACAGGTATATCCCTGAGTTTATAAATATATTTTCGCCTTGTTTATATATACTCTTGTCTTAGTTTACTGGTTGTCCCTCTGTTCATGGCAAGCTGTAACATAGTGTGCCGCCAGTGTTACACAGCTTCTCTCCTCCCCCAGTAGGAATGGGAGTTTTTGGTTGTCAGTCAGATTTCTGAATTCAGGGCATATTTGTGAGAATTTTTGATAGAAATTCTCTCTGATGCCCTGATATTTTCCACAGGCTGTGAGGAAGTGCATCTCTGTCTCAACTACTCCCTGACTGCAGTGAGAGCATATCCTGTCTTCTCTTGGCAGCCTGGTCTGCCTGTGTCTGCCTTTTTCGATCGCTAGGCTATGTTCGCTAAGTCTGTACCTTGTCAAGGTTCTTCTCAGTTTGTTATCCTTTACCATGGTCAGGTAATCAGCTATGTTGTATTGTCTGTTTAGGGCCAAGTAGCAATTGAGTTTGCTTTGGGTTTTTGTTGTTTCTGCCCAATATGACAGATATTTTTCCTTTTGCTTAGCGACGATTGTGTTGGGTCGAATTCTTTGTGTTACCCTGTCACTGTCCTGGGACTGGTTATTGTTAGTATTGTTATTAGTTACTTTATTGAGTCCCAGGACTAGTTGACTGAGGGTATTCTTCTTTATGGTCAGCTCTTGGCATTTCAGGGCATCGTAGTGATAGCATTGGGGGTTGCTCATTTGTAGGTGATTCCAAAATTTGGTGGCTCTTTTTTGGATAGTGATTATTAATGGGTATTGGCCTAGTTCCGCCCTGCATGCGTTGTTTACTGTTTTCCTTTGAGTCCGGAGGATACTTTTACAGAATTCCGCATGTAGGATCTCAATTGGGTGTTTGTCCCATTTTGCAAAATCTTGTTGTGTTAGTGGTCCCCAGACCTCACTGCCATAGAGTGCAATTGGTTCAATTACTGATTTGAAAATTTTGAGCCAAATGCTAATTGGGATTTCTATTTGGATTGATTTTTTGATGGCATAGAAAGCCCTTCTTGCTTTCTCTTTCAGTTCATTCACAGCCAGTTTGAAGTTTCCCGTAGAACTGATTTTTAAGCCCAAGTATGTGTAGTGAGTGGTTTGTTCAATTTTGGTTGTTCCTACTGTGAAATTTATTGTGCGTCCATGTTGTTTGGATCTTTGCTGGAACACAAGGACTTTGGTTTTTTGGGGATTTATTGTCAGGGCCCAAGTCTGGCAGTACGACTCCAGCAGGTCCAGGTTCTGCTGTAGACCCTCCTTAGTTGGTGACAGCAGAACCAGGTCGTCGGCATAGAGGAGGAATTTAACCTTGGATTCATATAGGGTGAGGCCGGGTGCTGTAGATTGTTCAATTAGTTTTGCCAATCCATTAATGTAAATATTAAAGAGTGTCAGTGAGATTGGCGAGCCCTGCGTCACCCCCCGCCCCTGTGGGAAGTATTTTGTTTGTTTGTCTCCAATTTTAACTGCACATTTATTGTTTGTATACATTGATTTAATTACATCATATGTTTTACCTCCTACCCCGCTTTCGATAAGTTTCAGGAATAAACCGTCATGCCAGATGGAGTCGAAAGCCTTCTGGAAATCTACAAAGCATGCGTAGATTTTGCTTTTGTTATGGTGAACGTGTTTGTCAATTAGGGTCTGTAGGGTGAAGATATGATCGGATGTTCTATAGTTTGGCAGGAATCCAATTTGGCTTTTACTCAAGACATTGTGCTCTTCAAGGAAGTTTATAAGTCTTTTGTATATGATGCTACAGAATACCTTCCCCAGGTTACTGTTTACACAGATGCCTCGATAGTTGTTTGGGTCGATTTTGTCCCCACTTTTGTATATGGGTGTTATGAGTCCTTTGTTCCAGATGTCAGGGAAATAACCGACACTCAGAACCAAGTTGAAGAGTTTTAGGATAGCCAGTTTCAGTTTGTCGTCTGCGTGTTTAATCATCTCGTTTAGTATGCCGTCTGTCCTGCAAGCTTTTCCTGGTCGCAGGTCCTTGAGTTTTTCAAGAAGTTCTTTTTCTGTTATTATGGCGTCTAGCGGGTTTTGGTTATCTTTTATGGCCATTTCAAGCTTTTCCAGTTTTTTGCATATTTGGTGTTGCTCTGGTCTTAGTGTGTTTTTCTGGTATAATTTTTCAAAGTGGTTTACCCATGTGTCCCCATTTTGAATGGACAAATCGTCGTGTTGTTTTTTGTGTAGTGTTTTCAAGTTGTCCCAGAAACAATTCGACTCAATGGATTCCTCCATGGAGCTGAGTGTATTCTTAATAAATTGCTCTTTTTTGGTCCTGAGTGTGTTTCTGTATTGTGTTAGCGTCTGACAATAAGTAAGGCGTAATTCCTCGTTTTCTGGATGTCTGTGTTTTTGGTTTGATAGTTTTCTAAGTTTTTTCCTCATGTTATGGCAATCATGGTCAAACCATTTTTCATAGTTTTTTGTTTTGGGTTTGTTCTTGCGAGCTTTCAAGTTTGCATTTGTTGCCAAATTATCAAAAATATTGTTTAGTTTACTAACTGCCCGGTTTACGCCTTCTTTATTGTGAGTGTATATGTTATCCAGAAAGGTGTCTAAGAGAGCTTGAGTTGATGCATTGCTAATTGTTTTCTGGTATTTTTCCGTGTCGTTTTTGGCCCATCTGTACGATTTTTTGGTGTTGTACAGTTTACTGGGTTGTGTTTCTATGTTGTTTGTTTCTGTCTTTTTGAGAAACATAGTAATTTGGCTGTGATCTGACAGTGTTGTTTGTGGTTTGACTGTGAATACTCTGAAAGAGGATGGGTCCAAGTCTGTAATCATATAGTCTACTGTGCTGCAGCCAAGAGGTGAGCAGTAGGTCGATCTTCCTAGGAGGTCTCCTATGAACCTACCATTGAAAATGTACAGACCCAGGTTTCGACAGAGCTGTAGTAGCTGTTTACCGTTGGTATTTGACTGCTTGTCGCAGTTATGCCTGTATGGAAGGGAAGGGATGTCAAAGTGGTTATTCCCGAATACGTAATTGTTTCCCTGATTATTGGTGAAGTCTGGTTCTTCGCCCGTTCTTGAATTGAGTTCCCCACAGATCAACACGTTCCCCTGGGCCTGGTATTGGATAATTTCCCCCTCCATGTTGGAGAAGGTGTCCTCTTTGTAGTACGGGGAATCGATTGGAGGGATATAAAGTGCGCAAATGTAAACATCTTGGGTGTTTGAGATAATCTCCCTCTCAAGTTTGAGCCACATATGGTTTTCGCCCTTTTTTATAAATTTGATGTAATTCTTAAGTTCTGTTTTAAACCAGATCAGTATGCCTCCGGAGTCTCTGCCTTGGGTTACACTTGGTAATTTATTGGAGGGGACCACTAGCTCAGTGTACCCTTGGGGACAGCCGGTGTGTCCTTTTCCTTTATACCAAGTTTCCTGTAAAATGATAATATCTAGATCTTTAGTTTCCTCTATGAACTCTGGGGTCCTACTCTTCACTTCTCGCACTGAAGAGCGTAGACCTTGGATATTCCAGGTCGAAATATATAAGGATTTCATGTTAAGTTTTATCTTTTTCTATGATAGGTTAAAGAGTGGTACGTGTTTGTCGTGTCTAAGTGTGGGGAAAAAAAAGATCACCCCAGTTGTCTACAAAAGTTAATACAATTTGGTTACAGTTCTTTCTATTAATTAGTCCTTGATCCATAAGGTGGAAGTAGATGCTGCTGCACATCTGCTTATTGTCTCTTAATGGATTGTTTCTGTCTGAGGTATTGCGTACGTCCTGTGCATCTCTCCCTCTGTCTAGCTGGTACCGGTCCTATTCCCCTGTGGGACAGGAGTGGTGCAGGTCTGATAATGTTGTTTTGCATGGGGATCCTCTCCGGTCTCGGTTGGTGTGGTGGTGGTCTTTGTAGTGTTCCTGATATGTACCCCGCTGATCTCTGGTGGTCGGGGGGGGGTCCTCTTGGAGTCTGGGTATGGACCCGATTAAAAGCGACGTCCTTCAGGGCTTTAGCAAAGATCGATATTTTTTGCCTTTGGATGTGGACGTGGTCGTAAAGACATTCTTCATCGAGGGTGGGGTGTTGGGCCAGGTGTACGTTGTGGTTTGATTCGCATTCTGTTGCTATGCTGGCATTTATCTCATGAATTGTGTTGTTGTTGAAGTCTGTTCTCGGCAATATTGTGGAAACAGTGATTCTAGTGTTTGGAAATGTACTGCTTGCCTTCCTAATCATTGCTCTGAGCGATGTTGCTACCTCTTTCTATTTGGCCTTTAGGTCATTTGTGCCCGTGTGTATTATTATGTGTTGGGGGGAGCCTAATCTGGCTTTGGTCAGCCATCCCATGGCTCTGTCTGTTGTTGGGCACCAAATCTTTTCTACTTTACTTCTAGGGAAGAGCTTTTTCTCCCATAGAAATTTCCCATTTGAGTCTATGAGTATTACGACGTCAGCCTTGTTTGTGTTTACTGTCTGGTGGCTTTCGCCTGGACTCATAGTGTGTGTGCTGGGCTGGGGTGTCTGGTGTGTGCGTACCTCTTGTGAGCGGCTCGCTTGTGGTTCCATGGTGGTGGGGGAAGATTGCGAGTCAGCATGCTGGTCAGTCTGTGTGGCACCCCTTGTATTGTGTGTCTGTTGCTTTTGTTCCGTGTGGGAGTGCAGCCGTTCCGTCCGGCTCTGTCTTGTCTTATCTCTAGTCTCTGGTTGCTGGTCTAATGGTGTTTTCTCTCCTCTATGGCTCTCTTCTTTTTCCTGCAGCTCTTTCACCTGATTCTTAAGTAGATTCACCTGGTTATCAAGTCTATTCAGCTCTCTCTTGTGTCTCTCCCTCTCCTGCTTTTGTTTGTCATTCAATTTGAGGACCTCCTCTCTAAGTTTAACCATCTCTATCTCTAATTGATTAAATTTATCTTTTGGTTGTATCTGGCTGTGTGATCCCGGGGTATGTGTCTGGTCGGCCCTGGAAGGCTCACTCACTTCCTGGCTAGGCTGGTCGGCCCTGGAAGGCTCACTCACTTCCTGGCTATGCTGCTCTTCTCTTGGTGGGCTGGGAATGGTAGGGGAACTATGTGTGGCTTCCTCCGTGGTAGTTATGCTGGGGTTTGTCAGTTGTATCGTGTGGCTGTGGTTCCCCGGGGTTAGTGTCTGGTTTGAACTGTGTGGCTCGTTCATCCCTTGACCATGCAGATTTTCTCCTGGTAAGTTGTCAATGTTGGGGGGAGTGCGGGCCACTCTGGGGCTGTTCATTCCCCTCGTAGTTGATCTTTTCAGTGTCCTGAAGGCTTTGCAAATTTGTCGAGGTTGCCTTGCACTAATATTGTTCCAGTATTGTACGCGTTGACAGTCGTGATTGAACTGTCTCCTGGTGTGTTAATTTTCATTATGGACCCATTTGCGGTATTTTTTAGCTTAACACTGGTATAGTGTGATTTTATTGCTCTGATCCAAGCCGCTGGCTGATCTGAGTAGAATATGAGGTTACTTTTTGTCCCATTGTTGTAACAGTCAGTAAAGAGAGTTTCTGGTTTTTCTCTCATCTGAGCATGCTTGATCGTTTTTATAGCTTTTTTTGTGGTGTTGGGGGGAATCTGGAAGCGGGGCTGTTGTGGATCTTCTGATTCGCTCATTTTTGGTAAAGTATTGTTGATCTTAGAATAAGCTTTTCTGGGGCCCCGGGTTTGGTGTTACCCTCTCCCTGTTCGTGAACTTTCCCGCTCCCCCTCTCCGACCCCGTGGTCCCTGGGCCTCGGCTCCTGGGTTCACCCTTCTCAGGTCTGAGTCTGTGAGCCGCTGTTTCCCGGTGCCTTCGGGCTGTTCCCCTCCCCCTCAGAGGTCTCTGGGCCTCTGTTTCGGCCTGGCTCCTCGGGCCTTTCCCTGGGCCTCCCTCCCTGGGCCCTGTACTCACGGTCTTGGTTGCGAGCCTTCTGGTTGCTCTCCTTCTCCTCAGAAGTCTCTGTGCCTGCTGGCCTGGCTCCTCGGGCCTTTCCCATGCTGGATTGTTGGGCTGTGGCCCGAGTCCCCTCGGCTGTGCCGATTGCTGGATTTCCGGGCTGCGTTCCGAATCTCCTCGGCTGTGCCGATTTCTGCGATGCGGCCCGAGTCCTCTCCGCTGTGCCGATTGCCGGGCTGCGTTCCGGATCTCCTCGGCTGTGCCGATTTCTGGGATGCTGCCCGAGTCCTCTCCGCTGTGCCCGTTGCCGGGCTGCGTTCCGATTTCTGGGATGCGGCCCGAGTCCCCTCGGCTGTGCCGGTTGCTGGACCGCTGGGCTGCGGCCCGAGTCACCTCGCCTCCTCGAACTCGGTCCCGATGCCGCCGACTCAACCACCGCTGCTGAAGCCCCGTGTGGCTGCCGTTCACTGGTTTGTGTAGTTCTTCTCTTGTTTCTTTTTTTTTTTTGCTTTGGCTTTTTTTTTTGCTTTGGCTTTTTTTTTCCTCTATTTTCCTCTGGGTTTTATTTTTCTTTGGTAGTCTTTCTGGCGGTCTTTTCCTTCTCTACTTTGTCTAGACTAATCTAAACTTAAACTAAACTAAACTAAACTAACTTAACTAGAACTAAATTTAATTTTAAAACCTTTTTAAAAATTGAAATGAAATGAAACTTTTTTTCCCCACTTTAGACACTAAAAACACTAAAATCTCAGAAGCCCATCGCTTTCTCCTCTCCGAATATCTCCTTATCTGTTTCGGGGACAATGTTTCTTTGATAACGCTCCTGTCAAGCTCATTGGGACGATTTATTCATTTAAATGTGCTTTATAAATTCAAGTTGTTGTTGCTGTTGCTTCTTTTAATTTGCCTCAGGAGAGAGGTCTGAGCATGCGTGATAAACACTTGCCTTCTCCTCCCCCTCTCCAGCATAGTGTTTAAAGCGACAGGAAGGGCCCTGCGAGCTCCCCTCCCCCAGCTCTGCAAGCGGGGACCGTTTCCTTTGTGCTCGGCTAATGATCGCTGAACACATCAGGGAGCGTAGATGTCAATTCAATTCAAATCGCTTTATTGGCATGACAAGTTACATCTTATGTTGCCAAAGCATCGGAAAACATTCATGTTTGTTCACGGGCCCGAGTAAGGGAGCAAACAGCAGCCTCCTCACAGCAGCAGGTCGCATTGGGACTGTGTCCGCAGATGGGCTTTGAGTCGGGGTATGGTCAGCAGCAGTCGGGGCTGTTGGTACGAGAAAGATTGAAGCAGGAAATATTTCCGGAACATGGAGTGAGTGGGGGAAGGGAGAGGCTATTCTCGGGCTGTGTGTGTACAGTGTAAGTTAACATAGAAAGTAAATCACCTCGCTCTTTCAAATCATTGCTGCTTTAGTTCACAAAGTGCATCTATTGCGGGCACCAGGTGAGAAGTGCGAAAGAACACATTTCAAAAATCGGTTATTTTGTTTCGATGCATTGAGTTCTCCAGAACCGTGTTGCTGGTGATTAGGAGATACATAGTCGCTCCTTCAGGTACATCAGGATCCGCGCTCTGTGGCATTCTGTTAACTACACAGGCCCTCAACTCGGTTTCCATAGAGTGATAGTCACAGATTCATAACGGCACAGAAGGAATCCGTTCGGCCCATCGAGTCCATGCTGACTCTCTGTAGAGCGATCCAGTCAGTCCCATTCCCCCGCTCTATCCCCATAGCCTTGCAAGTGTATTTCCCTCAAGAGCCTATCCAGTCTCCCCTTGAACACATTTAGTGTCTCCGCTTCCACCACTTCCGTCGGCAGCGAGTTCCAGGACCTCACCACTCACTGCATAAAAAAAAAAGGTCCTCACACCCACCCCCACCCGCCCCTATATCTCTTGCCCAAAACCTTAATTCTGTGTTCCCTGGTCCTTGTACCATCAAGTAGTGGGAACAGCCTTTCTCCATCTAGCCTATTCAAACCCGTCATAATCTTGTACACCGCTATCAAATCACCCCTCAACCTCCTTTGCTCTAATAAAAACAAATCCAGCTTCTCCAACCTTTCCTTGTAGCTAAGATCCCCCCCTCCGCAGAACTATTCTGGTCAATCTCTGCGCCCTCTCAAGGGCCTTCACATCCTTCCTAAAGTGTGGTGAGCAGAACTTAATGCAATACTCCAGTTGTGGCCTAAACAGTGCTATATAAACTTTCAGCATAACATCTCTACTTTTGTACTCAATATCTCTATTTATGAAACCCAAGATCCCATATACTTTCCTAACCACTCTCTCAATATGTCCTGCCACCGTCAGGGACCTATGCACATTAACTCCCAGGTTCTTCTGCCCCTGCACACTCTTTAAAACTGTGTCATTAAGTGTATATTTCCTCTCCCTGTTCCTTCTGCCAAAATGCATCATCTCACACGTCTCTATATTAACCATGGTGTGGAGAAGCCGGAGTTGGACTGGGGTGGACAAATGTAAGAAGTCACACAACACCAGGTTATAGTCCAACAGCTTTATTTGAAATCACAAGCTTTTGGAGCGCTGCTCCTTCTTCAGGTGAAGTGGAGAAATGCATAAAGACACAGCTTATATAGTCAGAGAATCATGTCAGATGTTTACAGGTAACCTTTCAAACTGCCATTTATCACACCTCGGCAGAGAGATAATCACAGCAGTCAAAGGTGTGAATGGTGTCCAAACAGGTCAGTCAGGGAAACATTACATCAAAGAACAATGAGGTGGGGTCACAAGGGGTCAAATATTGCAGATGCTGGGGTCTGTATGAAAAAGAAAAAAACAGACAAAAAACATTTTTTTTGGCTGGAAATTACAGCACGTCCGGCCGCATCTGTGTAGAGAGAACAAGCCAATGTCGACTCGAGTCTGGATGACCCAGCATCAGGTGGGGTTACATGTAGCGTGACATGAATCCAAGATCTCGGTTGAGGCCATCCTCATGGGTGCGGAACTGGGCTATCAGTTTCTGCTCGACGATTTTGCGTTGTCGTGTGTCTCGAAGGCCACCTTGGAGAATGCTTACCCGAAGATCAGAGGCTGAATGTCCTTGACTGCTGAAGTGTTCCCCGACTGGGAGGGAACACTCCTGCCTGGTGATTGTTGTGCGGTGTCCGTTCATCCTTTGTTGCAGTGTCTGCATGGTCTCGCCGATGTACCATGCTCCGGGGCATCCTTTCCTGCAATGTATGAGGTAGACAACATTGGCCGAGTCACATGAGTATGTACCATGTACCTGGTGGCCTTCGAGACACATGACAATGCAAAATCGTCGAGCAGAAACTGATAGCCAAGTTCCGCACCCATGAGGGCGGCCTCAACCGAGGTCTTGGGTTCATGTCACGCTACATGTAACCCCACCTGATGCTGGGTCATCCAGACTCGAGTCGACATTGGCTTGTTCTCCCTATACAGATGCGGCCGGACCTGCTGTGATTTCCAGCCAAAAAAAATGTTTTTTGTCTGTTTTTTTGTTTTTCTTACAGACCCCAGCATCTGCAATATTTGACCCCTTGTGACCCCACCTCATTGTTCTTTGATGTAATGTTTCCCTGACTGACCTGTTTGGACACCATTCACACCTTTGACTGCTGTGATTATCTCTCTGCCGAGGGGTGATAAATGGCAGTTGGAAAGGTTACCTGTAAACATCTGACATGATTCTCTGACTATATAAGCTGTGTCTTTATGCATTTCTCCACTTCACCTGAAGAAGGAGCAGCGCTCCGAAAGCTTGTGATTTCAAATAAAGCTGTTGGACTATAACCTGGTGTTGTGTGACTTCTTACATTTGTCTCTATATTAAGTTCTATCTGCCACTTGTCTGTCAATTCTGCTAGCCTTTCTGTGTCCTGTTGCAGTTGATTGGTATCATGTTCAATGCCTGCCTCACCCCCAAGTTTGGTGTCATCTGCAAATTCAGCAATTCAACTTTGTATTCTAATATCCAGGTTATTTATATGGATCATAAAAGCAGTGGCCACAGCACTGACCCTTGGGGAACACTACTGTCTACCATCCTCCAGTCTGAAAAACAATCATTTACCACAACTCGCTGCTTTCTGTCCTTAGACTGAAAACAATTGTATATACAGCCCAGGTACCTGTGGTTATATTCCAGGAAGCCATCCAGAACTTCATAGGTCGTCCCATGGGAATGGGAGATATAAACCTGGCGTGTGGCAATGAGGTGGTTCCATTCATGGTCCAGTGCTGGATTTGTGCTGTGTCTGGATGCTGATAACTTACTATAGAACAGTCCTACACATCTGGTGTGGAGAATCTGAGACCCGCTGTATTGAGGTGGTTCCATTCATGGTCCAGTGCTGGGCTTGTGTTGTGTCTGGATGCTGATAACTTACTATAGAACAGTCCTATACACCTGGTGTGGAGAATCTGAGACCGGTTGTATTGAGGTGGTTCCATTCATGGTGCAGTGCTGGGTTTGTGTTGTGTCTGGATGCTGATAAATTACCATAGAACAGTCCTATACACCTGGTGTGGAGAATCTGAGACCCGCTGTATTGCAGTGAGGTCAGACAAAGACAATGTTTGTATCGCGGTTTCCTCTCTCCAGATACTTTACTTTATTATAAAAAAACACGTTAATTATAACTTTATTTTTATATTCTACCCTCAACTGTCCATATTGTATAACCAATATTTTTCTCATATTATTATTCTCGAAGCAAAATACTTCACTGAGCCAGAATAAAAAGTGATCCCTCCTCCATGCGGAATACAAGGAGCAGTGCAGGCAGCTCCTTCTCACACACGGTAAATATATTATCACTCACAGAATGACAGATTGAGAAAGAATCACAATCACTTACTGTAACTGAGATTGACTGACAGATACAGATGAAAACCCCACTCACATACCAGAGATAGACATTTACAGAGTAAAATCTACACTCCCATACTAGACACAGACAGAAAGACAGAAACTGACGCTCACATACCAGATGCAGAGAGGTAGAGAGTGAAATCCACAGCCACTCACCAGAAACTGGCAGGTACAGATAAAACCCGACATGCATCACGGAGACTGACAGATACAGACCAAAAACAGGCTTCCATAACAGAAAATGGCAGCTACTGGTTTAAACACTTACTCATAATAGAAACTGTCTGCACTAGATCAAAAACCCTCACTCACATGCCAGAGATAGACAGGTACAGAGTAAAATCCACACTCACATACCAGAAACTGACAGGTACAGAGAAACACCCACACTCACATACCAGTACCTGAGAGTTACAGCAGAAAAGCCACACTCATGTGTCAGAAATTGACAAGTAGAGTAAAACGCACAGTATTATATCAGACACTGATTGACATAGATTAAATGAACTGTCACATAACAGAGAATTACAAATCGAGGGTATAACCCATGCACACATTCCAGAGCTTGAGAAGTACAGATTAAAGCCTCTCTTCCACACCAGAAAATAACAGGTACAAAATAAAAACCACACTTCCATACCAGAGGTGGACATGTAGACTGAAACACACACTCTCACATCAAGACACTGACAGATACAAAGAAAAATGTTCACTCACTTACCAGAAAACAACAGGTACAGAATAAATCACAAACTCACATTCCAGATACAGACAGGTACAGCGTTAAACCCGCACTCAAATAGCAGTAAATAACAGTTGCAGAGTAAAGCCACAAACAAATGTGCTGTACCTTTCTGTGATTCTTTAAAAGGACGATATCCCGAATGAATAATTCGACTAAATTAATGCTGTGGTTTCCTCTTACAAGAGCCGTTGCTTTGCTCTATGCTTTCTCAGTGCGTTGTGAAATTTATTTACAATGGCCACCGGCATTGTCCCTTCCGACACGCCGTGCTTGGCCAGCTCCCCGGGCAGCACCAGACGCACGGCGGTCTGGATGTGTGGACACAGTCCGTACAATTTTTACAATTTAAATCGCTTTATTGGCATGATAAGTTACATCTTATGTTGCCAAAGCATCAAAATACATTTATGGTTTAGCACATAAACGCAGTTCTATTCATACAGTGTATAAACAGGTATATCCCTGAGTGTATAAATATACATTCGCATTGTTTATATATATTTTTTTCTTAGTTTACTGGTTGTCCCTCTGTTCATGGCAAGCTGTAACATAGTGCGCCGCCAGTGTTATACAGCTTCTCTCCTCTCCCAGTAGGAATGGGAGTTTTTGGTTGTCATTCAGATTTCTGAAATCAGGGCATATTTGTGAGAATTTTTGGTAGAAATTCTCCCTGATGCCCTGATATTTTCCACAAGCTGTGAGGAAGTGCATCTCTGTCTCCACCACTCCCTGACTGCAGTGAGAGCATATCCTGTCCTCTCTTGGCAGCCTGGTCTGCCTGTGTCTGCCTTTTTCGATCGCTAGGCTATGTTCGCTAAGTCTGTACCTTGTCAAGGTTCTTCTCAGTTTGTTATCCTTTACCATGGTCAGGTAATCAGCTATGTTGTATTGTCTGTTTAGGGCCAAGTAGCAATTGAGTACACTCCAAACTATTAGAGGTTGGTGCCATCTCCTGGCCGTCAGCCAGTAGTGCAACAAGATAACCATTCATCAGTAACTGTTTATATTGGAGAGAAATAAACTGAACACCTTGTTTATGTTCAGATTGAAATGATTGCAAAGTGTCTTACTCATCCTGACTAAAGCTGCAAAGACCCATTGCGTGCGATCTGTAAATACAGAAGATTACATTTTAAAATTAGAGCGATGGGGGGACAGTGGTGATTGTAGCTGCTCTTTCAAGCGAGTTGATTGGTGTTCGAATTCGCGGCATCGCAACCAGGCTCCTGTTGATACAGTTTAGGTCACTCTATCACAGTTTAATGCCTTCCAGCAAATGCCATTTCACTAAAAATTACAACAACAAAAATCATCGCCCATTTGCCTCTCCCATAAAAATGATTTTCAATTTATTTTTGTGGATTATTATTTTTAACCTATAAAGGATTTTGAAATAATAAACGGAGTGAGGGCTCAATCCAAGCGATATAATTATTCACAGTGGCCATTTTTAATTGGAGGGAAAGTGCCTCAGCATAGTGCTGACGTTCTGATTAAAATGAGTGCTGTGTCTCTCACTTGACCCACTTAGGAGCCAAAAGAAGGATATAGTCCGTTAATATTTGAATTACCATGTGTGAGCGATGGCGGTGAGCATCAGCTGCCTTTCAAGCAGTTGACCCGGGTTCGATGCCCGGCCATCGCAACCGAGGTACTTTTAATACCCCTCGCAGGTCAGAACTGACATGTGGAAGGTTGCAGCAGGATTTTAAGATAAAAATGTCCATTGCAACTGACAAAATACTTTGATCTTCCATGGAGTCCCATGCATCTCCCATAGAATTAAAAAGGAATTTTAAAACAACAGTAAAAATGGGGATCAAAAAAGAGAGAAGATTTCTGGTCACAAACAGTGCTATGGATACTGCAGGGGAAGGTCATGTATTAGAGATTGACAGATACAGAACAAAACTAACACTCGCACGACAGAAACTGGCAGATACAGAGTAAAGCCCATTCGCAATTACGAGTAATTGACAGGTACAGGGTGAAAACCTGTCTTCCACACCAGAAACTGACAGGTACAATGAAAAGCCACCCACAATTTAGCAGAAATTGGCAGGTAAAGAGTAAGACTCACACTCACATTTCAGAGATTGTTTCCCCTCACAGGAGAATCTAGAACTATGGGGCAAAGGCTCCGGAGAAATGGCCGGCCTTTTAAGACTCCGATAAGGAGGAATTTCTTCACTCAGAGGGTTGTGAATATTTGGAATTCGCTGCCCCAAGGAGCTGTGGATGCTCAGTCGTTGATTATGTTTAAGGCTGATATAGATTCTTGTACTGCAGAGGAATTAAGGGATATCGGGAAAGGACAGGAAATCCGAGTTGAGTTCGAAGGTCAGCCATGATCTTATTGAATATCAGAGCAGGCTCGAGAGGCAGTATGGCCAACCTCTGCTCGAAATTCAAATGTTCTTAGAAAGTAAAACGAATACTCACATATCATAAATATGTCTGGTACAGATAAAACTATACTAATATACCAGAGAACGACGGGTATAGAGTAGAACCCACATTCATATACCGAAGATTGACAGACACAGTGTAAGACATACACTCAGACACCAGGGATTGATTGTTAGAGTGAACCCCACATGCAATTAGCAGTAATTGATTATGTTGATACGATACACTAAGTGCCCAAAAATCTATATATCTCAGTCTTGAATATACCCTCCGACTGAGCATCCACAGCCCTCTGGGGTAGAATTGAAAAGATTCATAACTCTCCGAGTGAATACATTTCTGCTCATCCCAGACCTATAAAATTGAACAAACACTACCCATACACTTATACCCCAACCACTTGCAATAAGGGCAAATATAAAATTTAATTCCCAATTGATTGCTGTTAACTTTCTGTGATTCATGTACGAGGACACACAAATCCCTCTGAATACGAACATTTACTAGGCATTCACCTTCTAAAAAATTCCGTATTTTCAATCATATAAAGTAAAACACACACACACACACACACATACCAGAGTCAGATTAATACAGAATAAAACTCACACTCAGCTACCAGAGACTGAACAACACACAGTAAAACCAGCACTCACACACCAGAGACTGTCAGGGACAGAGAGAAAGCCACACTCACATCGATGAAATTGAAAGGTAGAGAATAAAGCCCACAGTCACATACCAGAGACATACAGATACAGAGTAAATATCACACTCACTTCCCAGAGATTGACTGATACAGTGTGAAATCCACACTTAAATGCCAGAGACAGACAGATACAGAGTAAAACCCACACTCAATTCCCAGAGACTATTTTTTGTGGGGGCTGCGCCACCCATTCAGATTAACATGCATGTGCAGTTGTTTCCATTAGAACATCGTAGGATCTGCTGCACAGGACCGGCAGCTTAAAGGGAACATTTGCTATAGAATAAAACCGACACTCAGATACCAGAGACTAACAGATACAGAGTGAAACCGACACTCACACACCAGAGACTAACAGATACAGAGTAAAACCGACACTCACATACCAGAGACTAACAGATACAGAGTAAAACAGGGATGCGGTCACCTGCACTGAGCACGCCAAGCGCAAGACGGTCACTGCCATGCCGGATCATCAACACAGATACCATCATCACACGTGAGGACACCACCCACCAGGTACATGGTACATACTCATGTGACTCGGCCAACGTTGTCTACCTCATACGTTGCAGGAAAGGATGCCCCGGAGCATGGTACATCGGCGAGACCATGCAGACACTGCGACAATGGATGAACGGATACCGCACAACAATCACCAGGCAGGAGTGTTCCCTCCCAGTCGGGAAACACTTCAGCAGTCAAGGACATTCAGCCTCCGATCTTCGGGTAAGCATTCTCCAAGGTGGCCTTCGAGACACACGACAACGCAAAATCGTCGAGCAGAAACTGATAGCCAAGTTCCGCACCCATGAGGACGGCCTTAACCGAGATCTTGGGTTCATGTCACGCTACATGTAACCCCACCTGATGCAGGGTCATCCAGACTCGAGTCGACATTGGCTTGTTCTCTCTACACAGATGCGGCTGGACCTGCTGTGATTTCCAGCCAAAAAAAATGTTTTTTGTCTGTTTTTTTGTTTTTCATACAGACCCCAGCATCTGCAATATTTGACCCCTTGTGACCCCACCTCATTGTTCTTTGATGTAATGTTTCCCTGACTGACCTGTTTGGACACCATTCACACCTTTGACTGCTGTGATTATCTCTCTGCCGAGGTGTGATAAATGGCAGTTGGAAAGGTTACCTGTAAACATCTGACATGATTCTCTGACTATATAAGCTGTGTCTTTATGCATTTCTCCACTTCACCTGAAGAAGGAGCAGCGCTCCGAAAGCTTGTGATTTCAAATAAAGCTGTTGGACTATAACCTGGTGTTGTGTGATTTCTTACATTTGTCCACCCCAGTCCAACTCCGGCATCTCCACACCACTGCCATGCATATGGTGTACGCTCTGAAATGGCAGGGCCGCACTCCATGGATTCGGCGGCAGAACAACTCGACTCTTTCAACCAAACACAACACAAAGGCTCTTTTAAGAGCCACTCACCACCTCACAGAGAGAGCAGTGACCTGGGAGCGGGGATAGATTGACGATTTACATTGTGATCGGTGAAGATCTATATTTAATTACAAGATCAAATTTAGGTGTGGAGGTGTTTTAAATCAGCATACGCACGATGGGTCGAATGGCCTTCTGTCGTTGAATCGTAGACATTTATGGCATAGAAAGAGGTTATTCGACCCTTCATCTCTGCCGGCCTAGCCTTGTCGGTAGCGGCACTTCTGTAACTCCATTTCTGGTCTGGGATTTATGTGGGTGTTGATTTTACTCTATATCTGACACTTTCTGGGATCTGACTGAGAGTTACTGTGTATTTCTTAGGGTCTAGTATGTGAGTGTGTCTTTACTCTATAGCTCTCTGTCTCTGCGATGTATAGTATTATAGAAAGTTACGGCACAGAAGGAGGCCATTCGGCCCATCGTGTCTGTCGGCCATAAAAAATCTATAAAGCCAAATCGCACTTTACAGCTCTTGGTCCGTTGTCAAATCAAAATCAAATCAAATCAACATTTATTGTCATTGTTAGTGCACAAGTGCAGTACAACGAAATGTAGGCTTGCGGCTCCCGAGAGTGTACATTTAGATTAAGACATTTAAACATTCAACACACATTTGGCTTGTAATACATTAACATAAACATAACCATAATAAAGTGCATTGGCAGATGTGCAGGCTTTAGAGTTTATTTGTGGAGTTCAGTAGGATGACAGCCGTGGGAAAGAAGCTGTTCCTAACGTGCAGTTTACGGCACTTATGGTCATATCCAAGTACTTTTATTAAATGTGATGAGGGTTTCTGTCTCTAACACCCTTTCAGGCAAAATAATTCCAGACCCCCACCACCCTGTGGGTGAAAATAAAATCTCATTTGACGGAATGTGTGAACCTCTTCAGGAACTCCCACTCCAGTGTACGGGTCACACACTCGGTTTATCAGTAATTCGGATGATAATTAACATCGTCTCAATGAGGCCCATTTAATGAATGATAAAAGCGATTTGTAAAACGATCACATTTTTGTTGATTTAAGTGTGATACAAAGAAATCTGATCATGCGCTAAAATACAACCCTCGCCTCCCCCTCAGTTGTAGAAGCCACTTCTAAAACAGAGGAGGACAACATCGAAATTCTAACCGTAGAGCTGAGCAAAGTAGTAGTGACCTCAGTGTACAAGCCACCTGGCACAGATTTCAGCTTCCTAACCTTGTACCCAACCTGCACAATAAACCACAGATCATCATTGGATGCTTTAATAGCCACATTACCCAATGGGGGTACAAGGAGACTAACAACGATGGAGAAGCAGTCAAAGAATGGATAGACACGAACAAGCTTAGTCTCATCCACGATCCTAAATTGCCAGCCTCCTTCCACAGTGCCCACTGGAAATGTAGATATAATCCAGATCTTGCCATTGCCATCAACGACATCGCTGGCCTCTGCAAGAAGCTTGTCACAGACCCAATACCACAGACACAACACCGTCCTATTGGCATCCAGGTAAATGCAGCAGTGTTACCAACCGTCGTACCATTCAAAAGGTGCTTCAACTTCAAGAAGGCCGATTGGAACGGTTTCACATGAGCACTTGACCGCAAGGTTAAACGCATTAAACCACTACCTGAGCACTACAACCTCTTTGCAAAAGCTGTCCAAAAAACAGCTAGAATGAAGAGCCCCCGAGGTTGCAGAGTACACTACATCCCTGGTCTCACCAAGGAGAATGCTGAACTCTACTGGGAGTATGACTCAATGTTTGAATCTGACCCCTTCTCAGAGGAAACAATATCTACCGATGAGAGTGTGATGTTAAGTATCTCTCAAGAACGTCAAAACACCTGGAACACCTTGATAGAGACAACAGATCTTACAAAAATCAGCAAGAAGGCATGGTCTCTCATATGCAAACTTGGTGGTGATCCCAAGAAAGCTGCCCAACATCCAAATGTGTCTGCTAACCAAGTTGCACACCAGTTGCTCCTAAATGGAAAAATCAACAAGAAACAACCAAGAGCACAACTAGATAGGAAGAAGTACAGCGGTGATCCTGGCTTCACTGGACCATTCACCATGGAAGAGCTGGAAACTGGTACATCTAGTCTAAAACACGGGAAAGCAATTGGTCTTGACAACATAGCAATGGAGCAGATAAAGCATTTTGGACAGCAAGCAAAGAAGTAGCTCCTACAATTGTTCAACCACTGTCTGGCTACACACAAGCTACCTAATATCTGGCAGAAGGCACATGTAATAGCACTATTAAAGCCTGGAAAAGATCCCTCAGGTCCTAAGAGTTTTCGGCCAATTTCACTGCTTTGCCACACCTATAAGCTGTTTCAACGCCTGATACTCAATAGGATAGCACCAACTGTAGATGAGAAGATCATTCCAGAGCAAGCAGGTTTCCGCCCCGGCAAATCAACAACAAGCCAACTGCTCAACCTCACACAACACATCGAAGATGGTTTTTGCGGTGTGTGTAACCTGTTCCACCTTAAGAGAACTACCTTAAGAGATGTACTACTTTCTCTTGGCTGCTGTATACTGTAATACCGGTGGTGACCACACCGGCATATAAACGTTGTGTAGGGAATTGCTGGGCAGTTCACCCCTGACCTCCGAATAGCAAAGACCTGTTAAAGTTATTCTTGTGGTCTGTGTCCAGTGATTTATAATAAGCATAACTGGGACACACAGACTTAACAGTGGCGACGAGTCCGATCTTACCCTGCGGCAGTTTTACATCCAAGGCAGCTTCATCCTCAGAATGGGCGTCGAGAAGAGGCATCCGCCCTCATCATCCTGCTGAGTACCATCGCACGGGAGGCATCGAGAACCCGGGTTAAAAAGAAAAATTCTGACCACGAAGCCCTCCATCAGCGACAGGCAGTGATCATCCCTTCTACCACAGTGGTGGGTAAGCCAATCAGCGACACGAGCAGGAAGTCGGCCGCGTTGACTGTGGAGTGGGGGAGGGAAAACGGAGGAAAAAGGGCGGAGAACTCGACCACGGCCGGTGAAAAGGGCCGGGCTGCAATCGAGGCTGAGAGGCGCAGTGACTGGGGCAGCTTAAGGCACGAGAGCCACGGAGAACTCAAACGCAGCCAGTGTAAAGGACCGGGCTGCATGCGGGGCTGAGAGGCGCAACAGCAGGGGAAGCGTGAATGCCCACGGGAACCGCGGGGGAGTAAAAGCAGCGTCGGGGAATTGAGAACCGCTGGGGAGGCGAGAACGGCAGCAGCACGGCAATCGCCATTGCAGCCAGCGAGGGAAGAAGGCATACACGGGAATCCGCCACTGTAGTCGGCGGGGGAAGAAGACGAGCGCGGAAAAGACCGCCAAGCATGGGAAGCCGCCACTTTAGTAGGCGGGGGAAGAAGACAAGTGCGGGAAGCCGCCATTTTGAGAAAAAGAATAATTTTAAAACTTGCAAGGATGCCTAAACATGGGAATATTAATACCTTTGATAGCGATATCGAAGATTGGACCACGTATGTAGAACACATGGAAGTTTATTGTAAAGCAAATAAGGTACCAGATGATGAGAAAGCACTAACCTTATTAAGCTCAATGTGTGTGAAGGCATATGGGCTATTGAAGCACCTTCTATCACCAGATAAACCGGCGGAACAGACTTTCGCGAATATTGTTACTGTCCTGAAAAATCATTTAAACCCCACGCCGCTGATGATAGCGGAACGATTTAAATTTTACAGAAGAACGCAGCTGAAAGACGAAAGCAAAGCTGAATTTTTAATTGAACTGCGTAAGCTATCAAAGTACTGTCAGTTTGGAACAGGACTAGCAGATGCGCTGAGAGATAAATTTGTGTGTGGATTGTTAAAAGAAGGAACACAAAAGCGACTGCTTGAGGAGAATGATCTTACGCTTGATAAAGCTGTCACTATTGCAGCATCGCACGAAGCCGCAGCGAGAGGCACTGCGGAAATGCAGCTACGGTCACCGGAACTCAGCACCAATCAAATGGTCTTGGGTACAGTAAAATGTTATCATTGTGGAAAGACAACGCACGATCAGAACCAGTGCTGGTTCAAAAATCAGGAATGCAGAAAATGTGGCAGGCTTGGTCACATAGCTAAAGTATGCCAGTCAGGAAAGAAGACCAGCAACAATAAGTCACCGCAGGAAAAGTACAGAAAGGTACACAAGGTGACAGAGAACAGTTCGAACGAACAGAAGTCAAATTCAGACTCCAGCAGTAATGAACTGGGTAGTCTAAGAGTACACAATGTTGGTAATGAAGCAGACCTCCAAACAATCTGGGTCACACTTCAGATAGCAGGAGTCCAAGTGAAGATGGAATTGGACACTGGATCGGCATTGACTGTCATGAATAAGCAAGATTACAAAAGGTTATTCCCACATATTCCCCTACAGGATACGGAGATTGTATTGAAAACATACACGGGGCAAAGAGTATACCCCATCGGGAGATAGAGGTAAAGGTGGTCCACAAGGGCAAAGAAAGCCGAGGAATGGACTTATATGTGCTACCTGAGGGAGGTCCACCACTACTGGGACGGGAGTGGATTAGGAAAATAAATATGGACTGGCATTCCTTAAAAGCACTAATGGTAGATTACGGTAAAAAAGATGTCAAACCTAAACGATTATCCAGAATATTGGACGATGCTAAAGAGGTGTTCCAAAAGGGACTGGGAACACTGAGAGGAATTACGGCAAACATCAAGGTTGAAGAACATGCAAACCCGAAATTTTTCAAAGCCAGACCGGTACCTTATGCGATACGACCTGCTGTGGAAGCTGAGCTGGAAGGGCTGGAACGTTCAGGAGTACTGTCTAAGGTAGACTGGAGTGAGTGGGCCACGCCCATTGTCCCCGTCATGAAGCCGGGGGAACCAGGGAAGGTTCGCATCCATGGAGATTTCAAGATCACTGTTAATCCGGTGCTTCACATGGTGCAGTATCCGCTTCCGCAGATTGAGGATATCTTCGCTTCGTTGTCTGGCGGGAAACACTTCACCAAGATAGACCTGGTGCAGGCGTACTTACTGATGGAAGTTGAGGAAGAGTCACGCCAGTATCTCATGATCAACATGCATAGAGGCTTGTACCGGTATAATAGACTGGTTTTTGGAGCGGCATCGGCTCCAGCAATTTGGCAGAGGGCCATGGAGCAGGTATTACAGGGAATTCCAGGCACACAATGTTACCTGGACGATATTCTAATTACAGGAGATGATGACGAGGAACAGCTTGCAAATTTGGAACTGGTGCTCACCAGATTGAAAGAATATGGACTTCGAGTTAATCGCCAGAAATGTGAGTTCTTTCAGAAGCGGATCTCGTACTGTGGTCGTGTCATTGACCAGGAGGGGCTTCATAAGTCTCCTGACAAGATCGAAGCTGTTCTGAAGGCTCCCGCTCCAGATAATGTATCCCAGTTGAGGTCGTTCCTAGGGTTGATTAACTATTACCATAAGTTTCTGCCAAATTTATCCACGGTGCTGCACCCGCTGAACGCTCTTTTGCAGAAGGGAGTACCATGGAAGTGGAGCGAGGACTGTAAGAGGGCCTTTCACAAAAGCAAGGCATTGATCACCTCAGAGGAAGTGTTGGCTCACTTCAACCCAACGCTGCCTATTCGTTTGGCTTGTGATGCTTCTCCATATGGTATTGGGGCAGTACTCTCACACAAGTTGCCAAATGGCCTGGAGAGGCCAGTTGCGTTTGCATCCAGATCATTGACCTCCGCTGAGCGCAACTATGCTCAGATAGATAGGGAGGCTCTCAGCCTTGTGTGGGAAGTAAAGAAGTTTAATCATTACCTGCAGGGCCAAATGTTTACGCTTCTGACAGATCACCAGCCGTTGGTATCCATTTTTAACCCTAAGAAGGGTGTTTCGGTGATGACAGCACAGAGACTCCAGAGATGGTCCCTTTTCCTAGGGGCACATCAATATCAGATCGAATTCAAAGGTACAAAGAAGCATGGTAATGCTGATGGGCTGTCGCGCCTGCCACTACCTACAGAGGAGGAGGCACCGACGGTTGACCCTGTTGAGTTATTTCACTCGACCATCATCGAATGTTTACCAGTCACCAATGCAAGTATTGAAAGAGAAACCAGGAATGACCCAAAACTGTCCCGGGTCTACGAAGTGACAGTGAAGGGATGGCCAGCACATGGTGATCCACTGTTACCAGCATTCTCAGCAAGACGAGAACAGCTGTCCGTCTGTCAAGGAACATTGATGTATGGAACAAGGGTGATTATTCCTCCTAAGTTAAGAGAGAGAGTTCTAAAGGAACTGCATGAAGGTCATCTGGAGGGAGTCAAAATGAAAAGCCTTGCTAGGGCTTACGTGTGGTGGTGTGGTATCGACCAACAGATAGAGGATCTGACGAAAAGCTGCTCAGGGTGCCAAAAAGTGCAAAATGTACCTCCGATTGCACCGCTGCATTCATGGAAATGGCCTTCAACCCCATGGCAACGTGTACATATTGACTTTGCTGATCCATTCATGGACTCCATGTTTTTAATTGCGGTGGACGCACATTCTAAATGGCCAGAAGTGATTAAGATGACTACCACTACCTTGGAAAAGATGATCGCGGTGCTAAGAACAATATTTGCAAGAAATGGATTGCCAGAACAAATATGCTCAGACAACGGACCGCAGTTCGTGTCAGAAGAATTCCAGAAATTCATGAAGAAGAATGGGGTGAAACATTATACCTCTGCCCCATGTCATCTGGCTACAAATGGGTTGGCCGAGAGATTTGTACAAACGTTCAAAAAAACAATAAAGGCCATGAGCGAAGATCAGATTCCACTACAACACAAGGTGGACAAATTCCTACTGGCATATCGAAACGCCACTCATGCAGTGACAAACCAAAGTCCTGCCATGATGTTCTATAACAGGAGGTTGCGGTCCAGGTTGGACTTGTTAAAACCAAATGTGCGGAGGGAAGTTGAAAACAAACAGTTCCAGCATATAAATAACAAGACCACTCGGAGTTTCGAAATAAGACAACCAGTGTTAGCCCGGGACTATAAAAACGAGAAATGGCAATCTGGAACAATTCGGGCCAGACAAGGACCCCTGATGTACACGGTAGATATTGGTGAAAATGTAATACGATTTCTCACTCGAAATGGAGAGCGAAGAAATTGACTCAGAGACTAAGGTCCTGAATTTAAACAAGGGGAATTATGATGCCATGAGACGGGAACTGAGTAGGTCTGATTGGACAACGTTCCTGGGAGGACTGGAGGTAGATAAACAATGGCAAACATTTAAAGATAGAATGACAAAATTGCAAAAATTGTTTATACCAATCTGGCATAAAAGGAAATCTAAAAAGGTGACTCAACCGTGGATAACAGGGGAAATTAGAGACAGCATAAAATCCAAAGATAGGGCGTATAAAATAGCCAAAAAAAGCGCCAGAGCGGAAGATTGGGAACAGTTTAAGATAGAGCAAAGGAGGGCAAAGGGCATAATCAAGAGGGGCAAAATAGCTTACGAAAACAAGCTGGCGGAAAATATAAAAACTAACTCCAAAAGCTTTTATAAGTATATCAAAAGGAAAAGACTGGTGAAAACCAAAGTTGGTCCATTGCAGTCAGATACGGGGGAATATATAATGGGAAATAAGGAAATGGCAGATCAACTAAATGCATACTTTGGGTCAGTCTTTACGAAGGAAGACACAAAAAACCTCCCTGGGATATCGGGAAAAATAGGGACATTGGCAAAGGAGGAACTGACGCAAATCAATATCTCTAAGGATATGGTGTTAAGGAAGCTAAAGGGATTGAAGGTGGACAAATCCCCAGGGCCTGATAACATGCATCCTAGGGTACTGAAGGAGGTGGCCCTAGAGATAGCGGATGCACTAAGGATGATTTTTCAGAATTCATTAGACTCGGGAACAGTGCCGATGGATTGGAGGGTAGCTAACGTTACCCCACTATTCAAAAAGGGGGGTAGGGAAAAAGCAGGTAATTACAGACCTGTAAGCCTTACATCAGTTGTGGGCAAAATGCTGGAGTCCATCATTAAGGATGAAATAGCGGAGCACTTAGCAAATGGGGACAGGATAGGACAGAGTCAACATGGATTTACAAAGGGTAAATCGTGCTTGACTAATCTATTGGAATTTTTTGAGGGAGTAACTGGTAGAATAGATGGGGGAGAGCCAGTAGATGTGGTGTACCTGGACTTCCAAAAGGCCTTCGATAAGGTCCCACATAAAAGATTAGCATGGAAAATTGAGGCTCATGGGATAAAGGGGAAAGTTTTGGCGTGGATAGGGAACTGGCTGTCAGATAGAAAACAGAGAGTTGGAATAAACGGCTCATTTTCTGAATGGCAGGCAGTAACAAGTGGGGTACCACAGGGATCTGTCCTGGGCCCCCAGCTGTTCACAATTTACATTAATGACCTGGATCAGGGAGTCGGATGCAGCATTTCCAAATTTGCAGACGACACTAAACTAGGAGGGGGGGTGGGCTCAGAGGAAGAGACCAGGAAGCTCCAGAGCGATTTGGACAGACTGGGCGATTGGGCGGATAAATGGCAGATGCACTATAATGTGGACAAGTGCGAAGTTATCCACCTTGGGTGCAGGAACGGGAGGGCAAATTATTATTTAAATGGCAATAGATTGGGAGAGGGGGAAGTACAGAGAGACCTGGGTGTTCTTGTACACCAGTCACTGAAGGCGAGCATGCAGGTGCAACAGGCGGTCAAGAAGGCAAACGGTATGCTGGCCTTCATAGCAAAAGGGTTAGAATACAGGAACAGGGATACCTTGCTGCAGCTGTACAGGGCACTGGTGAGACCACACCTCGAGTACTGTGTACAGTTTTGGTCGCCTCATCTGAGGAAGGATGTTCTTGCCATGGAGGGGGTGCAGCGGCGATTCACCAGGCTGATACCAGGAATGGCGGGAATGACCTATGAGGAGAGACTATGTAGTTTAGGGATGTACACACTGGAGTTTAGAAGATTGAGAGGGGACCTCATAGAAGTGTATAAAATTCTGACAGGTCTAGACAGACTGGATGCAGAAGGAATGTTTCCCTTGGCGGGTGAGAACAGAACTAGAGGACATAATTTAAGGATAAGGGCTAAACCATTTAGGACAGAGATGAGGGGGAATTTCTTCACTCAGAGAGTGGTGAACCTGTGGAACTCATTGCCACAGAGGGCAGTGTACGCCAGCTCATTAAATATATTTAAGAGGGAATTAGATATATTTCTACGGGCAAAAGGGGTTAAGGGTTACGGAGAGAAGGCGGGGACGGGATACTGAATTAAAAGATCAGCCATGATCTCATCGAATGGCGGAGCAGGCACGAAGGGCCGAATGGCCTACTCCTGCTCCTATCTTCTATGTATCTATCTATGCTGACCAACTGGTAGAATCAAGAACAAGGGTCGAACCCAGGGTTACGGCAGAGACAACCGTGGAAGAAGTTAGTTAACCTGAAGCATCTACCTCAGAAGTGAATGTACCTGAGGATGATGTCCAATCCATAAGAGATCAACTAGATGAGTCACCCCAGCAACGAGAATCAGAGACCCCTGAAAGGCGTTATCCAACTCGAATCAGGAGGCCTCCTCAGAGACTGAATCTTTGAACTGTTTTGCATGAAGTTGTATATATATATATCTATATGTTATTATGTTATGTTAAATGGTGATATAACTGTTAAGCTAAAAAGGGAGGATTGTGGTGTATGTAACCTGTTCCACCTTAAGAGAACTACCTTAAGAGATGTACTACTTTCTCTTGGCTACTGTATACTGTAATACCGGTGGTGACCACACTGGTATATAAACGTTGTGTAGGGATTTGCTGGGCAGTTCAGCCCTGACCTCTGAATAGTAAAGACCTGTTAAAGTTATTCTTGTGGTCTGTGTCCAGTGATTTATAATAAGCATAACTGGGACACACAGACTTAATTTTGAGCAAGGGATGGTAACAGGTGCTGTTTTTGTAGACCTGTCAGCAGCATACGATACAGTGAACCATAGACGTCTCCTCTGCAAGATTCTAGAGATGACAAAGATATTCACTTAACAGAGCTGTTGGAAAGCATGCTTCAGAATCGCCAGTTCTATGTTGAACTAGGTGGGAAGTGCAGCAGGTGGCGTATTAAGAAGAATGGTCTTCCTCAGGGAAGCGTGCTTGCACCGCTGCTGTACAACATCTACATGAATGATCAACGTATAGACGGTGTGACACGCTGTTTTATATATGCTGATGACTTATGTGTCACTGCCCAAAGCACTGATTATAACACCGTGGAGAAAACGCTTTCTGAGGCCTTCGTGGGACTAAAATCCTACTATGAGGAAAAACACCTTCGCGCAAACCCATCAAAGATGCAGGTTTGTGCATTCCACCTCAGAAACCATGAAGCCAAACGCCAGTTGAAAGTAACCTGGTGTGGAGTAACACTGACGCATTGCGAGCACTCTATCTACTTAGGGGTCACCCTTGACCGATGTCTCACCTTCAAGAACCACATCGAGAAGACAAAGGCAAAAGTAAGTGCACGAAACAACATCCTGAATAAGCTTACTAACATCAGATGGGGGCGCAAGCCCGAAAACATTGCGAACCAGTGCACTTGCTCTTTGCTATTCCACTGCCGAATATGCCTGCCCTGCATGGGAAAGGTCTACTCATGCCAAGAAGATGGATGCCGTTCTGAATGCAAGCTGCCGATTTATCACAGGTTGCTAAAACTAACAAACACCAACAGCCTATATATCCTGGCGGGTATCACTCCCCCTGATATAAGAAGAACGGTAGCCAGCAAGAAAGAGCGACTCCGTCAAACATCAGATGAGAGGCACCCTCTGCATTGTCATACACCTACACCCAGCCGTCTAAAGTCAAGGAAGAGCTTCATGAACAGTGTTGTTCCATAACAATCAACCGCATCTGAAGCCCGCATCGCCTTGTGGAAAGACTGGCTTGCCAGTCTTGAACAACCCCCAGCGATGGAAGTTTTACCTGATGAAAGCCTCCCCCCAGGAGCTAATTGCAACTGGGCAATCTGGAAGTGCCTTAACAGACTTAGGACCGGTGTAGGTTGCTCAAAGGTGTCACTACGCAAATGGGGATATTCAACCAGTCCGATAACTTGTGAATGTGGATCTGAGGCACAGACTATGCAACATCTCCTGCAATGCCCATCGTAAGAGGAACCCTGCACTGTTGCAGATCTTGCCGAATGCAACAACAAGGCGCAAAAATGTGTCCAGTTCTGGCTGGGCTATTTTTAGACTGTCCGTGGACACGATAAGAAGAAGAATCCTCCCCCTCCCCCACACTTTTTAAACCGACGGGAAGGGCCCATGCGAGCACCGCTCCCCCAGCAGATGCCGTTTCCTCTGTGCTCGGCTGATAAGGACTACAAACACGGTCGTGGTCGCTCTTTCCCTCTGCTCTCTGTCCTGTTCATTTACAGCGCCTGCCGATGAATTAAACGCTTGTTTAAGGGACGAGACTCGATTTCCGTCACTTTATTCTCTGTCAAGACCGTTCCAATTTATTTATGCAATTTAGGAGTCATCCGTTTATTAAGTGAGACTTCCTGCAGTGTAACAAGGCAGAATGGGTGTTATTTTAGAGAACAGAAGGGGGTCGGTTTGATAACTATGTCCCTCTTCCCTTTTCACAGCAGGGCTCCCAGTTCTAGTTTCACTCCTGCAGGCGCGCCTGTGCAAATGATCGGTCGATAATCTGTGAAACCTCACTTTTACAAAGATTGACCTGGAATGTCTCCTGTTACAGAATCAATGGGGATTGAATCGCACCTGTTACACTTTGAAATTGAACCCGAAATTAATCCTGATTGTATCTGTTAGATCCGTGATTCTTTAAATAGGATGTTTCCCCAAGAACTACACGGAGGCTGTAACTTAACAATCAACAGGTGTTTACTGGAGTAGAGTAGTCTCAAGACTGAAGTACAGAAGCCTGCTCTGGCTTTATATACAGGTGTGGTCACTGCCGGTACTACAGTACACAGGAGCTGTAAAACAGTTCTCTCTTAAAGGTACATGCACAACAATTCCTCCCCTTTTAGATTAACATTACCCATAATATTCAAATAACAGTTAACACTTTAACATGCACATTAAACAGAAATAGTCCATTTACAAATTCAGTCTTTGGGGCGGCTTCCTGATCCTTTCTGGATAGCGCCTTTCCTGAGCTTCTTGTTCTTGGTGCGGAGGCGGTTCTGGCCCCTTTCCATTGGTTCCCACTGCTACTGTTTCTGAGGTAGTTGCTACCAGTATGTTGGGTTCATTCCCAGGAACGCGAGACATGGGGTTGACTCGTTCCTGTGACGCTAAGACCTGGTCGACGTGGCATCTCACAATGTTCTCCCCGACATCCACTGCGTAGATTAATGGCCCCTGCTGTGTGCATATCATTCCGGGTTGCCATTTCTCTGTTCGGTAATCACGGGCCAAGACTGGTTGTTCTACATTGAAACTCCTTGTCGGCTTCTCATTGATGTGCTGGAATTGTTTATCCTCGACATTTCTTCGCACATTTGGTCTGAGCAAATCCAGGCGAGGTCTCAACCATCGGTTAAAGAACATTATGGCCGGGGTCTGGTTGGTGATTGTTCCTGTTCCTGGGACTAGGGACAGGGTCACTGGCAAGGCTTGTGAAGCTAAGCAAAACCAGGCCTGGTTAGTACCTTGAGGGGTGACCATCAAGGAAGACCAGCTGTAGAAGGTCACTGGAAGGAGCCCCGAGGAGGGGTGGTTGGTGAGAAGGTCACAGAAGGAGCCCCGGGAGGGATGGTTGGTGAGCCGGCCTGGGCGTTGGGCTGAAGATTGTCGGACAGGAAAAATGGTGGAAATGGAATGGCGGCACGCACAGACGCAGCGGCTTTGCTTCTCCCAGGATGGTGCTATTTATGTTTAATGTTATTTGTACTGGACTCATGGGAGCTTGCAAGATCACATTTCGTTGTTCATGTACTTGTGCATTCTACAATGACAATAAAGTTGAATTATTATTATTATGTATGTGTCGCATTTCTGTAGGCTAACAGGAAATTGTCCACCTTATGCTGCAGTGGAATGTCATCATCGTACATGGCCCTTACTGCTTTTTTAAAGGTTTGTACAACCCTCTCAGCCAATCCATTGGTGGCTGGATGATACAGAGCGGAGGTGTAATGCCTCACCCCATTTCTTTTCATAATTCTTCGAAACTCTTCAGACACAAACTGTGGTCCGTTATCAGAGCAAATCTGCTCTGGCAAGCCGTTCCTGGCAAAGATGGTCCGTAGGACTGCAATAGTTTTCTCCGTGGTGGTGGAGGACATTTGGATCACATCAGGCCATTTCGAGTCCGCATCCACAGCTATTAAAAACATTGAGTCCATGAATGGACCAGCAAAATCAATATGCACCCGTTGCCATGGAGAGGAGGGCCACTCCCAAGGGTGTAGAAGGGTATGTGGTGGTGCATTTTGGACCTTCTGGCATCCTGAGCAGGTCTTAGTTAGGTCCTTGATTTGTTGATCAATCCCCGGCCACCACACATAAGCCCTAGCAAGGCTTTTCATTTTCACCCCTCCCAGATGACCTTCGTGATGCTCATTTAGTACTCTCTCCCTTAACTTGGGTGGAATTACCACTCAGGATCCACACATCACTGTCCCCTAACATACTGACAGCTGTTCTCTTCTGGGTGAGAATGCTGGCAACAGTGAGTCACCATGTGTTGGCCATCCCCTCACCGTAAAATCATATACCCGAGACAGTGTTGGATCATTGCGGTTCTCCTCCTTTATATCCACGTTAGTTACTGGCAATCGTTCAATTATTGATGAATAAAATATCTCAATAGGGTCCACTGCTGGTGCTTCCTCCACAGTAGGCAGTGGCAAGCGTGATAGTCCATCAGCATTTCCGTGCTGTTTCGTGCCTTTATATTCTATTTCATATTGGTTCGCCCCTAGAAAAAGGGACCATCTTTGTAACTGTTGTGCAGTCATTACCGGAACGCCCTTCTTTGGATTAAAGATGGAGACAAGTCAGTCAGCAAGGTGAACTTCTGTCCATGCAGATAGTGGTTGAATTTTTTACTCCCCATACTAGGCTGAGGGCCTCCCTCTCAATCTGGGCG